>NW_027361796.1:8685000-9242500 GCF_039654945.1 Dendrobates tinctorius
GTCAGCACACCTCAGTACGCATCAGATGATGACAAGACTCAGGTGCCACTTTCTGGTGCATACAGTGCTGGCGAGACTACCCAGGAGAAGCAGGTGTTTGAAGAGGGGAGTGTAGATGATGAGGTCCTTGACCCATCATGGCGTGAGGAACAGGAAGGTGGTGGGAGCAGCTCTGAGGAAGAGATTCCCATTAATCCTCACACTCCCAGGCCACTCTACAGCCATCGGTAGTACAGGCATGGGAGAAAAGGTGGCCATACTCGGCAAACCATCCCCGAGCACAGGCTCTGAATGCTGGCATTGCAAAACTACTGGCCCTTGAAATGCTCTCATTCAGACTGGTGGAGACTGACAGCTTCCGGAACTTCATGGCATTGGCAGTCCCACTGTGCCCAGCAGCTTTTATTTCAGCAGGCAAGCTGTCCCTGCCCTGCAAAAGCATGTGGAGGGAAAAATTAAACATGCACTACTAAACGCTGTCAGTAGCAAGGTCCACCTGACCACCGATGCGTGGACCAGTATCCATGGACAGGGACGATACCTTTCCCTCACTGCCCATTGAGTGAATGTTGTGGAGCCGGGTACAGATCTTGAGAGTGGCGCTGTACGTGTTCTGCCAACTCCAAGGATTGCAGGAATCCAGTATGTACACATTGACTCCTCCTCATACTCCAATTCCTCTGAATCAGCGCTGCAGGAGCCGTCATGGTCTACCTCCACATGGACCCGTGAACGCTTACCCGATATGAGCACGGCCGTGGCCAAATGTCAACAGGCCGTACTGAAATTAATTTCTCTGGGGAATCAAAGCCACACAGCGCAGGAGCTCTGGAATGCCATCAAGCAGGAGAGCGACATGTGGTTTGTGCCAGCGAATCTCCAGCCAGGCTTGGTAGTGTGTGACAATGGCCGAAATCTGGTGGCAGCTCTGGGCCTAAGCAACCTCACTCACATCCCATGTCTGGCACGTGTGCTCAACTTGGTCGTGCAGAGATTTCTGAGGGACTATCCGGATCTTGATGCACTGCTGCTAGAGTTCGCTCACTTGCAGCTGTCACGGTCACGTGTGTCTGGACGCAGCGAGTACCGCAATGCGAACCCATATGACACATGTGACCCTGGATACACCGCCTCCAGTTTGGCAAATTTAAATAATAGGACATGCAGCTGGATACAACGCCTCCAACTGGCGAATTTAGACATTACACGTATATATAAAGTAGCCTGGAAACCCCGCCTCCAGTAAGGCAAATTTAAATAATAAAGGGGAACATGGGTAACATTAACAATGGTTGACCCTGCAATAGGGAATAGGGAAGAGGAGACCTCCTGTACTCCCCTGAGCCAGTGTCCCTGCACTCCTAACGTTCCCTATGCCGGTTCCGCACCGGGCGATGCACAGAAACCTAAAAACCCTAGCTCGCCCTAAACCTAAACCCTCACTAGGGAATTGGTCGGTGCGGAAACTAATCCCACCACTGCACTAAATACACATGAGGGAAAACGACAATACAGGGGAAACACCACTTAGCTTTGCTCTGTTGCGTACGGTCCCAGCAACAGAGCCCACCACCTGTGTGCATCTTCTCCTCCACCCGGATCCATCACCATAACTGGATCCTTCACCATAGTGCAGCCTTGGAGCAGAGTCCACCACCAATTGCAGAAGTCCAGTAACAGAGTCCCAAAGATCACTTCAGCTCCTGCCCAAAAAGTCAAGCATGCTTGAGTCCAGCTCTCAGCAACCAAGTCCCGCATGCTGAGTGCAACTCTCTCCATAGTCGTCACTCCACCAAGCCATGCAAGCACTTCCTGCCGACACCATAAACTGTGACTCCCCCTCGCCATGCCAGCCCTTCTTGCAGACCATATAGCTGCCACTCGTCCCCTCTGGCTGGGCTGCGCAGGACTCATGTTCAGCTCCTTCCTCACCAGGCTTGCTTCCCAAATGATGAACACAATATCACCAACAGTCATCAAACCCACCTGAACTCTTTTAAAGAGCCACACACCTGATTTATAATTATGTGCACTAAACCAAAGAAACTAAAGTGCACAACCACTCACCTCCACCGGGGCAAATTAGAATGAACGACACCACGTGTAATAATTCTAATGGCCACCAGGGGCAATCACATCACTTTGGCACCTAGCCAAAGGAAAAAAAGTTCACTTATCCATTTAATCTGTCAGATCCACGCTGGATCATGACAGCGGCGTTCCAGCATGGCAAGATCGCGCTTTGCAGCTCTGCAGTGCCGATTCCGCCTTCCGGATCATCGCATCATATGTGATCTACCCACCAGGTGGAATTCAATGTTACATATGTTCGAGCGGTTGTGTGAGCAGCAGGCAGCAGTAATGGAGTACCAGCTGCATCAGGCGCAAACAAGTCGCACTGTGCACCAGTCACACTTCAGCACCACTGAGTGGGCCTCTATGAAGGACATCTGCCACATTTTGCGTGCCTTCGATGATTCCACGCGGATGGCGAGTGCAGATGATGCACTAGTCAGAATAACTGTCCCCTTTATCTGCCTGCTTCAAAAAGCACTGCAAGCACTAAGGGAGGAGGTTTGGAAGAGGTGGAGGATGAGGAGTCACAAATGCCATCTGCTTCTGGACAGTCTGTGCAACGTGGTTCCTCACAAAGGCCTAGGCAGGGGACACTTTGTGAGGAGGATGAGGAGGAGTCAATGGAGGAGGAAGACATCTCTCCAGAGGAGGGAGGTACACAATGCTCTAGTATTCAGTATGTAGAGCGAGGGTGGGGTGATGCAGAGCAGGCAGAGATGACGCTTCAAGCAGGGGAGAGCGTTTCTTGGGCAGTTGGGAGTCTGCAGCACACGGTTGATTTCATGCTGCAGTGCCTGAGACATGATCGCCGCATCGCCCACATTCTCAACACGGCTGATTATTGGGTGTACACCCTCCTAGATCCTCACTACCGGGACAACTTAAAAAGACTCATAACAACGTTGAACCGGGAGCATAAAATGCGGGAGTACCAAGACACACTGGTGCATTCCATCATGTTCTCCATTTCACCTGAGAGAAGTGCTGCTAGTGCTTTACAAAGCAGCTCTGTGCATCGAGGCAGTGGAGGAAGGTCTGCACAAAGAGGGAGCAGAGGCAGCGCATCAGCACAAGGCAAGACCAGTATGGCCCAAATGTGGCAAAGTTTTGTGTGCCTGCCACAAATGTCTACACCATCACAGACGGCTCCAGTCAGCAGGAGGCAACGTTTCCGTCAGATGGTGACAGACTACATGTCTTGCCCTCTCAGTGTACTCCAAGACGGCTCTTCCCCCTTCAAGTTTTGGGTCTCTAAGCTGGATACATGGCCAGAGCTTACCCAGTATGCATTGGAGGTGCTGGCTTGCCCTGCTGCTAGTGGATTATCGGAACGCGTCTTTAGTGCCGCAGGTGGTGTACTAACAGACCGTCGCACGCGACTATCCTCCGATAACATTGACCGGCTTTCTTTTCTGAAAAAGAACAAGGCCTGGATCTTGCAGGAATTTGCCAGTCCTCTTCCAGAATAAATAATTGGTTGGCAACGGTATCCAGGTCTCCTGTTGTGTCCATGTTTCTACCACCTGAACTGTAATCCCTGGGCTCCAACACCGCCAGTTGTTGCTCAGAAGTGCAGTCTGCACAGAGAAAAACACATGCTCCAGTGTTAGTGGGGTTCAGTAACGCCAGCTGCTCCCCTGCTATGTGTCCTGCAAAGTCTGCTGCTGCCTCCACACTCAAACTACATCAGATATAAAACTTGCTCAAATTAGGCCTCAGCCTAAACCCTGATTGAACCTGGGCTGCAACACCGCCAGTTGTTGCTCAGAAGTGCCGTCTGCACAGAGAAAAACACATGCACCAGTGTTAGTGGGGTTCAGTAACGCCAGCTGCTCCCCTGCTGTGTGTCCGGCAATATCTCCTGCTCCCTCCACATTCATCCCAACGTCAGATTTTAAACTTGCTCCAATTCGGTCTTAGCCTACTCCATGAATGACCCTGGGCTCCAACACCGCCAGTTGTTGCTCAGAAGTGCCATCTGCACAGAGAAAAACACTAGCTCCTGTGTTATTGGGGTTCAGTAACGCCAGCTGATCCCCTGCTGTGTGTCCGGCAATGTCTCCTGCTGCCTCCACATTCAAACTACATCAGATATAAAACTTGCTCCAATTAGGTCTCAGCCTAAACCCTGATTGAACCTGGGCTCCAACACTGCCAGTTGTTGCTCAGAAGTGCTGTCTGCACAGAGAAAACCACATGCTCCAGTGTTAGTGGGGTTCAGTAACGCCAACTGCTCCTCTGCTGTGTGTCCGGCAAAGTCTCCTGCTGCCTCCACATTCAAACTACATCAGATATAAAACTTGCTTCAATTAGGCCTCAGCCTAAACCCTGATTGAACCTGGGTTCCAACACTGCCAGTTGTTGCTCAGAAGTGCCGTCTGCACAGAGAAAAACACATGCTCCAGTGTTAGTGGGGTTCAGTAACACCAGCTGCTCCCCTGCTGTGTGTCCAGAAAAGTCTCCTGCTGCCTCCACATTCAAACTACATCAGATATAAAACTTGCTCCAATTAGGCCTCAGCCTAAACCCTGATACCTGGACTCCAACACCGCCAGTTGTTGCTCAGAAGTGCCATCTGCACAGAGAAATACAATAGCTCCTGTGTTAGTGGGGTTTAGTTACGCCAGCTGCTCCCCTGCTGTGTGTCCAGAAAGGCTCCTGCTGCCTCCACATTCAAACTACATCAGATATAAAACTTGCTCCAATTAGGTCTCAGCCTAAACCCTGATTGAACCTAGGCTCCAACACCGCCAGTTGTTGCTCAGAAGTGCCGTCTACACAGACAAAAACACATGCTCCAGTGTTAGTGGGGTTCAGTAACGCCGACTGCTCCCCAGCTGTGTGTCCAGCAAAGTCTCCTGCTGCCTCCACATTCAAACTACATCAGATATAAAACGTGCTTCAATTAGGCCTCAGCCTAAACCCTGATTGAACCTGGGCTCCAACACTGCCAGTTGCTGCTCAGAAGTGCCGCCTGCACAGAGAAAAACACATGCTCCAGTGTTAGTGGGGTTCAGTAACGCCAGCTTCTCCCCTGCTGTGTGTCCAGAAAAGTCTCCTGCTGCCTCCACATTCAAACTACATCAGATATAAAACTTGCTCCAATTAGTCCTCAGCCTAAACCCTGATATCTGGACTCCAACACCGCCAGTTGTTGCTCAGAAGTGCCAACTGCATAGAGAAATACACTAGCTCCTGTGTTAGTGGGGTTTAGTTACGCCAGCTGCTCCCCTGCTGTGTGTCCGGAGAGGCTCCTGCTGCCTCCACATTCAAACTACATCAGATATAAAACTTGCTCCAATTAGGCCTCAGCCTAAACCCTGATTGAACCTGGGCTCCAACACCACCAGTTGTTGCTCTGAAATGCCATCTGCATAGAGAAAAACACATGCTCCAGTGTTAGTGGGGTTCAGTAACGCCAGCTGCTCCCCTGCTGTGTGTCCAGCAAAGTCTCCTGCTGCCTCCACATTCAAACTACATCAGATATAAAACTTGCTCGAATTAGGCTTCAGCCTAAACCCTGATTGAACCTGGGCTCCAACACCGCCAGTTGTTGCTCAGAAGTGCAGTTTGCACAGAGAAAAACACGTGCTCCAGTGTTAGTGGGGTTCAGTTACGTCAGCTGCTTCCCTGCTGTGTGTCCGGCAAAGTCTCCTGCTGCCTCCACATTCAAGCTACATCAGATATAAAACTTGCTCCAATTAGGCCTCAGCCTAAACCCTGATTGAAGCTGGGCTCCAACACCGCCAGTTGTTGCTCAGAAGTGCCATTTGCACAGAAAAAAACACATGCTCCAGTGTTAGTGGGGTTCAGTAATGCCAGCTGCTCCCCTGCTATGTGTCCTGCAAAGTCTGCTGCTGCCTCCACATTCAAACTACATCAGATATAAAACTTGCTCAAATTAGGCCTCAGCCTAAACCCTGATTGAACCTGGGCTCCATCTGGGTTCCAGCACCGTCAGCTGGTTCTCGGCAGTGCCTTTCGCTTAGGTGCCTCCTTCTCGCTATCCGAGTTCCAGCAACGTCTTCTGGTCCTTGGTAGTGCTTTCTAGCACAGGTACCTCCTGCTTAGTAACCAGGTTCCAGCACCATCAGCTGGTCCTTGGTAGTGCCATTGGCTCTTGTTCCTTCTGCTGCCCCTCCGGGTTCCAGCACTGTCAGCTGGTTCTCGTCAATGTCTTTGGCACGGGTACTCCCTCCTGCCCAGCCTGGTTCCAGCATGCCTGCTGTTTCCGGGTAGTGTCAATGTCACTTTGCCAACAATACGTTGTTCTGTCGTGTTGCGGTCTGGTTAGCTGAGTCTATGGTGCCTGCAGTTTATGGGCTTCCTATGTGGGCTGCGGCATCTGGCAACAAAGGCTGGTTCCGTAGTGCCAATAGGACAAGCACCCCCTGAATGAATGTGGGTTTCGGTAACTGCGGCAGGCTCGCGGCCTTGCAACTTTGTTTTTCATGGGTACCTTCTGCTACCCATGCGGGTTCCAGTACCGTCAGCTTTTTCTCGGCAGTGCCTTAGGCTTAGGTGCCTCCTTCTCGGTATCCAAGTTCCAGCAACGTCTGCTGGTCCTTGGTAGTGCTTTCTAGCACAGGTACCTCCTGCTTAGTAACCAGGTTCCAGCACCGTCAGCTGGTCCTCGGTAGTGCCATTGGCTCTTGCTCCTTTTGCTGCCCCTCCGGGTTCCAGCACCTTCAGCTGGTCCTTGCTAGTTCCATTGGCTCTTGCAGGTTCTGCTACCCATCCGGGTTCCAGCACCGCCAGCTGGTTCTCGGCAGTGCCTTTGGCTGAGGTGCCTCCTTCTCGGTAACCGAGTTCCAGCAACGTCTGCTGGTCCTTGGTAGTGCTTTCTAGCACAGGTACCTCCTGCTTAGTAACCAGGTTCCAGTACCATCAGCAGGTCCTCGGTAGTGCCATTGGCTCTTGTTCCTTCTGCTACCCATCCGGGTTCCAGTACCGTCAGCTGGTTCTCGGCAGTTCCTCAGCCTTCTTGTACCTTCTGCTACATTTCCAAGTTCAAGTTTTTGGAAATGGTTTTTTGTTATCACTCTGGATCTCCCTGACGACGACCCTGAAGGCCACTCCGAAGAAGACGACGACCACGAAAACGATGACCCTGAACACGACGACCCAGAAGACCCACTCCGAAGAAGACCAAAAAGATGACCCTGAAGAAAATGATCAAGAGGACAAAGAACATGTAGACAACCACCAAGATACAGAACAACAAGAGACAGAAGACCAAGAAGCAGAAGACCAAGAAGCAGAAGAACAAAAAGCAGAAGAACATTAAGCTTAAGACTAAAAATCAGAGCAAAAGATATTATCTAAATTATAAGCAGAAGAAGTATGGGGGTGAGTCCGTTCATCCTCGTGGTGCCCCTGGAAAATGCCTGCTGCTGCATGCAAAACTGAACGCGGACAAATCCTGTTGTAAGTCTTTTGTGACAGGCAGAACGGAAGGTGTAATCTTCAAACTTTTATAGATAACAACTACAGGAATGACTGTCAAAAAATAAGAATATGATGAAGAAGAGGAATAGGAAGTAGATGAAGAAGTAGAATATGAAGAAGAATAATAGTTGAATAAGAAGAATATGAAGAATATAAAAAAAAAGAATAAAAGGAAGAAGGTGAAGAAGAAGAAGATGAATAAGGTGAAGAAGAAGTTGATGAAAAAGATGCTGCTGCTGCTGAGGATCATGAAGGAAAAAGTGTGGGAGAAGTAAGAAAGAAGGTGAAGAGCATGGAAGTAGTGAAACATACATATCTGACAAAATATAAAAAAGGTTAACATAGTCAATATCTTTGTAACTCTGAACGTCTTTAAAAAAAAAATTAATTCTTGCTATTCCATTTGATTGGGCTAAACCTCTATGCCTTTAATGTCTCCTCCACCTCCCCCAATACATTCTACATTATTATTAGTTGCTTTTCTTC
The DNA here is from genome assembly GCF_039654945.1 of Dendrobates tinctorius. Lineage (NCBI taxonomy): Eukaryota > Metazoa > Chordata > Amphibia > Anura > Dendrobatidae > Dendrobates > Dendrobates tinctorius. The sequence goes on from NW_027361796.1 coordinate 8,693,011, forward strand.
ATGTAGAATTAACCTACAAGGAAAGAAAGGGTTTATTTTAATTCCGATATTTCTCTCCCATTGACTTGCATTGGTTTCCGGTATCGGAATTGGTGATATCCGATACTTTTTGGGTATCGGTCCGATCCAATGCGATCCGATATTTCACAATATCGGATGGTATCGCTCAACACTAGTGCTCAGTTGACAGTTTACCTTGTATTGGGTTAGGGGTATACCGATATGTAGTGGACATGTGATGTTATGGGACCTATGAACAAACATTTTTGACCACGCATAGATGCTGGATTTCTGCTGTTCTAATTATAGTCAGCGGTATCATACTTGGGATGGCTACTTCATATTGACTGCCCACTATCTATTGGTATTGTAACTCCTTTAGGTTTTTACCTCATTTATTCTATATGAAGTACTATGGTGAATATTAGACTACACATCTAAGTAAAAAATGCATAAACATTTATGGTGGTTGTCCACAGGTCTGAACGTCCTATCTGCACTGTTGCACTTGTTTTTGCACGTGTTCTCCATGTACCTCGTCTTTTGTCCTAACTATTTATTAAATAATTTTTGCTTTATTCTATGGATCTTTGGTCGTATATGTGGTCCCCACACCCCCATTGATAATAAAAGTGAGTAAAATAAATAAATACATATCCTCCATCCCATAGTCCTGTGCCCAAATATTTTTCCTTAGTCTCTTATAACAATTTTAATTGTTAGTCCTAGTGCTTTGCTGTTGTACTCTTACATTTAAAATCTTCTTTTGTGCCTTAGATTGATTCTATTCATCATACCCACTGGGTTTATATTTATCCATTATATTTCCTATTGCGTGTGGCTACTATTATTTATTGAGTATTTACCTGTTATATTTGGTTCGTCTTTTGATCCTGGTTGCCTGGCGTTCATCCTGCCTTGTTCTACATAATAATAATAATAACAATAATACATATTTTCTTCTATTATTTACTTGTACTATTATCTCATTGTGGGAGTTTTTACTCTATATACTCATAAAAGGTTTAGATTTTATCTTGGGTTGTTTACTTCCCTCCTTTTGGATCTATCATTTATTTTGGAAGTAACCTTTTTTACCATTTTTTGGATGGTCTTTCATTTGGATTTGTGACTGTATAGTGGTAGATACAAGTGATGAACAAGTAAGCTCGTTGCTCGTTGTCTTTTTGTTAGTGAATTCCCACATGTATTGAGGCTGTCAAGTAGCCGCAAGTCATGCAACTGCGGCAATAGAAACTAAATCTCCGAGCACTTCCAAATACTCGGAGGTCACTCGAGCATGTTTGGGAAAACCCGAGCAATGAGCATACTCATTCATCACTAGTAGATACCAGTCCTGCAGAATATGTAAGAAACTAGCTGAAGAGCCCGGCGCTGCCCAGGCATAGTAACTAACTGTGGTTAGTTATAGCAAATTATAATTATCCTCCATCCCATAGTGCCCATATACCCATCACACATCCTCCATCCCATAGTCCCATGCCCATATACCCATCATACATATTCACCATCCCATAGTCGAGTGCCCATATACCCATCACACATCCTTCATCTCATAGTCATATGCCCATATACCCATCATACATATCCTCCATCCCATAGTCCCGTGCCCATATACCCATCATACATATACGCCATCTCATAGTCCTGTGCCCATATACCAGTCATACATATCCTCCATCCCATAGTCCAGTGCCCATATACCCATCACACATCCTCCATCCCATAGTCAACCATTATGACATCATAATGAGCGGCGGGGCTTGCAATCTATGATGACATCAGCGTCGCCATGGCAACCACACACACTTTTTCCCTCACAACATAGCCTAGGACACTTTCGGGGTCCAGACGTGTGACTGTGCCAAATTTTGTGGCTGTAGCTGCGATGGTGCGGATGCCTATCCCAGACAGACATACATACATACACACACTTGAGCTTTATGTATTAGATTTCAGCACAGTTACAGATGGTGACTTACCGTTGACGTTCTTTCTGATTAAGTCATTCACTTTTCCCGTCTTATCCATCTGGCCAAGACCGATATGACAACTTCTTCCAGCCAGGACACTGCTGCAGAGATTACAACAAAGACATTTATGACTTCTCACTTTTCCAGCACTGTCCCCATCTACCCCCAAAACTGCTTATCCTGTTGATGCCCCAATATTGAGGCACTGCTTACGTATGTGTCTCTTATTGCAACTACCGTGCTATGCACCTTACTGTGGTAAAGCAAACCTCTACAATATATTAATGCCCTGTGCAAGTGCCATCATTTTGCCCCCTAGAAAGTAACAATGCCATCTTTGTGCCCCTTTGACAGTCATAATGTTGGAATAATGCTTATTATTGTATGTATTGTATGAACTACTATTTACTACTGTTTAATGGTACATGAGTTTCTGTCTCCAGCAATAGTGTTATGTTGCCAATAGAGTTGAGCGAAATGGGTCGAAAAAATTCAAAAGTCGCCGACTTTTGGCAAAGTCGGGTTTCATGAAACGAAACCCGACCCTAGGATGAGGTCGGCCACGAGGTCGGCGACTTACGCGCCAAAGTCGCGTTTCAAAAGTTTGTTTTGCGCTCTTTTTCAGCCAATCAGGATAAACGGACACTGTGGGCAACGTGATGACATAGGCACGGGTCACCACCATCTTTCAGAAGGGCATGCAAGTGATTGGCTTGCTTTGGTGGGCGTCACAGGGGGTATAAAAGGGCGTGCACGCCGACCACCATCTTACTTCTGCCGATCTTAGTATAGGGAGAGGTTGCTGCTGATTCTGTAGGGAGAGCGTTAGGCAGGGAAGAAGACAAAAAAACTGCTTCTGCTGCTAGCGATTTGGCCTGCACAACATACCAGTCACTGTGTGTGCAGTGCAAGGGGAGGCTATATAGTGGTGTATCAGTGGTGTTGGTTGTTGGGCTGCCTTTTAAGGCTTCCTGACAGGCTGGCATTGCTGTTTACCCACTGCTCTGCAAACTGCTTTTTTAAAAGCAATCCCAATTTTTTTTTTTGTCCTGCTGAGAAGAAAAAAAAACTGCTTCTGCTGCTAGCAATTTGGCCTGCACAACACACCAGTCACTGTGTGTGCAGTGCAAGGGGAGGCTATATAGTGGTGTATCAGTGGTGTTGGTTGTTGGGCTGCCTTTTAAGGCTTCCTGACAGGCTGGCATTGCTGTTTACCCACTGCTCCGCAAACTGCTTTTTTAAAAGCAATCCAATCTCCCTTATCCTCTAGTCACTTTTGTCACAGCTGTGCCATCGAGCCTGTCACATAGCGCTCAGATATCAGTGGGCCTCACACAATCCAAAAGTGTCCACTGTCCACAAGTGTGTGCAGAAATTCAAAATCTCCCTTATCCTCTAGTCACTTTTGTCACAGCTGTGCCATCGAGCCTGTCACATAGCGCTCAGATATCAGTGGGCCTCACACAATCCAAAAGTGTCCACTGTCCACAAGTGTGTGCAGAAATTCAAAATCTCCCTTATCCTCTAGTCACTTTTGTCACAGCTGTGCCATCGAGCCTGTCACATAGCGCTCAGATATCAGTGGGCCTCACACAATCCAAAAGTGTCCACTGTCCACAAGTGTGTGCAGAAATTCAAAATCTCCCTTATCCTCTAGTCACTTTTGTCACAGCTGTGCCATCGAGCCTGTCACCTAGCGCTCAGATATCAGTGGGCCTCACACAATCCAAAAGTGTCCACTGTCCACAAGTGTGTGCAGAAATTCAAAATCTCCCTTATCCTCTAGTCACTTTTGTCACAGCTGTGCCATCGAGCCTGTCACATAGCGCTCAGATATCAGTGGGCCTCACACAATCCAAAAGTGTCCACTGTCCACAAGTGTGTGCAGAAATTCAAAATCTCACTTATCCTCTAGTCACTTAGGTCACAGCTGTGCCATCAAGCCTGTCACATAGCGCTCAGATATTCATTGGGCCTCACACAATCCAAAAGTGTCCAGTGTCCAAAAGTGTGTGCAGAGATTCAAAATCTCACTTATCCTCTAGTCACTTAGGTCACAGCTGTGCCATCAAGCCTGTCACATAGCGCTCAGATATCAGTGGGCCTCACACAATCCAAAAGTGTCCAGTGTCCAAAAGTGTGTGCAGAGATTCAAAATCTCACTTATCCTCTAGTCACTTAGGTCACAGCTGTGCCATCAAGCCTGTCACATAGCGCTCAGATATCAGTGGGCCTCACACAATCCAAAAGTGTCCAGTGACCAAAAGTGTGTGCAGAGATTCAAAATCTCACTTATCCTCTAGTCACTTAGGTCACAGCTGTGCCATCAAGCCTGTCACATAGCGCTCAGATATCAGTGGGCCTCACACAATCCAAAAGTGTCCAGTGTCCAAAAGTGTGTGCAGAAATTCAAAATCTCACTTATCCTCTAGTCACTTAGGTCACAGCTGTGCCATCAAGCCTGTCACATAGCGCTCAGATATCAGTGGGCCTCACACAATCCAAAAGTGTCCAGTGTCCAAAAGTGTGTGCAGAGATTCAAAATCTCACTTATCCTCTAGTCACTTAGGTCACAGCTGTGCCATCAAGCCTGTCACATAGCGCTCAGATATCAGTGGGCCTCACACAATCCAAAAGTGTCCAGTGTCCAAAAGTGTGTGCAGAGATTCAAAATCTCACTTATCCTCTAGTCACTTAGGTCACAGCTGTGCCATCAAGCCTGTCACATAGCGCTCAGATATCAGTGGGCCTCACACAATCCAAAAGTGTCCAGTGTCCAAAAGTGTGTGCAGAAATTCAAAATCTCACTTATCCTCTAGTCACTTAGGTCACAGCTGTGCCATCAAGCCTGTCATATAGCGCTCAGTTATCAGTGGGCCTCACACAATCCAAAAGTGTCCAGTGTCCAAAAGTGTGTGCAGAAATTCAAAATCTCACTTATCCTCTAGTCACTTAGGTCACAGCTGTGCCATCAAGCCTGTCACATAGCGCTCAGATATCAGTGGGCCTCACACAATCCAAAAGTGTCCAGTGTCCAAAAGTGTGTGCAGAAATTCAAAATCTCCCCTGTGCTATAGACACCTTGTACCTTGTTTTACATACTATATAGTTTGTTGGATTTTGTCTACATTTCTACCAAAAATGAGGAAGGCTGGTGGAAGAGGCCGTGGAATTGGGCGGGGGTTGGCAGCTGGTAATGATGGTGTTGGTGGTGGATCTGATGGTAGTGGCAAGAGCAAAATAGGACCGAATGCAGGAGGTGTTGAGCCTGCGTCATCGTCTGGCTACATAAGGCCTCGAAGGCTTAGTTTTCTACGAGTTGGCAAACTGCTTTTAAAGCCAGAGCATCAGGAAAAAGTTTTGTCTTACATTGCTGACTCAGCCTCCAGCTCTATCGCCTCCTCTTCTTCAGTTGTAAAAAGTAAAAGCACTGAGTCGTCATTGGAGGCTCATGTTCATGAACCACACCTTTCCTTGTGTCCTTCACCCCAACCAAGATTGAAGGATGACGCAGGCCATACTACTGATTACTCCATGGAGCTGTTTTCACATACCATGCCTGGATTATCAAGTGAAATGGTGAATTACCCAGGCCAAGATGAATCTGACATGGAGTGCACTGATGCACAGCCGCTGATGGATGATTCTGCTGGTACATTCACTCAGAGCACTACATTGTCCTCGCAGTGTACAGAGCCAGATTCTGACCCTGATGAGACTCAGGTGCCCCTTCCCGCACACTATACCACCATACACGGTGACACAGAGGAAGGTGCACATGACATAGAAGAGGAGGTGATGGATGACCCAGTTGTTGACCCAGATTGGCATCCATTGGGGAAGAGGGTGCTGCTTCCAATAGCTCAGATGAGGAGCATCCACAGCAGACATCGACATCGCAACAGCTGTTATCTGGCAGGCCCGGAGCACTCGAAAGACAGGTTCCAAACATCAAAAGAGTTGCTGGACAGCTTGTCCAGAGGGTCAAAAGATCACAGCGTGCTAGGCCACAAAATGTCTGCCAAAGTAGGAAGAGTGCAGTGTGGCACTTTTTTGAACAAAATCCTCATGATCAGGCCAAGGTTATCTGTAAGAAGTGCGCAAAGACCTTTAGCTGAGGGAAAAACCTGAAAAATTTGAATACCAGTTGCATGCTTAGACATTTAACCAGCATGCACTTGCAAGCGTGGACACAACACCAAACCTCAAGTGCCACATGTGCAACTGATCACAACGAAGGTAGTCAGCAACGCTACATTGTTTCCCCACTGTAAGCCCACCGGTTAGCACAGCAGCAAATGTTGAGGTGTCGTTGCAAGGCCACAGCAGTCAGGGAATCCCACTGTTATATCAACGAAAGACTGATTCTAGGCCATCAGAAAGAACACCAACTCCATCACCATCATCAACCCTCTCTCAGTCCGCCCTGTCCACCGCTACTTCCACCATATGCAGCTCTCAAGTCCAGCTCACCCTCCCAGACACTATGAGTAGGTCAAGAAAGTACTCAGTCTATCATCAGCGTACACTGGGTTTGAACGCCCACATTGCCAAACTAATCTCGTTTGAGATGATGCCCTTTCGGTTGGTGGAAAGCACAGCTTTCCGCGAACTCATGGCCTATGCAGTACCACACTATGACCTACCCAGTCGCCACTTCTTCTCTCGCAAAGCCATCCCAGCCCTCCACCATCATGTGAAAGAACGCATTGTCCATGCACTCAAGCAGTCAGTGAGCGGAAAGGTGCACCTCACAACTGATGCATGGTCCAGTCGGCATGGCCAGGGCCGTTACGTGTCCATCACTGCGCACTGGGTTAATGTGGTGGATGCAGGGTCCACAGGGGACAGCGGTGGTGGGACAGTGCTGCCTAGCCCACGGTATAGGAAACAGTTGGCTGTAGGCGTTCGACCCTCCTCCTCCTCCTCCAGAAGCGAAAGCTCGTCCACAGAGCGCAGTCGTACGAGCACTCCATCTGCAGCTGCCACTGTTGCACACGATGTGTCCCCCTATCGAGCAGCTAGTGGAAAGCGTCAGCAGGCTGTGTTGCAGATGATGTGTTTGGGCGACAGACACACCGCCGAGGTGCTGGCCGAGTACTTGAAGCGACAAACTGAGTCATGGCTGGGCAGTGTACATCTTGAGGCAGGCAAGGTAGTTAGTGATAACGGCCGTAATTTTGTGGCAGCCATAGCCCTTTCAAAACTCAGCCACATACCTTGCTTGGCTCACACCTTGAACCTGGTGGTGCAGTGCTTCCTCAAAAATTATCCGGAGTTAACAGCCCTGCTCCAGAAGGTGCGAAGACTGTGCGCACACATCCACCGGTCGCCTGTACACTCCATTCGTATGCAGAAGCTGCAGCGATTGCTCCACCTTCCCAACCACCGCCTCATTATCGACATTGCAACAAGGTGGAACTCCACCCTGCACATGGTGGAGCGGCTGTGCGAGCAGAGGCAGGCCATAATGCATTTGTGGGAGGATACACGGCCAGGCACTTTGAGAGCAGACATGGAGTTGACAGGTGTGCAGTGGTCGAAGCTGAAAGACCTTTGTAAAGTCCTTCAGTGTTTTGAGGAATGCACACGGCTGGTAAGCGCAGACGACGCCATCCTAAGCATGAGCATCCCACTTATGCGTCTGCTCATGCAAACTTTGATGCACCTTAAGGAGCAGGCGTCTGCAGCCAATGTTGATGAGGAGGAAGAGGAGGAGGGAATCCTTGATGACATTCAGCCATTGTCTGCTCAGGGACCTCTCCTGGACGAGGTGGAGGAAGAAGAGGAGGAGGAGGAGGATGATGGGGATGATTACTTAGGGGAGGAGGATGCATCTCGTGGGGCAAGTGAAAATGTTGGCGTGGCAAGGTCTGGTACAGGGTTTGTGCGTGACTGGAGGGATGTGGATTTGCCAGAAAGTGCTCCTCCACCCAGCACTCGCAGTGCATCATTGACACCGGGAACATTGGCCCACATGTCAGATTATGCCTTGCGGATCCTAAAAAGGGACCCCCGCATTGCCAAAATGATGAACGATGACGACTACTGGTTGGCCAGCATCCTGGATCCACGCTATAAAGGCAAATTACAAAACATCATGCCACAGGAGAACCTTGACCTAATATTGGCTAATAAACAAGCAACTCTGGTAAATCGGTTGCTTGAGGCATTCCCAGCACACAGCAGCGGTGATGGTTCTCACACGAGCCGTACGGGCCGGGGGCAGCTTGGCAGAGGTGTTCGTGGTGCACACAGCAGAAGTGGCGTTGGAGACAGGGGTTTCATGACAATGTTGTGGACTGATTTTTCAAATACCGCTCACACAACTGGTAATACTGCATCGATGGAAAGTGACAGGAGACAGCAGTTGTCAACTATGGTAACAAACTACTTTTCCTCCCATATCGATGTTCTCCCACACAGGTCATTCCCCTTTGACTATTGGGCCGCTAAACTGGACACCTGGCCTGAATTGGCCCAATATGCCTTACTGGAGCTCGCTTGCCCAGCTGCAAGTGTGCTATCGGAAAGAGTCTTCAGTGCAGCTGGATCAATCCTGACAGAAAAAAGGACCCGTCTGTCAACCCAAAATGTGGATGATCTAACCTTCATTAAAATGAACCACGCATGGGTTTCCAAGGATTTTGTCCCACCTTCCCCTGATGACACATAGGGTGACAGAAAAATGGCTTGCTTTGGTCCACCTCTTCCTGGTACTTCACCTATTTCGCCTTTTGCATCAGCTGAATGTCCAACATCAACATATGCCACTTTCTAAAACTCCCTAACTGTGCTGCTTCCTACCCCCATGGCCGGGGTCACCACCTACCGCACGACACCGTGCGAGTGCCGTTGCCCTGGACAGGTGGGTAGGCCGACTCTTGGGCGCGGGCACTGGCACAGGGTCCCTCATAGTGCAATCAAGTGTCTCTGACGGTGGTGGTGCACACCCGCCGTCAGACACACCGCTGTACTATGAGGGGCCCAGTTCCAGTACCGACGCCCACGAGTGGGCTCCCCTTGCTTGGGCAGGGCCCCAGCATTTGCAATCTTTACCTCTCCCTGCTCCTCCGCTGTGTAATCTGGGCCGTCAAATCCATACTGTGCCTGACACCGTCTGAGCCTCCCTCCTGAGACATATATTTTGAATGTGTACGCTATCCATACATGTTATCCAGGGATACGGTACCCTTTCTAACCTTTGTGCAATCACGTGCAATCCATACTGGGCCTAACACCGTCTGAGCCTGCCTCCTGAGACATATATTTTGAATGTGTACGCTATCCATACATGTTATCCGGGGATACGGTACCCTTTCTAACCTTTGTGCAATCACGTGCAATCCATACTGGGCCTAACACCGTCTGAGCCTGCCTCCTGAGACATATATTTTGAATGTGTATGCTATCCATACATGTTATCCAGGGATACGGTACCCTTTCTAACCTTTGTGCAATCACGTGCAATCCATACTGGGCCTAACACCGTCTGAGCCTGCCTCATGCTGTATAGACATATATTTTGAATGTGTACGCTATCCATACATGTTATCCGGGGATACGGTACCCTTTCTAACCTTTGTGCAATCACGTGCAATCCATACTGGGCCTAACACCGTCTGAGCCTGCCTCCTGAGACATATATTTTGAATGTGTACGCTAGCCATACATGTTATCCATCCAGGGATACGGTACCCTTTCTAACCTTTGTGCAATCACGTGCAATCCAAACTGGGCCTAACACCGTCTGAGCCTGCCTCCTGAGACATATATTTTGAATGTGTACGCTATCCATAAATGTTATCCAGGGATACGGTACCCTTTCTAACCTTTGTGCAATCACGTGCAATCCATACTGGGCCTAACACCGTCTGTGCCTGCCTCATGCTGTATAGACATATATTTTGAATGTGTACGCTATCCATACATGTTATCCGGGGATACGGTACCCTTTCTAACCTTTGTGCAATCACGTGCAATCCATACTGGGCCTAACACCGTCTGAGCCTGCCTCATGCTGTATAGACATATATTTTGAATGTGTACGCTATCCATACATGTTATCCAGGGATACGGTACCCTTTCTAACCTTTGTGCAATCACATGCAATCCATACTGGGCCTAACACCGTCTGAGCCTGCCTCCTGAGACATATATTTTGAATGTGTACGCTATCCATACATGTTATCTGGGGATACGGTACCCTTTCTAACCTTTGTGCAATCACGTGCAATCCATACTGGGCCTAACACCGTCTGAGCCTGCCTCCTGAGACATATATTTTGAATGTGTACGCTATCCATACATGTTATCTGGGGATACGGTACCCTTTCTCACCTTTGTGCAATCACGTGTAATCCATACTGGGCGTGAGAACGGCTGGCGAGCTGTTAAGCAAGCTACAGCACCTGTCCAGACAAGTACAGGGATTCCCTAGCGAGGAGACTTATTTGATTGTTTTCAATGTTGGGACAGCAATTTTTGGGGAGCACCATACTCTGGAGAATGATAGATGGGGCCCACCATACACTGGAACATTCCAAAGGTGGACATCAGACACTGGAGCAGCATTTACAGGGCCCATTATACACTAGAGCATTAGAATTGGGGCCCATTATGTTTGGAGCATTATTTGGGCCCATAAGACAGTGGAGCTTCATCCATGGGGACCAACATATACTGTAGCATTATGTGGAGCTCATCATATACTGTTTCAAACATTATATGGGACCAATGATTCTGTATGGAGAAATAGATGGGCCTCGTCATGAGATGTAAAAAGTGAGGTATTTTTCATTGTACTATACCGCTATTTCTCTGCCGTATCGGAGCATGATGAGTTGTGGTATGTGTTAAAGGGGCGCTCTTTCGCCCAGGGCACATGAAAACCTGCAGCCAGCCCTCCCCCCCCACAACTTTAGCCAAATAACCCCCATTTTTCAGTGCGTAACTTGTATTATGAAGTTAACTAAGGTTGACAAGCTTAAGTAAGAAGAATTGATGCTTTTGGCATTCAAATGGGCACTGTAGGTGTGTTTCCTGTCCTCCTCTCACTGCCGACTTTTATTCCCCATTGACTTACATTGGGTTTCGTGTTTCGGGACGATCCCGACTTTTCCCTATAATCGGACGATCTTGCTCGACCCGACTTTTGGAAAAGTCGGGTTTCACGAAACGAAACGCGACCCTAAAAAACCAAAAGTCGCTCAACTCTAGTTGCCAATAATGCATTGTTAAAAGAAAACAAAGACAGGAAGTTCCTGCGCACTGTGTGTGTAGCTGAAGCATATTTTACTTTCACTTTCCAAGCTGACAGACAGAATGCTGAGATCCTAAGCTACAATACAAGAAATACCAGTTGGAAGTGGTTATCTTTTTTCCTGAACAAATATGAATTCACTGTTGAATGGCTGGACAGTACAGAGATTAATCTGCTGCCAGCACACAATCACCTGAGTTCCCCTATAGCAGTAAGTGCCCACTTAACATTTAATAATGTTCTGATTCTTCCCTATGTGCAGCTTTCCTCTACATAGTATGATGATCTCCTATGCACTGTGCTCCAAGACTGTATAGTAGCCCCCACAAAGTATACCAACCTCTTAGTAGCCCCTAAATTGTTTGATGGTCCCCACACTGAACAAAGGCCCCACATTAGCTCCTACACTGTATGATGCCCCCTCCCTGTATGATGGCCCCCTCACTGTATGATGGCCCTCAGAATAGTCTCAACAGTGTATTATGGCTTCAACAGTAGTTCACCCAAACTGTATGATGGCCCACTCAGTAGTCCTCACACTGTATGGTGGCCCCTTAAGTAGCCCCCCTCTGTATCATGGTCCCTTTAGTAGCCCCCACACTGTGTTATGGCCCTCTTAATAGCCCTAACACTGTGTCATGGCCCCATTAGTAGCCCCATACTGTCATGGCTCTATTAGTGGCCCACACACTCTATGATAGCCTTTTAATAACCCCTACTATGTATGATGGCCTTCCCTTAGTAGACCCCACTATTTATGGGGCCACCTTAGTGGCCTCTACAATTTATGAGGGCCTCCCTAGTAGTTTACACTATTTATAGAAGACCCGTTAGAAGCCCCCACTATTTTTTCTTGGCCCCCACACATTATGGCCATAATCCAGGGCAGACGAATTCAGTGCCTGTATGTGTCACGGCATGATGGTATGATTGCGTCGGTCTGCTCTGGAATACAGAACGGAGAGCAGAAGTGCAGGGAGATCATGTCTCCTTGCTCAGCCGCCAAATTCAATTGTCTTGGAGTGCTGCGGATGCCTATGGAATTAAAAGAAGTGCAGTTTCGAGTGGGCCCCTCAGAGTGTGGATCCTGGGGTGATCTGTCTCTCAGCTCCCCTGGTAGCTACGCTAATGGTCAAAATAATACAAAGTCAGCAACAGGAGATGTCACGCAGGGGGTACAGGGACTTAACAACAATTCCCAGCTATACTAAAAAAAATTTGAAAAACACTTGTGTCACCCAACTGTGCTGACATTGTCAATTAGTGTCAGAGGCAAAAGAAGTAGGAGCGTGTTCGGACACAGATGTGACAACATCATAAAACAAAACTACTTTATAATTACCTCCATGACTGTTGTCGTTCCTGCAATGTCGGTGCTGTGTCCCCAATGTCTTTTTTATGCCACATGACTAATGCAACCAACTAGTAGTTGATGATCAGCTTCAGCCTTTCAATCTAAGCACTAAATAAAAAATATATTGTTTTCTAATGTGTAGTAAAGCTTTTAAGAAGGGGTTTTCCAACATGAAACAACCTCTTTAACTAATTTATGGATACACTTTTCACAAAACATTTTTTTAAATAAGAATTAATTATTTTAAATCATTTGTAAATATTCTCATCTTAATTGGTCACCAATTAGTAGCACTTTCCATCTTAAAATAATGTTAGCTTTTGTGTGTGCAAATATTTCAACCTAGATAATGCAACAGTCGTCAAGAGCACTCCGCAACACACACGTACCTCTCAATGCTTGTTGAGCCTATTTAAAATACATTTTGGCAATGACTCATGCTTGAAAAGAACCTCGTGAAAGCTACTTGATGACGCTTTAAATGATGTTTTATGGCACTTCAACTCGTAATACATTAAAAATGATTATGCTATTCAGCAAATGCATAGCAAAAGCAATCTATCAATTATGAATTATTTTTGAACAAGAAACTAAGGCAGGGTTCTCATTTGACCAATGATGCATTATCATTGCTAGCCGGCGTTTAACAAAAACAGCAGATGGAATTGGAAGAAGAAAATTATAAAATTGTTTTCAATGGAAACGTTCATGTGGCGCCCCTGAGGCTCAGTCGCCACAGAGGTACTGCACCTTCTCCTAAGGTGTAGTGCCCCACCATCCGGGTAAGGTGGGAACTCCTTTCCACACTCCAACATTCGCACCCCACACAACAGGGTAGTTCTGCACAACCACATTGCGGCTCAGTGCTTAGAGAGTAGCAGAGCACCTCTGGTGGTTCCCTGCATGGAACACTGGATGTGCTGGGATGTGGATGGAGTTTAGATGTATAAAAGAGTGGGAAAGTGTAGGATTACAGGATCAGTCGGGGTTCAGGCTGACAGAAGGTCAGTGAGGAAGGAAGCCACTCGGGAGGAGTGGGGATCCCTGGAAGAAGGGATGGAGGAAGGAGTGCTGCAGCTGCCTCAGTGATCTGAGCCAGCTGGCACGGGAAAGGAACAGAAGGAGAAAGATGTAGAACTGCAACCTAAGCTTCCATAAGAGAGAGAAGGATCAGTACGGAAGGAAGGAGTAGGAGAACAGAGAGGAGACGTGGGTTAGAAGAGGAACCCTGCCTATAGGTTCTCAGCGCAAGGCCGGGGCCCGGTCCCCGAGGTTGTATGGACACTTATGGTTCTGCAGCAGACATCGGTGGAGTAGTTGGCTGTAAATGCACTACTCCCATCTAAGACTTGGGGCACAACAGCAACTGAATAGAGAACCAGGACTCCAGAGAAAGGGGTCCCGGAAAGAGGCTACAGCTGTCTGCCATACGAGTAGAGTTGTTAGGAACATCTGACAGGAGGAACTCCAGAGTACCACGGTACTGGAGCTCTTTACACCTTAAGGCGCAATAGAGGAGTCGTTCAGGAAAGGTACATGTTGGCGGAGTGTTGGAGAGGAGCTTTCCATCTGGCCTGGAGGTTGGCCGAGCCTCTGACCCAGAGGACATGGCCCGGAGGCAGGCACCCTTGTGTACTGCAGACTGTGAGTAAAGCTTTGGAACTGCAAGCCTCGGTGTCCTCCATTCATTCTCGCGCCAACCCATTCAGCACCGCTACATCTGGGTACCATCTTTTACACTGCCTGCGCCTTTCCACAACCATTACAACTACACTGCCCTGGGACATCAGCCTTGCCTGTGGAGGGCTATACCATCACTGCTGCATTATACCATCTGTCCCAGAGGATCTGTCTGCAGCAATGGCTTAACACCTCCCTTGCCGAGCACCACAGGTGCCATCACAAACTATTCCATTCCACATAAACTACATATACATTCCGCCATTGACTTGGGCGCCCAGGGTCACGGTCTGGGTCACTGCTGCTGTGACACGTTCCCCTGACACCGGCCCGGTACCGAGTACCCCACGGCCCTGGGAGGGCGACCCATTCACACCAGACCAGAGTATCAGTGTTTGTGCTGGTCCAGTGACCTGATTTGTGTCATGTAAAGTTGGAATTTGGCTCCAGAACAGCATAAGTAAATAGTAAAGAAAAGGATGTGTTGCATCAGGCATTGATCAATGAGCCTATTGAAACTGATAAATCTGAATCCAGCATTTCCAACTGTTATTCCTTTATATCCCCAGAATTCTATAGTAAATTCATTTTCTACATGGGAGAAACAAAATATAACAACTAGAGATGAGAGAATATATTTGAATAAAATCTAAATTCTTCTCTAATTTAACAAAATTCCAGATTCACCCAAGTATGGACTTTTGTAATTCGCTTCCTCATGGATCCAGCAAAATTATGGTGGCTGTTCACCATTTTTCAGAAACGCAATGTACCATCAAAAGGTTAAAAAAAAAATAAAAATCATTATATTCATTACTCACCTCTCTGCCCTGCACTAGAGATGAGCAAACCTATCTAGCTTCGGTTCGATTCAATTGTTTAGACGCTCGCAGAACATGTTCGCCGAACATTTTGACGAATAACCCGAACCCCATTAGATTCAAAGGAAGGCCAAACCAAATGTATACACAACACCTTATGTGGTGACAAAAAGCTTCCCAAACAGCTAAAATTAGGAGCAGACTGTCACTGTATATAAAGCTACACCTATAGGGGGGTCATTAAGCGGACGGCACAACAGAATGGAAAAGGTGGAGGAAGGCCCTACCAATAGGGAAATGAAGGAAGGGACACCCCTGAGCTCAAGCCTGAGCCTGCCCCTTCACTCCCCCAACATCCTAAGTGGGTCCATCCCCCACCGTCGTCAGGATACCTCGTACCTAACTTTTTCTTAACTCTGCCCTGGCGAGTGCACTGGCCGGCGAGGTGCACTAGCCTCACCAATGCAGATATTACCACACCGGGGATAGTGACAAACACGAAATAGATGAGGAAATAACCACTTAGCTTTCTCTGCTGCAAGACACCGCACAGCAGAATAAAGACAACAGGATAATGAATCCATCTGAAGCACCACTGCATCCAGAGAGCTCCTCACTCAGGCTTGGTCACTGAAGATTACTCTATCACCGACAGTCAGCTGATGCATCAGGTGACCTTTTAAAGGAAGGTGGGAGTGGTCACCATCAAAATCAGCTGATCCTGCAGCACTGCAATTACACCAGATTGCCAGTGGGGAAAAACTGACATTAAACCCCGCTGGCCTGAAAGGAAAAAAATTTTAACTGAGTGGAACCAAAGCATCCCACAATTCCAAAAATGGATCGTGACACAGACACCATGAAAAGTGGCATCAATTGACCTACAGTAGAAATTTGCCTCTGACACACCTTCTACTACAGGCAACCCACAACATGAAGACACAACTTGGATTCTCCACATTTCAAAAAATAATTGTCACACACTGAAGTGGCATCAATTTCCATTTCCACAGAGTAGAAACGCTGTAAGAGGCCTCTGAATCACCTTCCACTACAGGCAAACTACCAGATGGAGACCCAACTTGGAGTCTTTACATTTCAAAAAATTGTTTGTGAAATCAGCAGCAGTAGCAACAGCAGGCACAAGAGACACCACAAAGATGGCACAGACTGCAATAACGCAAGATCAGTGCGTGACACTAAAAATGACACCATTGCCCAGTCTGAGACTGGGGTGAAAAAGTCATTTGAGATCCATGACATTTTTATGAAAGTCAGGTGGTCTGCACCTTCAGGGGTTAGCCAATTCTGCTTATCAATCAGGACACTACTAGCAGCGCTGTTAAGAATGCTGAATGCAAAACTTCCAAGGCATGATCGGCAAGCTCAGGCCACTCTTCCATTATTTGAAGACAAAAATGCAAAATGGTCCCAGCGCCCCAGATTGCATTGATATTGAGCTCCCGATACTCTTGCACCATCCTCTCTATTTGTTCAAAACGTGTCAGACTTGTACTCTGTTCGGCTGGTGCGCGGGCTGGTCTAATACTTATGTGAAATGACTCAACTGGGATGCACACTATGTGCTGCATTGCTGTCTTGGGGAAAACCACTCTTAAGATTGTCTACAAGCGTGTTTTGATACTCAAGCATGCATGCATCCCTTTCCAGGGAAGAGGCATCTGGCTAAATTTACTGTTGTACTGTGGAGCTAACAGTGTGGCAACCCAGTATTCAGCACTAGCTTTCAAAATACAGGCATCATGTTGGAGATAGTGCAGCGAGAAGGTGCTCATGTGTTGGGCACTTCCATGAGCTCCAAGACCATGGTGTGTTGGTGGCGGGGTAACAATTAAGGATGGCGTCTCCTTCTGCCAACCCTGGACAGCACAGAGGGGATCATTATTCTCATAATTTCCTGACTTTTGGGCATTCATCATTTCGTCCTCCATTTGTTTGCTTGGCTCCTGCACCTTCACTAACAGTTTGTTTGGTACCATGAGCCCACTTTGATTGCTTTATACCATCCTCCCATGGTATCTGCCTGTGCAACGACAATCCGGAAGCTTGAGATATTGTTATCCCTTTCGCTTCCTCCTTTACTTCCACCTCTTCCTCTGGGACCACCACCTTTTCACGCAGATTATTCAAAGTGTGCTCTAGCATGTAGGTGATGGCATTGTCATCGCTAACCATGTTAGTAGCCATTTCTAAACTGTGCAGAAGGGTGCAGAGGTCCTTTATCTGTGTCCAATCAATAAGTGTGATTTACACCATGTTCGTACTACATTGGCCTAGGCTATGCAAAAGAATATACTGCAACAGGGCTCGTCATTGCTGCCACAGTCGCTGCAACATGTGTAGAGTGGAATTCCATTGTGTCAGAACATCGTTAATTAAATGGTTAATCATTAAGTCTAAAAGATCTTTGTAGTGATGCAAGTCGATGACTTGTGGGGTGCGATCGTCAGTAGTGAGCAAACAGCGACTGTGCTTTCTGTCGCAGCGCATACAGACTGGAATAGAGGCTGAGAAATTCCTGTAGCACCAGGTTGAGGACATGAGCCATGCAAGGCATGTGTGTGAGGTTACCCTGTCATAGGGCCACTACAAGGTGTGCACCGTTATCTCAAACAGCCTTCCCTGTCTCCAGGTTCAGTGGTGACAGCCATTGCTCTAACTTGACCTGGGTAGCTGTCCAGAGCTCTTAAGCTGTGTTTGTGTGATCTCCATGACATATTATTTGAACAGTGCCTGATTGCGGAGAGCCATGGCTGTGCAGTACGGAGGTGGGATGATTGTCTCTGCACTGTTGGAATGCGTGTTGGATTAAGGGAGAGGTTGAGGGCAGAGGTGGAAGCCCTAGAGGAGGTGGAGAAGCCATAAACTGTGGAAGAACTGTTAGATACAGAGGTTTGCCTGCAAGTCTTGCAGATCCAAAAACTTGTGAAGCAGCACCTTGACCACCTGCCCTCACAGCCACCAGAGTCACCCAGTTCCCAGTCAGCGAGATGTTACTCCTCTGGTCATGTTTGCTTGTCCAGGTGTCAGTGGTGAAATTCACCCAGGCAGACATAGATTTTTTCAGGGAACAGGTGATGTTGTCGGCAACATGCTGGTGCAGCGCAGCCACAGTTTTCTTAGAGAAGTAATGGCAACTGTGCTAATGGTAGTTGGGAACTGACAGCCATCCGTTTTCTGAAGTCGTCAGGCAGATAGACATCATTTCCATGGCCAATAGATTGGAAATGGTGGAGTTTAAGCTCTTAGCTTTGGCATGTGTAGGAGGAAACATTCTTTTACGTGACCACAACTGTGGTACAGAGGGCTGGTTGCTTTGCTGATAGAGGGTGGAGTATGGAGAACAGGACAAACTGCTGACCTGTGAGTGAGGTGCAGGTTGAGATGTTATGGTGGATTGAGATAGAAGTGTGGTGCTCAGTAACACAAAAGCAGCAGTCATATCCACATTCATAACATCTGATGGGGTTTCATTCACCCCAGCTGTAGGAAGTAAACAAGTGGTGTTTCTGTACCCGGAGACCTGTGTGAGAAGACTTGGCACGGTGACAGAGGAGGAGGAAGCAGCACGTGGGGTTGATGGGACAGTCGGTGGTTGGCGAGACCCACTAGTATGCATTTTAGCGCAGTGACATTCCCACACTAATTCAGGTTGATCGCGTATGTGTCAGTTCATACATGTAGTTGTCAAATTATTGGAATTTTTGCCTCTACTGAGTTTTTTTGGCAAATTTAGCAGATAATGTATGTTGCGATCCAAAAGGCCCAGGCTAGGCAACCCTTGTGACCCCTGAAAACTACACACTCGCAACCGATGCTGGCCACAGCCAGAGTAGGGGCTGAGGATGCAGTGCTTGTCATGTTGCATCACTTCGTGTTTGTGTGGAAGCTGCCTCAAGCTGCCACATAACCTCGTCTTACTCCTGCTCCACTTCCTCTGCTGAGCTATTCATTTTTTCACATCTGGGTTCATACCAAGTGGGATCTACAACCTCTTCATTATCCTCTCAGGAGCGGTTTCTCTGCACTGTAACACTGAGCAAATGGAGCCAGCAAAATAAGATGTCCGCTTTTTACATGACCATGTACATGTGACTTTGGCAGCCAATCACTGAAGAACTTGTGTTATGACATTGTGAATGGTTTCTGCGCCATGATTGGCTGCCAGAATCAACACACATAAAGTTAAGGGAAAAGCAGCCCCAAAGCAGCCCTGACGCGCGTTTCGCGTGGGCTTCCTCGGGGGGCTGCTTTGTCTTGTGCCGCGCTCACCTGCAGTTACTACATGGGTATGATATTAACTCTTTGTATTGTGTTCTATCTAATTCATTGTTTGGAGTGTGATAGCGTTGTTTTCCCTATATGGTGGCCTGTGCACTATGCATATATAATATCGTTATGATATGAGCATATTGGCAGCATAGAGATTCATCGCTTCATATACATTCATTACCCAATCTGCTATATAGGGTGTTGTTAGTGGTTACCACATTTGAGCCTTGTATGAGCACTTTTGTCATTTGTCTGTATTTTGTACCAGTTTCTATGTATTTGCAACAATAAAACGTACTTTTATTATATTTTTTTGGAATATATCTCCGTGTTTTGTGTAGGATTTATAGTATAGTGGAGTTTCCTGAGTCATTCTAATGTCCAAAATGAAGGTTTGTTACCTACTGTATATGAGTAATGGATGTATATCGGTGGTTTATATTATTACATATCTTATTTTGAAGTAAAAAAAAACAGGAACAAATGCAATATTTAAAATAATGAACAAGTAAAGTTAAATCAACAAACTAATGTCCTAATAGGCAGCATTGGTCCCCAATAGGCAGCATAGATCCTCAATAGGCAGCATAGGTCCTTAATAGGCAGCATAGGTCCCCAATAGGCAGGTAAATGTCCCCAATAGGCAGCACAGGTCCCCAATAGGCAGTTAAATGTCCCCAATAGGCAGCACTGGTCCCCAATAGGCAGATAAATGTCCCCAATAGGCAGCACAGGTCCCCAATAGGCAGATAAATGTCCCTAATAGACAGCACAGGTCCTCAATAGGCAGGTAAATGTCCCCAATAGGCAGCACAGGACCCCAATAGGCAGGTAAATGCCCCCAATAGCCAGCACAGGTCCCCAATATGCAGGTAAATGTCCCCAATAAGCAACACAGGTCCGCAATAGGCAGCACATGTCCCCAATAGGTAGGTAAATGTCCCAAACAGGCAGGTAAATGTCCCCAATAGGCAACACAGGTCCCCAATAGGCAGGTAAATGTCCCCAATAGGACCCGGCGTTAAAAAAAAAAACAGTACTCACCTATGTCCCCTGCTGATCTGAAGAGGCACCTGCTCATCTCCGTCTTCTTCCGGCACAGGCTGTGTGACGTCATCAGGCCGCGCAGCCGTCGTGATGACAATCACGTCATCTGAGTGTGCTCACTGCATATGGAGGGCTGCGCAATGCATTTCCTCGGCGCCTCGCTATTCCACCCGCGATTACAGGGCTCGCCGGCATTGAACTGCAGTGAAGCTCAATGTCGGCCAGGCCCAGGGAGGCTCGATCAAAGTTCTCGGTGGGCCGCATGTGGCGCGCAGGCCTTAATTTTTAGGACCCCTGTTCTAACGCATTTCTGGCCGTAGCCCTTAGTCGTTGAATCAGTTATATATACTATTGGTTTTAAAAAATTCAAAACATTGTAATATAAGTCTGTTTGTGTCGCCATTTTCTAAAATCCTTAACTTTTGTCATTCTTTGCTTCAGTGGAGCAATATGAGGGCTTTTTTGATAATGAGTTGTCGTTTTCATTGGTACCATTTTGGGGTACATAAATTGTTTTGATCAAACACAACATGAGCATTCGTACAGTATCTACACCATGGTCACAAGTCCTTAATACCCCAAAGTGTAGTCTCTGTGAATTCCTTCCAAAGCTTGGCACAGGACCATATAAAGTTCACCTCAACATAGCACCAGATGTGGTAGTTACTAATCGGTCCATTGCTGTAAGGCTACTTGGATCCCAGCCCGATCATTAGTCTAGTGGCTCTGGATGTCTTTAGGATTTAAGTTTCTTCTAACTCCGTCTTTAGATGAGTGGTTGGGCCAGGCTTTGTAGTTGGCTTGTGGGCATAGCAATATGCCCATGCTTATCTCATGTGGAGAAAGTCTTAGAGTAGAGACCCACTTGCAAGAATTCAAAGTGAGATTTACTGTAGACACAAGTCAGCTGCTGAAAGGATAGACGATTGCTTACCACTGCTGGTAATATTTTTGTGCCACGTTACACCTATCCACTTGGATTTACTTTACAGGTAGCAGCTGAGATATTTGCTTGATCCAAATAATCTTGTGTAGACTCCATAGGTAATATAATAGGCCCATATTGGTATCTCATGAAATTCACCTTGCAGATCATTTAGATATCATTATTCATGTGCTATATCTACCTGTATGCACAACAAATAGGCTGTATATAATTTATATCTTTATTTACATCAGTGTCATTTTTAATCACAATTTGATTAAAGAATGAAAGTCTGTGACAGGATGACTGCCAATTTTTCATTGGTAATGTTTGAGGAAAGATTGTTCAGATAATGAACAAACAACATCACAATCCTTTGACAAATGTTGACAGTGAAAGGTTCTTGATAACTTTACTGTTACATTGACTCTATTGTTAAAGAATATGCTGAAAGGCCAGTGTAGTACTTTTTGAATAACTCTACAGGGTGGAGAGGGTTATTTCTTGTTAACATATAGTCGATGGAAGGGCAAGTATCTCACTACTATGTCTCAAAATAAAAAATTGTCATAGATCTATTTTTTTGGACAGTCTGCATTTACAACGCTATATTTTATGGATAATATGTACTGCATGTTCTTGAGAATATAGGTCACACCAAGGTTAGAGTATTTCTGGCCCAAACCTCATATTTTATCTTCTTTCTTTTCACTAACACATGTCAAAAAGATTGGTACTTCCCTGGAAGTCTTCACTTTTGCTCCGAGAATTCTTGGCCTGGTGCTTTCCAGCTTCAGCGACTTCATGACGTTGCAGCACAATGCATATTATAACTTTTTGTGATTTCTCGTGGTTGGCCTCATGTGAAAAAATTACTTCATTGGGCCTACTACAAGATGTGTCCAAGATACTGGACATAAAATTAAAGACTGCCCTGCTTTGACTGCTGCGGTGGAATGGACTATGGGCAAATCAAATCTTTTTTGTTGAATTCTAGCCAGAAGATATGTTTGGTGGGGATCTGTGCATTTTGATTCCAACGGGGGCAGACACTAACTGTTTGGGCCCCCTGTGAAAGAAATGTGTCTTGACTCCCCTCCTTATATGGTGACAAAGATATATATATATATATATATATACTATCTGAAGAGCCTGGCGCTGCCCGGGCATAGTCTAACTGTGGTTAGTTATAGCAAATTATAATTATCCTCCATCCCATAGTCCTGTGCCCATATACCCATCACACATCCTCCATCCCATAGTCCCATGCCCATATACCCATCACATATCTTCCATCCCATAGTCCCATGCCCATATACCCATCATACATATTCGCCATCCCATAGTCGAGTGCCCATATACCCATCACACATCCTTCATCTCATAGTCCCATGCCCATATACCCATCATACATATCCTCCATCCCATAGTCCCATGCCGATATACCCATCATACATATCCTCCATCTCATAGTCCCGTGCCCAAATACCCGTCATTAGATTTGAGCGAAACGGGTCGAAAAAATTCAAAAGTCACCGACTTTCGCCAAAGTCGGGTTTCATGAAACGAAACCCGACCTTAGTGTGAGGTCGGCCATGAGGTCGGTGACTTTAGCGCCAAAGTTACGTTTCAAAAGATGCTTTAGAGCCCTTTTTCAGCCAATCAAGAAGAACGGACACTGTGGGCAATGTGATGACATAGGCAGCGGTCACCACCAACTTGGAGAAGGGCATGCAAGTGATTGGCTTGCTTTGTGGGGCATCACAGGGGGTATAAAAGGGCATGCACGCTGACCGCCATGTTACTCATGCTGATCTCAGAATAGGGAGTGCTGCTGCTGATTCTGTAGGGAGAGCGTTAGGAAGGCAAAAAGAAAAAAAAAACTGCATCTGCTGATAGCACTTTTCACTGTAGTTACTGTGCAGTGAAAGGTGAAGATTTTTGCTTTTGTGCAGCAGCGCTGGTGGTGATTAGCCTGCCTTTTAAGGCTAGCTGCATTGCTGTGTTCACACTGGTGTTCAAACTGCTTTTTAAAAAGCAATCCAAATTTTATTGTTTTGTCCTGGTGAGGTACTGAGTGTTCATTTTTTCACACACTGTACAGCGGTGTACGCTCCTCTCACAGTACCGTGTAATGGCTGTTATCACGGCCAAATTGAAGCTATCAAAGTGTGTGACTCTGTAAGGAAAAGTCGAGGAGTTTGTCCGTTCTTACAGACCTACACCTTATAGTTTTGTCCGTTTTTCAAACAGTTTAGTATATTTGTTGTTTGATTACATTGAAAACTAGAGAGAGACAGCGTCTGTCAGTCCATATACAAAAACACGGAGCTTGACAATTTTACATACACCGTACAGCGGTGTACGTGTACGCTCCTCTCACAGTACCGTGTAACGGCTGTTATCACGGCCAAATTGAAGCTATCTAAGTGTGTGACTCTGTAAGGAAAAGTCGAGGAGTTTGTCCGTTCTTACAGACCTACACCTTATAGTTTTGTCCGTTTTTCAAACAGTTTAGTATATTTGCTGTTTGATTACATTCAAAACTAGAGAGAGACAGTGTGTGTCAGTCCATATACAAAAACACGGAGCTTGACAATTTTACATACACCGTACAGCAGTATACGTGTACGCTCCTCTCACAGTACCGTGTAACGACTGTTATCACGGCCAAATTGAAGATATCTAAGTGTGTGACTCTGTAAGGAAAAGCCGAGGAGTTTGTCCGTTCTTAAAGACCTACACTCTAGGGAGATTCCAATTCTGCCCAATTCTATATACACCTTGTAGTTTGTCATACACTAGGCAATTTCTGCCTGTCACATTGCGGTGTAATATAAACAGGGCCTGACAGAATCCAACTGTGTCCTTAAGTCTAGAGAGATTCCAATTCTCCACAGTCCTCTATCTACCTTTCTTACACCATCCAGAATCTGCCTGTCACATTGCGGTGTAATATAAACAGGGCGACAGAATCCAACTGTGTCCTGAAGTCTAGAGAGATTCAAATTCTCCAAAGTCCTCTATACACCTTTCTTACACCATCCAGAATCTGCCTGTCGCATTGCGGTGTAATATAAACAGGGCCTGACAGAATCCAACTGTGCCTGAAGTCTAGAGGGATTCCAATTCTCCACAGTCATCTATACACCTGTCTTACACCATCCAGAATCTGCCTGTCACATTGCGGTGTAATATAAACAGGGCCTGACAGAATCCAACTGTGCCCTGAAGTCTAGAGAGATTCCAATTCTCCACAGTCCTCTATACACCTTTCTTACACCATCCAGAATCTGCCTGTCACATTGCGGTGTAATATAAACAGGGCCTGACAGAATCCATCTGTGTCCTGAAGTCTAGAGAGATTCAAATTCTCCACAGTCCTCTATACTCCTTTCTTACATCATCCAGAATCTGCCTGTCACACTGCGGTGTAATATAAATAGGGCCTAACGGAATCCTACTGTATCCTGAAGTCTAGAGATATTCAAATTCTCCCCACTCCTATATACACCTTGTACCTTGTTTTACAGTACCATATAGTTGGTGTTTTTTTGGGTACATTTTCCCCAAAAAATGAGGAAGTGTGGTGGAAGAGTCCGTGGAAGTGGGCGGGGGTTAGCAGCTGGTAATGATCCGTGTTGGTGGTGGATCTGCTGGTAGTGGCAAAAGCAAAATAGCACCTAATGCAGGAGGTGTTGAGCCTGCGTCATTGTCTGGCTCCACAAGGCCTCAAAGGCTCCCTTTTCTGGGAGTAGGTAAACCGCTTTTAAAGCTGGAGCTTCAAGAACAAGTTTTGGCTTACATTGCTGAATCAGCCTCCAGCTCTATCGCCTCCTCTTCTGAAGTTTTAAAAAATAAAAGCACTGAGTCGTCATTGGAGGCTCATGGTCATGAAAAGTGAAGGATGCGGCAGGCCACACTACAGTTTACTCCATGGAGCTGTTTTCACATACCATGCCTGGGTTATCAAGTCAAATCGTGAATTACCCAGGCCAAGATGAATCTGACATGGAGTGCTCTGATGCACAGCCACTGATAGATGATTCTGCTGGTACATTCACTCAGAGAACTACATTGTCCTCGCAGTGTACTGAGGCACAATCAGACCCTGATGAAACTCAGGTGCCCCTTCCCGCATACTATACCACCATACACGGTGACACAGAGGAAGGTGCACATGACATTGAAGAGGAGGTGATGGATGACCCAGTTGTTGACCCAGATTGGCATCCATTGGGGGAAGAGGTTCCCGCTGCCAATAGCTCAGAAGAGGAGGAGGAGCATCCACAGCAGGCATCGACATCACAACAGCTGTTATCTGGCAGGCTGAGAGCAGTCCAAAAACAGGTTACAAAAACCAATAGAGTTGCAGGACAGCATGGCCAGACGGTCAAAATAGCACAGCGTGCAAGGCCTCAAAATGTCTTCCATAGTAGGAAGAGTGCAGTGTGGCACTTTTTAGAACAAAATCCTAATGATCAAGCAAAAGTTATCTGTAAGAAGTGCGCAAAGACCTTTAGCCGAGGGAAAAATCTGAGAAATTTGAATACCAGTTGCATGCTTAGACATTTAACCACCATGCACTTGCAAGCGTGGATGGACTACCAAAACTCACGTATCACATGTGCAACTTCTCCCAAAGAAGGTAGTCAGCAATACTACATTGTTTCTCCCACTGTAAGCCCACCGTTTAGCACACCACCAGCAGCAAATGTTGAGTTGTCGTCGCAAGGGCAAATCAGTCAGGGAATCACACTGTTATTGCAAAGAAAGACTGAATCTAGGCCATCAGAAAGAACACCTACTCCATCACCATCATCAACCCTCTCTCAGTCCGCCATGTCTACCGCTAGTTTGACCATATGCAGCTCTCAAGTCCAGCTCACCCTAACAGAGACTATGAGTAGGACAAGAAAGTGCTCATCCTCTCATCCGTATACATTGGGTTTGAACGCCCACATTGCCAAACTAATCTCAATAGAGATGATGCCCTATCGGTTGGTTGAAAGCGCAGCTTTCCGCGAACTCATGGCCTACGCAGTACCACGCTATGACCTACCCAGTTGCCTCTTCTTTTCTCGCAAAGCCATCCCAGCCCTCCACCTTCATGTGAAAGACCGCATTGTACATGCACACAAGCAATCAGTGAGTGGAAAGGTGCACCTCACAACTGATGCATGGTCCAATAGGCATGGCCAGGGTTGTTTCGTGTCCATCACTGCGCACTGGGTTAATGTGGTGGATGCAGGGTCCACAGGGGACAGCGGTGGTGGGACAGTGCTGCCTAGCACACGGTATAGGAAACAGTTGGGTGTAGGCATTCGAGCCTCCTCCTCCTCCTCCAGAAGCGAAAGCTCGTCCACAGAACGCAGTCGCACGAGCACTCCATCCGCAGCTGCCAGTGTTGCACACGAGGTGTCCCCCTATTGATCAGCTAGTGGATAGCGTCAGCAGGCTGTGTTGAAGATGAAGTGTTTGGGCGACAGACACACCGTGGAGGTACTGGCCGACTACTTTCAGCGACAAACTGAGACATGGCTGGGCAGTCTACATCTTGAGGTAGGCAAGATAGTTAGTGATAACGGCTGGAATTTTGTGGCAGCCATAGCCCTTTCAAAACTCAGACACATACCTTGCTTGGCTCACACCTTGAACTTGGTGGTGCAGTGCTTCCTCAATAATTATCCGGAGTTAACAGGCCTGCTCCAGAAGGTCCGAAGACTGTGCTTGCACATCCGCCGGTCGCCGGTACACCCCAGTCGTATGCAGAAGCTGCAGCGATTGCTCCACTTTCCCAAGCACCGCCTAATTATCGACGTTGCAACAAGGTGGAACTCCACCCTGCACATGGTTGAGTGGCTGTGCGAACAGAGGCAGGCCGTAATGCATTTGTGGGAGGATACACGGGCAGGCACTTTGAGGGCAGACATGGAGTTGACAGGTGTGCAGTAGTCGAAACTGAAAGACCTCTGTAAAGTCCTTCAGTGTTTTGAGGAATGCACACGGCTGGTAAGCGCAGACGACGCCATCATAAGCATGAGCATCCCACTTATGCGTCTGCTCATGCAAACTTTGATGCACATTAAGGAGCAGGCATCTGCAGCCGAGGATGATGAGGAAGAGGAGGAGGGAAGCCTTGATGACAGTCAGCCATTGTCTGCTCCGGGAACTCTCCTGGACGAGGTGGAGGAAGAAGAGGAAGAGGAGGAGGATGATGATGAGGATGATTATTTAGGGGAGGAGGTTGCTTCTTGTGGGGCAAGAGAAAATGTTGGCGTGGCAAGGTCTGGTGCAGGGTTTGTGTGTGACAAGAGGGATGTGGATTTTTCAGAAAGTGCTCCTCCACCCAGCACTCGCAGTGCATCGTTGACACCGGGAACATTGGCCCACATGTCAGATTATGCCTTGCAGATCCTAAAAAGGGATCACCGCATTGCCAAAATGATGAACGATGACGACTACTGGTTGGCCAGCATCCTGGATCCATGCTATAAAGGCAAATTCCAAAACATCATGCCACAGGAGAACCTTGACCTAATATTGGCTAACAAACAAGCAACTCTGGTAAACCGATTGGTTGAGGCATTCCCAGCACACAGCAGCGGTGATGGTTCTCACGTGAGCCGTAGGGGCCGGGGGCAACTTGGAAGAGGTATTGGTGGTGCACACATCAGAAGTGGCATTGGAGACAGGGGTTTCATGACCATATTGTGGACTGATTTTTCAAGTCCCGCTCACACGACTGGTAATACTGCATCGATTGAAAGTGACAGGAGACAGCACTTGTCAACTATGGTTACAAACTACTTCTTGTCCCATATCGATGTTCTCCCTCACAGGTCATTCCCATTTGACTATTGGGCCGCTAAACTGGACACCTGGCCTGAATTGGCACAATATGCCTTACAGGAGCTCGCTTGCCCAGCTGCAAGTGTGCTATCGGAAAGAGTCTTCAGTGCTGCTGGATCAATCCTGACAGAAAAAAGGACCCATCTCTCGACCCAAAATGTGGAAGATCTAACCTTCATTAAAATGAACCATGCATGGGTTTCCAAGGATTTTGTCACACCTTACCCTGATGACACATAGGTTGCCAGAAAAATGGCTTTCTTTGGTCCTCCTCATCCTAGGACTTGACAAATTTCGCCTTTAGCAGCAGGTGAATGTCCCACATCAACATATGCCATTTTGTAAACCTACCTAACTGGGCTGCCTCCTACCCCCATGGCCGGGATCACCACCTAGCGCACGCAACCGTGCAAGTACCGTTGCCCTGGACAGGTGGGTGGGCCGACTCTTGGGCGCGGGCACTGGCACAGAGTCCCTCATAGTGCAATCAAGTGTCTCTGGCGGTGGGGGCACACACCCGCCGTTAGACACACCGCCGTACTATGAGGGGCCCAGTGCCAGTACCGACGCCCATGAGTGGGCCCCCCTTGCTTGGGCAGGGCCCCAGCATTTGCAATGTTTACCTCTCCCTGCTCCTCCGCTGTGTAGTCTGGGCTGTCAAATCCTTCACTGGGACTGCCACTGCATATTTGGTGAACTGATAGAAGATGATGGTTAAGACGTAGCTATGCCCTGTCCCGCTGGCCAGGCTCTAGCTTCAGATGATCAATGGCTTCCATTTCTTATGGACTTCGACTCACAATGAGATGCAGTGGTGGTGTCTCATCAACTTTCACAGTTTTCCTACCCACAGACGTGTGACATTCCAGTGCACATTTTTAAATGTGCCCTCTCATGCCAATCCAATTGAATCACCTATGGACTGTGGCTTCTGTGTTTTGCACTCCAAAGTTACGTGACAGATCATGATAGGCAGTGAGCACCATGTTTACATCTCTCCCTGTGATCAGAATTGGATGGATATGAGTAACGGCGATGGGATCAACGGTACTGCGATACAGCAACACTTTCTTCACAAAGAACTGTTTTCGCTGTCTCCACACACAAATTAATTGAGGGTCAGCATCGCCTCTGAGAATTGTGATGGAAATTTTTCCCGTGAATAGTAATTCCTAGATTTCTGCAATCACTAGAATTTATGTCAGTAATTGTATGCATCTCATTTCCTATTGCGGAGAGTCTGGACTGTCTTACTGAGACAGAAATATATATGAAGATTAAAAAATACCACCAAAAGTGTATACTGGTGTACACTTCAAATGCATATCCTTTTTTCGACTTTTTAGATTGTTGTCTAATCCATACTGAGAACACGGAGATTTTAAATGTTTAAACTATGCTATATATACCTGCTATCCAGTGATAATGTACCCTTTCTCAACTTTGTACAATCTGGTTAAATCCATACTGGACCTGAGAACGTCTGAGCCTGCCTCCTGATCTATAGACATAGGTTTTTAATGTGTAAACTATGGTATACATACCTGTTATCCAGTGATACGGTACCCTTTCTCACCTTTGTCCAATCACGTCTAATCCATACTGGGCCTGAGACCATCTGAGCCTGCCTCCTGATATGTAGACATAGGTTTTTAATATGTAAACTATGCTACATATATACGTGTTATCCGGTGAAACTGTACCCTTTATCAACTTTCTAGAATCTTGTGGAATCCCTACTGGGCCTGAGAATGGCTGCCGAGCTGTTAAGCAAGCTACAGCACCTGTGGTTTGGACACATAATTTTTTGCATTTTTTCATGAATGCCGGTTAGGCCTAATTCAGGAATTGCGGTTGACCTGCACTTACTGGGAAATCATCGTTCGCGGGGAATAATTGGAATCACAGATCCCCATCACTAACGGTGTTCAGCAGGTTATCTGCACCGGTAAGCGACAAAAGCTGGTCCTTTCAGTGTAGCACGCATGCATCCCCGGACATGTAAGGCCATGATAGACCTGTTTTTGCTCGATCTCGCATGCCAGAGCCTCGCATATCCCTCTAGTAAGCTTGACGTGTACCGTGGGGGCATGCCGGAGTCTCGTTCGTTAACGGAATAATGCTGACAAATTGCTAGCACAACTACAAACGGACATTCCACACCACACACAGAATCGACAAAGCTTTCAATGTGTGCATCTTTTCTTGAGGTGGCATGGTTGTGGTTTCCAGGGTGGAGTCCAATTAAGCCACAGGCTCCACTCCTGGTGGTGCCCTTTTGGACATTCCTTTAAGGTTCAGCTTTGCAATCATACTGCCCCCGGGAAGCAAACACTTTGCCTTCATGGACGCTGTTTGGAGGTTCGTGGGAATAACGCCGCCCGATCGCCAGTTGGCATAATTTATTGGTGGGAAGTCCGACTGTATATGATCGTGTTCGATTTCAGAATTTTTTTTTTTTGGTTTGTATTTTACATTTTTGTTCCAGCCTTTCTTGACTTCATAAGGGCATGACAAGCCTATATCTGTGTCTCCTCCACTTCCTCCTTTTACTCCTCCACCTCTTTTCTAAATGTAGTTGCCTTTTTCCATATGTTAATTTTTGTCTTCTGAGCATTTTTTTGGCTTTGGGACACCTTTTAAGGTGTTTTGTAAATGTTTTCTATGTGTTTGTATGTGTTTGTGTTTGCCTGCCATTGTTTTCAATGTGGTTCGACGAACATTCGACGAACTTGCCTCTGTGACGAACCAAAACACTAGCGGGGTGGCTCAACACTACTCCTGATATATAGACGTACATTGTTAATGTTTAAACTATGCTATATATACCTGCTATCTGATGATACTGTACACTTTGTCTACTTTTTATATTCTTGTCTAATCCATACTGAGCCTGTGAGCGTATCTGTGTGACTGATGGAATATATATGGAGATTGACAATTATCCTTTGACTGAATAGAGCTGTACGCTTCTGATACAGTGCCATATATCTGATGTTATTTTGTGTCTATTTTGTGCTAAATTTTGAAGTTTGGTGGAAGAGGCCGCGGACGTGGGTGTGGGGGGGCCAGCTGGTGTTGATGGTGGTGGTGCATCGGCTGGTAGTGGCAAAAGCACAATAGCAGCTAAGGCAGGAGGTGTTGAGCCTGCGTCATGGTCTGGCTCCGGAATGCCTGGAAGGCTACCTTTTCTGGGAGTAGGTTAACCGCTTTTAAAGCCGGAGCATGAGGAACTGGTTTTGGCTTACATTGCCGAAACAGACTCCAGCAAATATGCCCTCCTCTTCTGAAGTTTCAAAAAATGCAAGCACTGAGTCGTCAAGTGCTGGCTCCTGGTCAGGAAGAACCCCTTTCCTTGTGTCCTTCACCCCCCACCCAAAGTGAATGATGCAGCAGGCCACACTTCACATTAGTCCATGTAGCTCTTTCTATCATACCATGCCTGGGTTATCAAGTCAAATCGTGAATTCCCCAGTCCAAGATGAATCTGACATGGAGTGTGGGTGGCCAGCCAGGGCAGTGGGGTTAATCGGTACCGGGCTGGTGTCTACAGGGATGTGTCACTGTGGTGATGACCCGTTCCGTGGCCCTGGGCGTCTATACAAAGGGGTGAATTACGTTTATAGGTTAATGATATGTGACGCCACCTGTGGTTTCTGATTAGATTGACCAGCGCTGCAGTGTCACTTCTCTGGGACAGATGTTGTGGTGCAGCTAAGATGTAGAAGCCCTGCACAGGTAGGGCCGTAGTCGGAGGGCAGATGAAAGAGTTGGTAGATGGTGTGCAGTGCAGGATGTAGCAGAGCCATGTGCCAGGCGAAGGAGAAAGATGACAGACACAGTCGTGCAGTTCCTTTACCTGTACTTGGTAAGTGCCGTCCAGGACCCAGAGTACAGATGGAGAAGGAGTTGGTCAGCCTGGAAGCCAATTTGGAATTCTCTCAATGCAGATAGGTAGTGTGGCCTCCGTTCCAGCGCTTATCTGAGGCACTCGCAGTGCTGAGTTCAATGAAGTTCCCACTGTTGACTCACTTTTGGAACTTTCTCATATGGCAGGCAGCCGTAGCCTTTTCCTTCTGGCTTCCACACGTCGCTTCTGGGGCCTCCGAGCCTTAGTTGTGTACAGAGCATATACAACTGCTACTTCCTCCGGTTTCGGCTGCAGGAACGTCAGTTTCCCTACAAACTCGGAGACAGGAATCCGGACCATGCGCTCCAGCTAGGAGTGAGCCTTAACTCTGCTCATCCTCCAGCTCCCCTTCTCACGACCACATACTTCCCCTTCTCTTCACAGACTGCCCTAACTTACCTCCTCCCGAGCACAGAGAGCAGCTCCTCAGCAGTCAGGTTCAGAGGTCTCCCTGCTGGCCTGGAGTGGGAAATGTGTTCTGTGTTGGTTTAACTGCTAGAGAGATCCTTCGTTGCTCCCAAGCATGACATCACACTCCCTAGGAGGAAGGTAATGCCACTGTGGCGACCGTACTCCTGGGGGCGCCACAAGTGCACTGATGCCCAGCCACTGCTATATGATTCTAATGGTACATTGAGCCATACCACTACATTCCCCTCGCACTCTACACAGCCAGAATCTGACACTGATGAAACTCAGGTTACCCTTCCCATATACTGTACCACCTTATACGGTGACAAAGAGGAAGGTGCAGATGAAAGTGCAGGTTCGGGCACCCCACCATCAGACACACCGCCGTACTATGAGGGTCCCTGTGCCAGTGCCATCGGCAACAAGTGGGCCCCCCCTGCTTGCTCAGGATCACAGCACTTGCAAAGTTGAAATACTTACCTCTGGAGAATGATATATGGGGCCCACCATACACTGGAGCATTCCAAAGGTGGACATCAGACACTGGAGCAGCATTTACAGGGCCCATTATACACTAGAGCATTAGAAATGGGGCCCATTATATATGGAGCATTATTTGGGCCCATAAGACAGTGCAGCTTCATCCATGGGGACCAACATATACTGTAGCATTATGTGGAGCTCATCATATACTGTTTCAAACATTATATGGGACCAATGATTCTGTATGGAGAAATATATGGGCCTCATTACTCTGTATAGCGCACTATGCGGTGGCCATAATACTGTATGGAGTAATATACTGTCCGTTTTTGGAGCCATTGGAGAATTTAAAATGGATGTCAGTCATGAGATGTAAAAAGTGAAGTATTTTTCATTGTACTGTACCGCTATTTCTCTGCCGTATCAGAGCATCATGAGTTGTGCTATGTGTTAAAGGGGCGCTCTTTAGCCCAGGGCACATGAAAACCTGGAGCCAGCCCTACCCACCCACAAATTTAGCCAAATAACCCCCATTTTTCAGTGCTTAGCTAGTATTATGAAGAATATTAAGGTTGAAATACTTCAGTAATAAGAATTGATGTTTTTGGCATACAAAAGGGCACTGTTGGTGTGTTTCCTGTCCTCCACTCCCTGCTGACTTTGCTTCCCCATTGACTTGCATTGGGTTTCGTGTTTCAGTCGGCCTTCGACTTTTCACAAAAATCGGCAGATTTCGTTCGACCTGACTTTTGCGAAAGTCGGGTTTCATGAAACCCGACTTGACCCGAAAAAAGGCAAAGTCGCTCATCTCTACCCATCATACATATCCTCCATCCCATAGTCCAGTGCCCATATACCCATCACACATCCTCCATCCCATAGTCCCGTGCCCACATACCCGTCATACATATCCTCCATCCCACATTCCAGTGCCCATATACCCATCACACATCCTCCATCCCATAGTCAACCATTATGACATCATAATGAGCGGCGGGGCTTGCAACCTATGATGACATCAGCATCACCATGGAAACCATTATGACATCTTAATGAGGGGCGGGGCTTGATACGCACACACTTTTTCCCCATTATGTAGATAGGGGCATTATGACATCATAATGAGGGGCGGGGCTTGACCCACACACACTTTCCCCAGTATGTAGACAGGGGCAAAATTGTTTGGCGAATTGGAACGCGCGGGGTTAAAATTTCGCCTCACAACATTGCTTAGGACGCTCTCGGGGTCCAGACGTGTGACTGTGCCAAATTTTGTGGCTGTAGCTGCGACGGTGCGGATGCCTATCCCTGACATACACACACATATACATACTGTACATACATACACACTTTGAGCTTTATATATTAGACTAGCAGAAGAGACCGGCGCTGCCCAGACATAGTAACTAACTGTGGTTAGTTATAGCAAATTATAATTATCCTCCATCCCATAGTCCCGTGCCCATATACCCATCATACATATCCACGATCCCATAGGCCCGTGCCCATATACCCATCATACATATCCTCCATCCTATAGTCCCATGCCCATATACCCATCACACTTCCTCCATCCCATAGTCCCATGCCTATATACCCATCATACATATTCACCATCCCATAGTCCACGCTATGCAGTGATGAGGTAGTGACTAGAGTTGAGCGACTTTGATCGGATCGGGTTTCGTGAAACCTGAATGAAACAAAATTTGAGTCAGATGAAACTGGTCCGACTAGGGCAAAAAAAATTCAGAGTTTAGTCCGAAACCCGACCCCAATGCAAGTCAATGGGAAATAAAAGTTGGCATTGAGCGGATGACATTCACCCACTCAATGCAGACTTTTATTCCCCATTGACTTGCTTTGGGGTCGGGTTTCGGATGAAACTCCGACTTTTTTTGCCCTAGTTGGACCAAATTTTGTTTCATTCGGGTTTCACGAAACCCCATCCGACCAAAGTCACTCAACTCTAGTAGTGACTCAAGCAGGTTCATAAACAAAAGTGTGTTTAATGTCCATAAAAAACCTCACACAGTGCATAACACTGTATCCTCTGAATCGCAGCCAGGAAGCAGCAAAACAGTCCGTGGCCAGTTGCCGTGAGCGACTGTGCTGCCCGGGTATGCAAGGGGTACCAGACCTTTTGGCTCAGTTTGGCCCTGTGTTGCCTCACACAGGGAACGCTCTGCAGACCACTGCTCTGTGTCTTTGCAAGACAGAACTGACACACCCAAAGCTCTTCCTGCAGGGTTTTTTTCCTTTTCCCAATCTGTGTCCATAAGCCACTTATAAGACCTCTGCTGGAGGAAACGGACCGGACCCCACCAACTTCCTGCAGTCCGTTTCAAAAATAACCCATACCGGGTTTTCCTGAATAAGCTCCTTGGTCAAAAATAACTTGACCAGGTTCAACTTACTTTTATTCCACCTTGTGAATCACAGGCACACTGCTGTGACCACAAGGCACTCCAGCAGATCTAATACGCTTCTGAGCACCTCCTGGGGGACACACAGCGACCCTCACATATGACTTCCATTGCTGCCTCGCAATATATATATATATATACATGTATATAGTCACACATATACATGTACAGTTGTGCTCAAAAGTTTATAAACCCAAGCAGAATGTTTACTTTCTTGGCCTTTTTTCAGAGAACATGAATGATAACACCAAAACTTTTTCTCCACTCATGATTACTGGTTGGGTGAAGCCACTTATTGTCAAACTACAGTGTTTTCTCTTTTTAAATCATAATGACGACCCAAAACATCCAAATGACCCTGAACAAAAGTTTACATACCCCATTTCTTAATACGGTGTATTGCACTCTATAACATCAACAGCTTGGAATCTTTTGCGGTAGTTGTGGATGAGGTTCTTTATTTTCTTAGATGGTAAAGCTGCCCACTCTTCTTGGCAAAAAGCCTCCAGTTCCTGTAAATTCCTGGGCTGTCTATCATGAACTGCGTGCTTGAGATCTCCCCAGAGGGGCTCAATGATATTGAGGTCAGGAGACTGAGATGGCCGCTCCAGAACCTCCACTTTGTTTGTAGCCAATGACAGGTCAAATTGGCCTTGTGTTTTGAATCATTGTCATGTTGGAGCGTCCAAGTACATCCCATGTGCAGCAGTATTTGCTGATAATGTGCTGAATTCATCTTTCCTTCAACCTTGATGTAGTTTCCTGTGCCTTTGTAGCTCACACATCCCCTAAACATCATTGATCCACCTCTGTGCTTTACAGTTGGAATAGTGTTCTTTTCATCATAGGCCTTGTTGACCTCTCTTCCAAATGTAACATTTATGGTTGTGGCCAAGAAGTTGAATTTTAGTCTCATCACTCCAAATTACGTTATCTTGTTTCTGTGGTGTTTTGCGCATTGTAAGTATGATATTTTGTGGCATTTGCGCAGTAATGGTTTTCTTCTGGCGACTTGACCATGCAGCCCATTTTTCTTCAAACGCCTCTTTATTGTGCATCTTGAAACAGTCACGCTGCTAGTTTATAGAGAGTCCAGTATTTCAGCTGTTGTATTTCTATTATGTTATTAAAACATGATAGAACAATAGAACATGTCATCTGTAGGGGTCTGTATCATGTGATACCCCCAGCAATACCGAGAGTGAAAGTGCCACAGCACTAATTTTTGGGTAGGTTGGAATTCAGGGGCATGTGAAGCCGGTACAAATGCACCAGGGCCCGGAGATGAAGTGGGGCCCCTGGAGGGGGCTAATAATGAGGGCAAACTGGACCAAATTTTTGTTAGTCTACCTGACCATGGTTTTGTTTTTACCAAGTCCTTGATTTTCCATTTGTTAATCACAGTTTGAATGCTGCTGACTGGCATTATCAATTCCTTGGATATCTTTTTGTATCCCTTTCCTATTTTATACAGTGCATCTACCTTTTCCCATAGATCCATTGATAATCCTTTTGCTTTCCCCATGACTCACAATCCAGAAATGTCAGTGGCTGGATGAAAGATGCAAGAGTCTGTCTGGATCCCAGAAACTCACTCAGCTTTTATGCACACTCACTGATTACAAGCAAACAGGTCACAGGTGAAGTGCATGTTTTCAGGCCAAAATCACCAGGGCATGAAAAAGTTTGAGAACAACTGTATGTGCACTGAACGATCTGTTACAGATCGTTCAGAGCACATTTAAAACAGAATCTGCCAGTGTAAACAGGTCTTTAAATAATGTTTAATCTCTTTTTATTAAAGTGATAAAACAGTACAACATATCACAAATACAAACATACATACACATAGACTAAAGTAATCACAAGACTTCTCAAAATAATGCGCATCTTGCTTCACGCAAATATGATGTCATCACAGAATCATATTTACTGGTTAGTACTGTATAGGTTCATTGCTCAGCTCTTCTGTTCTTTCCTAGCATTTCGCAGTTTTCACCACCTGTTGCTTCTTTTCGATATTTATTTCGTTAAGCAGAAATCTATTTCAATTGCTATAATTATCTATAGTATCCGCCCAATTTATCATCATTTATCCCTGAAAGCAATTATGATTGCTTATGTTATTACGTCAGAATTAAAGGGAGAGTAAGAAGAAAAGAAGAAAAGGAAAGGAAAAAATAGGAAAGGAAAGGAAGGACAATGCATCCGCTGCCCTCTGAAACCTGCCCAGGAGCGGCGAAGAGAAACCCCACTACCGGGAAAGTCCCTCCCATTTCTCCATGAGAGCCCCGAAACTCCCAGAGTCCCTAAATAAAATCCAGGGTTGCCATGTCTGCAAATACCTCGAGTTATCACGCAAAGCCTGTGCGTTTGCACAGGCTTTGCGTGATAACTCGAGGTATTTACAGACATGGCAACCCTGGATTTTATTCAGGGTTTTATTCCTCCATATGGTAGATATGTGAGAATTCTGTTAGCCATTCAATCATGGACGGGATTTTCGTTGTATGCCAATGTCTAGGTATAACCATGCGGGCTGCCATCAGGCAAAATCTCAGGATGCTATGTTTTTGCTTTGCAATAACATGGACAGGATGGCCATCTGTGGAGTGGGGTTTATATCATCTCCTGATATTTTATTATAAGTCGAGAATACTTCTCCCCAGAAACTCTATATCCCTGGACACTGCCACCAAATATGGATAAAGGTTCCTCTTGCGTTCCCACAGCGCCAACACCCATCTGCCACCAAGGAGAATATGGCATGCAACCTCACAGGCTATTGGTACCATCTAGTAAGAATTTTGAAAATCTTCTCTTGGGCATGGCTAGACGGAGACATCCCATGAGTGCAGCGGTATGCCGATGTGATTTCCCTCTCAGTAAATGTGCACCCCATTTACGCCTCCCACGCTCTAATATATCCCTGGATTACTGTTGGAGTATCATCGTTTAGTAATTTGTACACAAGAGAAATTTGGTGCAATGGGGGTGTCTGTTGGGCGAACATCTTCTCAAACTGTGTCAGAGAAGGTGGTGATCTCTCTCCACCAGAAATTCTTCTGACAAATGATTTTAATTGTTCATTCTCCAACCAAGATAGTGTATGTGTGGGGTAATCGTCTTGTTACTCGTTGAGGGAGGAAAGTCGCCTCTGTGAGATTATTTGATATATTCTTTGATCGGATTCCACCCTCCATCCCAAAAACCTCTCACATTGAATGCCCGGTGGAAAATCAGGATTAGTGAATATAGGAGACAATGGAACAGTTACGCTCATTAATTTTTTCTTATATTTTAGCTTGTCCCAACTCTTAAGAATCTCGCCAGCCATCATATCCTGACAATCCCCCCCTATTTTCTCCTTATCTCTGGTCACTATCCACGATAGATTCCGTAATGGAACTAGGTATCCCTCCTGTTCCAGTCTAACCCATTGTTTGGACTCCCGTCTGTAATGCCAATCAAAAAGATGGATCAATTGTGAGGCCTGATGGTATGTCTTTAAATCTGGAAGTCTCGCCCCCCCTTGTGATTTAGGTCTCGTCAATGTTCTGTAACTCAGCCTATATCTGTTCTGGCGCCATATAAAATGTATTAGTGCTGATTTAATAGT
This sequence comes from Dendrobates tinctorius, assembly GCF_039654945.1. Classification (NCBI taxonomy): domain Eukaryota; kingdom Metazoa; phylum Chordata; class Amphibia; order Anura; family Dendrobatidae; genus Dendrobates; species Dendrobates tinctorius. Next base: position 8,732,088 of record NW_027361796.1, read on the forward strand.
TTTAAAGAAATTTCGAGGTGGCGTGATTGGTACTGTCTGCAACACATAAAGGAACCGAGGAAGCACATCCATCTTGAATGTATTTATATGGCCAAACCACAAAATCATTTTCTGATCATACTTTTTTAGATCCTTTATAGTTTTATTCAGTGGGGTTTCATAATTTAGTGTGTATAACTTGTTTAGGTCTGAGGGGACCTGTATGCCCAAATATTTAATGGCGCCCGTCTGCCATTTGAATAGGAAATTTTCTTTTGCCCTCTCCACATCCCCTCATGGTAAAGTGATATTAAGTGCCTCGGTTTTGGTGTAGTTTATCTTAAAATTACTGACCTCTCCATACTTTTTGAATTCAGACATTAGTGCAGGTATGGTGATGTGAGGTTGAGAGATGTATAAAAGAAGATCATCTGCATACAATGATGTTTTATAATGCTTCTGACCTATCTTGATACCCCATATGCTAGGGTTATTCCTCACCGCTACCGCTAAATGCTCCATTGCCACCAAGGGCGAGAGAGGACACCCCTGTCTCGTTCCATTATGAATCTGAAAGGGGTCCGAGAGCAATCCATTAATTTTAATTGTAGTTGACGGGTTCGTGTACAGGGCTGCAATTTTGTATAAAAACCTGTCCCCCAACCCTATCTGTCGGAGGGCAGATTGAAGGAAGCTCCACCTCACTCGGTCAAATGCCTTTTCGGCGTCCACCGATATCAGTCCCAGGTGCTTCCGGTGGGTCCTGGCATGAGTGATCAAAGATATAGTCTTCAACACTCCATCACGAGCCTCTCTTCCCTGAACGAAACCCACCTGGTCTGAATGTATGATATATGGTAATAGGGGTGCAAGTCTGTTGGCCAGTATCTTCGCAAATAGCTTTACATCTATATTTATTAAAGAGATCGGTCTATAGTTAGAGACCACTGTTGGATCTTTTCCCGGTTTTGGCAATACTGTGAAATAGGCCACAAGAGATTGATGCGTAAACCCTGATGATTCAGAAATGGAGTTATTAGTCCTTGTCATATGTGGTGTTAACTGTTCTCTGAATAGTTTATAAAAGTGGGGGAAAAACCCATCTGGGCCAGGGCTCTTCCCGTTCGGTTTATTCCTTATGGCCTCATCCACCTCCTATGTCGATATATCTGCTTCTAGTTCATCTCTGTGGAAAGTGTAGGAAGTGGTGTGTCTGCTACATATTTATCTATTTTAGTCTGTATGTCCCCTGCGTGATTAGTCGACTGCGCCCCTTCCAAGCTATATAGCCTCTGATAGTATTCTCGTATTGTTTCCAGAATCTCCCCTGGGTCGTGAGTCTCCGTTCCCGTACGTTTCTGGATTTTTGGAATATAAGTCACCTAAGTCCTAGTGTGTAATAATCGTGCTAGGGGGCGGTCGCATTTATTTGCCTTATGGTAAAGGAGACATTTGAAATTATTTCTGAATTTCAATGATTGTTCATTTAATACATTTCTAAGGGTCTCCCTATGTTTAATTAATTCCCCTAGTATTACCGGTGACAAAGTGTTTTTATGTTTTTGCTCCAATACATATATAGTATCCAGCAATTCTGTAGTTTTTTCCGATCTCTGTTTTTTAAGACAGGATCCATGTTTTACCAGGATACCACGAAGCACGCACTTAAGGGTCTCCCATTTCACCGGGGTCGGGGCGTCGTCGTTTATGTGATCTGACCAAAATTGATCTATTGTCTTTTTTATCTCTGTCGTACAATTCAAGTCTTTCAGCAAATTGTCATTCAATCACCAAGTCCAGGGACGGTCTACGATGTCCAGTGGGGAGATATCTAGGAACACCGGGGCGTGATCTGACCACAAGAAGCTACTGATAGATGGTCGGGGGCGCCAGGACAGATCATGATGGCTGACAAGAAAAAAGTCAATTCGGCTATAGGAATCATGAGAACTGGAGTAGTACATATAGTCTCTACCGCCAGGATTTTGCGCTCTCCAAATGTCCACCAACTGCATCCCATGGATAGATTGTTTCAGAAGGGACAATTGTCTAGTGATTCCTCTCACATTTCGTGTTGTGGTATCTATTCGTGGGTCAAGAGTGAGATTGAAGTCCCCCCTATTAACATCACCCCCTCAGCAAATTTCGCAACCCTCTTCAGAAAGCCCCGACTAGCCCTGGCCTGATTTTAGTTTGGGGCATACCATCCTGCAATAGTGTAAAGGGATGCTCATGAGGAGAACATAATTTTACCTCTATATAAGTCACTAGTGCGACCACACTTAGAATACTGTGTACAGTTCTGGTCTCCGGTGTATAAGAAAGACATAGCTGAACTGGAGCGGATGCAGAGAAGAGCGGCCAAGGTTATTAGGGAACTAGGGGGTCTGCAATACCAAGACAGGTTATTACATTTGGGGTTATTTAGTTTGGAGAATCGAAGGCTTAGGGGTGATCTTATTACAATGTATAAATATATGCGGGGACAATACCAAGAGCTTTCTAATGATCTTTTTACTCTTAGACCTGTGACGGGGACAAGGGGGCATCCTCTACGTCTGGAGGAAAGAAGGTTTAAGCATACTCACAGACGCGGATTCTTTACTGTAAGAGCAGTGAGACTATGGAACTCTCTGCCATATGATGTTGTAATGAGTGATTCCCTACTAAAATTTAAGAATGGACTGGATGCCTTTCTTGAAAAGTATAATATTACAGGGTATATACACTAGTTTCCTTAATATTGCGTTGATCCAGGGAGCAAGTCTGATTGCCGTATGTGGAGTCAGGAAGGAATTTTTTTCCCCAATGTGAAGCTTACTTGTTGCCACATGGGTTTTTTTTGCCTTCCTCTGGATCAACATGTTAGGGCAAGTTAGGATAGGATATGGGTTGAACTAGATGGACTTAAAGTCTCCCTTCAACCTTAATAACTATGTTACTATGTTACTATGTATGAATCCTAAGTTTTAATAGTAAGTACCTGCCCTCTGGATCCGCATATGTGTCCTCGACCGTGTGCTGGAGGGACTTGTGGATCGCCACAGATACCCCCCTCGATCGGCTTCCGGGGCAGGCGCTATGGAACCACGTCGTAAAGTATCGGTCCTTGATAGTAGGGATATGATTTTTTTTGAGTCTCCTGAAGTATAAGTATTCGTACCTTAAGCTTGTGCATTCCATATAGGATTTGTGCCCTTTTCTGGGGCGTGTTAAGTCCCCTAGCGTTCAGGGATCCCATTGCGATCTTTGGATGCATTGTTGCCAGAGTCGTACCTCCTCCCTCCTGTCTGAGAGGGCCACGGATGCTAAAGTAGATCTAAGTTATCAAAGAGATATAGATAGTGGATAGAAAAGGTAGATAATTAGATAAATATTCAGTTAATTGCGATATCAGGGTCGATATCTGTCAATACGTAGCACGTCTTTGAAGCCCGAAGTGGTGTGTTCTATGTAGGAAACCTTCTTATATCCTAAGATATATGATGGAGGAATATATTTACTGCCAATACCGTTCAAAGGGTTATGGCTCCTCCATAGGGTCGTAAGCTATGCGCGATATGGAGTGAGACTCCCCCCTCCGACACAACCATCAGTTGTCTCCCCTCAACTGAGGGGGACAAATGTAAACTTTAACTGTGAAATAACCGAAACCCTTCATATAATGAGGTAGAGCCAGAATATGGTTTGTGAACCTTGTTCTAGTGCCACTCACATCTCTAAATTCCCCAACAGGCCCCGAATGAAAGCTACACCAGGCTTAAACAATAACACAGGGGTGCCGGATGTCACAGACGGGTCAATGATTTGTTACAAAATAACATCTACATACTGTAATAATATGTTGCAGAAATCAACTATCTTCCAATACAGTCATGAACTTGTCTTCGGTTTGAACTACCACAGCGGGGCAGAACGATGGCGCGATATGTAGAACCCCTAGTAGAGGAGAAAGAAAGAGAAAAGAAAAAAAGGGGGGGATTTTTAGAGAGGGGAGGAAAAGTAAGGGGAAATGGTGGAGAAAGGAGGGGGAAGGGAGATGAGAATAGGGGGAGAAAGGAGAGGGGGAAGGGGGAGAGGGAGGGAAAAAAGGGAGGGAGGGGAAGGGGGCATCATTTTCTTTATTCCCGTTGATTTCCTGTGGAAAGTGTCTGTTTTCTTTTTCCTATGTTCCGTCTATCTTGAAGACCTTGCAGAGTCAATAACGGTCATTGCTTTGATAAATATTCCGTTCCGCGATACTATTCATATGTTACTGGAGTTTAGAAACCCATCTGCGCTCCTGTCCCCCATAAGAGTGAAACCAGATATATCCCGCAATCCCCTTCCCCCACCCAAACAGGCAGTCATGGAACCCGTTCTGTCATGGTCCTGACTTCATGGTTCTCTCCCATCTTCGTTGCCTCCGGGATCACGCCCTTCTCTGTCCAATCTTCATGGTTCTCTCCCTTCTTCGTTGCCTCTGGGATCACGTCGTTCTCTGTCCAGTCTTCTGCCTGCTCTTCTCTGCCTTTGAGGGAGAGGTTGCCTGGGAGGGTCTGCTCCTCTATACTGCAACGGCAGAGAAGGCCAATCTGTGATTTCCACCCCTGAGATGTTAAGCGCCGCCGAAAAAGCAGGGATGCCATTCGGGTGACTCAGCAGGTGAACCCTGCCCTCTTTTTGGACACGTAGGTGGAACGGAAATCCCCAAGTGTATGATATATCATTCTGGTGTAGGACGTCCAGTAATGGGCAGAGAGCTCTCCTCCTCTGCAGAGTCCACCGAGATAGATCAGGCAATAGCTGGATCCTGGTATCCTTGTATGTTATAGTGCTCTCTATTCTTGCCTTGGACATCACTTCGTCCTTTATTTGGTATCTATGCATCCGGCATATCACATCACGTGTAGGAGCCTGGTTATGAGGTTTTGGGCCTAACGCCCTATGAGCCCGGTCTAGTTCAAGAGGTGACTCCTGTGGTCACTGCAGAACAGAGTTAAATACTTGCCGTAGTGCGCTGCTTATGTCTTTGGGTGCCACTGCTTCTGGTAACCCCCGAACCCTAATATTGTTCCGCCTTCCCCTATTTTCGGCATCATCAAGCTTATCTGCCAGCATTTGAATGTGATAGGATTGATCTGCAAGCGTCTCATCCTGAGCATCCAATCTGGCTGTCAGTGCCGCGATAGCTTGGTCATGTACATTAACCTTTTCATTGCACTGTTGTATCTCATCCCTCAAGGTTGATAATTCTGCCTTATACGACATCTCTAGGCGGGTCACATATTGCTCCATGTCCTGTCTGGTGGGCATATCACGCAGTCTAACATTCAACAGACCCAGATCGAGTCCTGGGGTCAATTGTGTGTTATATCCATAGCCCTGTGAATCATATGCAGGATAGCAGTGAGAGGGCATCGCCTGTGGGGCCTGGGTTAGTGTGAGGCAACCCTCCTGAAATGGTTGGCTGCCCCCACAGTTACTATAACAGGGGCTGTGATGTGCTCTGAGGATTCAGAGAAGCTTCTGGGGTGGGAGGACATGGGGCTCTGAGATGAGCCTTCATTGTAATCCATTTCACAATCTTCCTCTTCTGTCCTATGCTCTTCCACGTCTTCCTGTATCTCCTCTGTCACTGCCAGCGCTGACCCCAGCTCTCCCCCCCTGCTCCATCTTGGCATGCTGCTGGTAATGATTGATGTCCTCCCTCACACTCCCCAGTGCCAAAAGCAGCATCTCCGCTGTGTCTCACCTTCTGTGTCACTGATCTGTCGGCCCTGCTTCCCGCCACTGCTTCTGCTGTGTCAGCGTCTGTTGCAGCGTCTGCTGCCTCCTTCTCTTCCCCCGCCGCCATGTTTCTCAGGCCTTCTCCTCTGTCTGGGCCGACCAGGAATTTTGTTATCTGTTGAGCGGCGGGCTCTGCCACCACCAAGGGGGCTCCCCCATTTCCCTTCTTCTTCCTGGCACCCATGGTGGTGCTGTTGGGGTCCGGAATCGTGCGCTGATATGATTTTTAGTCAGTTTTATGGAGGGAGCTCCTCTGCCTGCTTCCTCACTCCACCGCTGCCATGCCACGCCCCCAGGTCTTTAAATAATAACCAATCATCAATAAAGTAGCTGATCAATGGTTGCTGACAACTGTAAGTGTAAATGCACCCTTAGGCTTAAGTTAATATAAGTTTTGACTTTCCCAACATCTTGTGGCAGTAAATTTCTATGTCCCACTGTTCTAGTATTAAGGGTTAGTCCCATGAGCATATAACTTGAAAGAGTGCAATCCGATAAAAAAAAGGGATTGTATCTAGACAAATTTTATTCAATGCAGATCTGAGGTTTTTTCTCAGCTGTATTCGGAGTGAGAAAAAATTGCAGCTTGCTGCAACTTCACTCCAAAATCGGTTGCGTGTGACAAAAAAATCAGGTGCCATAGTACCATCAGTGTCATCCAATTTTCACGGACACATTGCAGTTCTGTAAGATGGGAAGCTGTAAGTGGTTCTGTAAAAGATTAATAGCTGATGAGTAAAAAAACAGATTGTGCACGACAAGTGATGACAAGTGAGATAATAAAAATTGTCCCTCTTATCTTGATGAATATCAGACCGATATTGTATATGCTTATGTGACCCTAACCTAAAGAAGATAATTTGCTGATGTTAAAATCTCTCTTTTAGATGTAATAGATTCCCTTAAAGTGGTGGTTCAGCTAGGTGTTGATGTGATCCTTTAAATATATTATCATCATTTTATAGCTCTTGATGGTAGCGTGGTTACCTTTTTATGGAACGGCAAAAAGAAGTAGGTCTACACCAGACGCAATTGGCCAACTTGAACAGAGATAGGCATTTGTCACTTGCAGAAATGAGTTTGCTGACACTTGCAAGAAATCTCTTCAGCAGCACCTCCTTCACTCTGCAGAGTCTCTGAACAAGATCAACACTCTAAGTGCTTATCACAAATATTAATTAGACCACTTTACATGACCTGCAAACTTCTTCAGTAGTTTGTCTGGGGCTTTCCACTGTCTTGCACTATACTGCTCACAACTGCTGCTTCATAGTCCTTCACACAAAGGCATTAGCCTCCTAGCTGTCATTGAGGTGGCATATTTCTTTACACTCAGGTATCAGCTTTCAAACTTGTTTGTTGGTGATACACTGCAAAAGTAACATAATATAGCATACATGTTGCAAAATGATAGCATTTGCTTAAAAATAAAATAGCTTTGGTTACCTGGTGGTACCTCCACCACAGGGTCAACCAATGAGGCAAACAGCACTCATGGACACTTCAGAGCATTACAGTGAGATTCATAGAGGAATTATATTCCTTTTTTGTAAGGGGGCAGCAGATGTATTTTCAAACCTCTAAGGCCCTGTTCATGCTAGGTTTCTACAGTGTTTCCAGGAGTTCTGTCTGCATAAACTTTTTAGGGGCTATAGACTACAATGACACTGTAAGAAGGAAGACCAGGCTGTGGGTACCTGTATTGAGCCAGGTTCAGAACTTTCAAGGCTGCGTCCCATGTTGCCCGGAGGAAGGAATAGGGGACCGGACAGGCCCAATAACCCGGAACGAGGGGGCATGGGGGAATTGGAAGCTAAGCAGAAAGCGCTTGAAGGGGGAGAGAGTTCTCCGCCGTCAATGAGAGTGCAGGAGGATGAGCTGCGTTCTCTGCACCCCGAGCGCTGGTGCTGCGATGGACTGCAGCTGACATCTGCCGGTAACACTAGCAGTACAAAGAGGGCCGCACGCCCAGTGACAGTTAAGACCGTGCACATGCAGGGAAGTGGGGCCGTTTGCAGGACAGTGGGCTGCAGTCCTTTCTAGGGGACAGTGCACGTCAGCCCATGTTTATCCCCGGGATTGCTGCACCTCTCTTTGTTTTAGCTCAACGGGTAAAGCCGGAAACCGGCCATTGCCGCCAGAAATTGGACTGTCATCCGTGACACACTACTCCAGTCGTCGCCGATACTACAACCCCCAACGGAGCATCTGCGGTGAAGGAACATAAGGACAGGATACAGTTGTGGCCAAAAGTATTGACACCCGTGCAATTCTGTCAGATAATACTCAGTTTCTTCCTGAAAATGATTGCAAACACAAATTTTTTGGTATTATTATCTTTATTTAATTTGTCTTAAATGAAAAAAAACAAAAAGAATTGTCCTAAGGCCAAATTGGATATAATTCCACACAAAACACAAAAAAGAGGGTGGACAAAAGTATTGGCACTGTTCGAAAAATCATGCGATGCTTCTCTAATTTGTGTAATTAACAGCACCTGTAACTTACCTGTGGCACCTAACATGTGTTGGCAATAACTAAATCACACTTTCAGCCAGTTGACATGGATTAAAGTTGACTCAACCTCTGTCCTGTGTCCTTGTGTGTACCACATTGAGCTTGGAGAAACTAAAGAAGACCAAAGAACTGTCTGAGGACTTGAGAAACCAAATTGTGAGGAAGCATGAGCAATCTCAAGGCTACAAGTCCATCTCCAAAGACCTGAATGTTCCTGTGTCTACTGTGAGCAGTGTCATCAAGAAGTTTAAGCCCATGGCACTGTGGCTAACCTCCCTAGATGTGGACGGAAAAGAAAAATTGACAAGAGATTTCAACGCAAGATTGTGTGGATGTTGGATAAAGAACCTCGACTAACATCCAAACAAGTTCAAGCTGCCCTGCAGTTCGAGGGTACAACACTGTCAACTCGTACTATCCATCGGCGTCTGAATGAAAAGGGACTGTATGGAAGGAGACCCAGGAAGACCCCACTTCTTACCCTGAGGCATAAAAAAGCCAGGCTGGAGTTTGCCAAAACTTACCTGGAAAAGCCTAAAACGTTTTGGAAGAATGTTCTCTGGTCAGATGAGACAAAAGTAGAGCTTTTTGGGCAAAGGCATCAACATAGAGTTTACAGGAGAAAAAAAGAGGCATTCAAAGAAAAGAACACGGTCCCTACAGTCAAACATGGCAGAGGTTCCCTGATATTTTGGGGTTGCTTTGCTGCCTCTGGCACTGGACTGCTTGACCGTGTGCATGGCATTATGAAGTCAGAAGACTACCAACAAATTTTGCAGCATAATGTAGGGCCCAGTGTGAGAAAGCTGGGTCACCCTCAGAGGTCATGGGTCTTCCAGCAGGACAATGACCCAAAACACACTTCAAAAAGCACTAGAAAATGGTTTGAGAGAAAGCACTGGGGACTTCTAAGGTGGCCAGCAATGAGTCCAGACCTGAATCCCATAGAACACCTGTGGAGAGATCTAAAAATGGCAGTTTGGAGAAGGCACCCTTAAAATATCAGGGACCTGGAGCAGTTTGCCAAAGAAGAATGGTCTAAAATTCCAGCAGAGCATTGTAAGAAACTCATTGATGGTTACCGGAAGCGGTTGGTCACAGTTATTTTGACTAAAGGTTGTGCAACCAAGTATTAGGCTGAGGGTGCCAATACTTTTGTCTGGCCCATTTTTGGAGCTTTGTGTGAAATGATCAAGGTTTTGCTTTTTGCTTCATTCTCTTTAGTGTTTTTTCATTTAAGACAAATTAAATGAAGATAATAATACCAAAGAATTTGTGTTTGCAATCATTTTCAGGAAGAAACTGAGTATTATCTGACAGAATTGCAGGGGTGTCAATACTTTTAGCCACAACTGTAGGTGTTATAATTGGACTGTTGCTATCGTACATTTCTTTCTTTACAATTTAACTGTTTATCTCCCTGCGTGGAGATTCCCTTTTGTGCCACTTAAATTGTTATATTGCTAACCTCTGCTCTGCCTCCCTTGCGTCACTGAATACCGCAACCTGCTTACAACACAAACATATCAGTTTGTTCAAATGGGCACAGAAACAAACTTAAAGGTGTATTTTCAAGCTTGCAATTTATCCCATACACATGGGACACAGGATAACTTACAGATCACTGGGGGTCCAACCACTTGAGCCCCCATTGATCACAAGAACAGGGGCTCTGAAGAACCCCATTTGATTGCAGCATATGTCAACCATGTGCTCCTTTGTTAATGGGAAAACTGGAGATTGCTGAATATTGCATTTAGCTGATCTTTGGCACATCAGTTGGAAAGAACTTGTGCATTATTTTCCAGCCCCAGTTGGGTTTGGGTGGGTGGTGCCCATCTACATACCTTTTATTCCTATACATGGTAACATGCAATAACAAGGAATTAAGTCACTTTAAGTATATGTGCACACGTGCGGAATTGCCACAGAAATTTCCGCGGCAATTCTGCAACTCCCTGCCACGGGAAATACGCGGGAAATTCACATGCGGAATTCAAGCGAAAAAATAGCGTTTTGCAAGCGTAATTAGCTTGCAGAATGCTAGCGTTTTCCAAGCTACCTGTAGCATCGCTTGGAAAAACTGATTGAAAGGTTGGTCACACTTGTCAAACATAGTGTTTGACAAGTCTGACCAACTTTTTACTATTGATGCTGCCTATGCGGCATCAATAGTAAAAAGATATAATGTTAATAATAATGAAAAAAATAAAAAATTGTAATATTCTCTGTTAGGCGTCGGGTTCCTGCCTCTGCACAGGAGGAATCCCAAGCCTTGCCTTCTGTAGACTCCCATTCAGACCCAACCGCAGAGGAGGCCACTCAGCAAAGGCGTCAATCCCGATGTCTTGCTCAGGCTAGTGCTGTCAGGTTGGTTGCTGCTGCCACCTCTGGTTCATTTTTAGCAATCCGCACTAGTCAGAAGCGAGCAGCTTATTGACCTCCTTATTGGAGGTCGGAGGTCACATGCTTTGGTCCTCAAGCAGCTCGGTTTGGAGCTATAGGAAGGTCCCAGAAGGTCGCTGCTATGAAAGGCTTGCATGGCCGAACGGCCATGCGCTAATATAGACTCATATGGTCAGTGGTATGTGTGATGATGGATGCATGAGACTGGTGACTGACTCCTTATGACTCCCTCCCTCTGGTTGTGCTTGTTACAAAGTTTATGGTATAGAGTCAGCACATATTAGTGGCATTGTCTAGCGCCATTGTGCTATCCAGTCACAGCACTTCACTCAGCGCCATTTTGTGCCATTCAGTCCTAGGCACATTAGTACCGCATTTAGCAGCTGCATCCACCAGTGCGGCACCGTGTGCAAGTCTAGGGCTTTCCTCCCTAGCCTGGGTTGTTAGTGGTGTTTTCATCAGAGCAATGCAGTGGGCACTCGGTGCACTATAGTTCTGATACCCTCTTGCTGGCACCGCTGGTGGTCTAGAGGGACTCTTTCCTCTGGCACTGGGGTGGAGTCCTGTGACATTGTACTAGTGCTCACCCTGCCAAGCCCTGTGAGGTTAACTGGCTCCGGCGTTTGTTTCAGCAGCTCTGTGCAGTAACAGAGTTCACTCTTGTACACACTGGGTCAGCGGTTACCCTGCTGGTGTTCAGCCAGTACATTGCGATATAGTGTCTGCCATTACCGAGCAGCAGTTTACCATCTCTGCACGGTGGACTCCGGGTTGTGATCGCACTTTTTCATATTTTATATTTAGTATGATCCGCGAACTCTAACATTCTCACCTAGCGGCAACCACCGCAGGCTTCCCGATCCGCAAATCCCGTTCCCAGCAATGCCTTGCGACAATGACCCCCAGATAGCGTAGCATCACGCGAGAACGCTACGTCATCACAGGTCATTGTCGCAAGGCATTGCTGGGAATGGGACTTGCCAGGAGCATCGCTGAGAGGTGGGAAGGCTGCGGGGGCCGCCGGAAGGTGAGAATATCATGATTTTTTTATTTTAATTATTGTTTTAACAGAGATATGGTACCCAGGGCCTGGAGGAGAGTCTTCTCTCCTCCAGACCCTGGGTACCATCTGCACATGATCCGCTTACTTTGCGCATGGTGAGCATAGCCACATGCGGAAAGTAAGCGGATCAATGGATTCCTATGTGTGCGGAATCCCCGCGATTCTGCACAAAGATTGCGCATGCTGCGTATTTTTCCGTGATGCGATTCCACCTCTGAAAAATACGCAGCATTAGCACAGCATGTGCGGAATGCCATTGAATTCAAAGGGTTGCGTTTTATATGCATTTTCGCAGCGTTTTCGCAGCGATAAAACGTGAAAAATACGCTTACCATCCGCAACGTGTGCACATATCCTAAATGTGATATCATAATTTTGTAACGATAGTGGACCTATTTTTTCCAAAACATCTTTCCATGAACTTTATATCCTCAATTTCATTAATCTTTGTGCACTGCATTACAACTATCCTCTCAATTTTTCTAACCCAGTCCAGTGTTTTGTATTGCCTGAAATTGTGCACATTATTTTATGCATATTCTGATTTATAAATAAGGGTAAAACTAATTTTTAATCATGCTCGCCATGGCAATGTCAAATGTATACCGTGATCTTATTCACCTCACAATATAATATAACCTTCACTTTGTGAATACAAGGTTTTTATTATTAAATATCTTAATATACTAACTTAATGTCAGGCCTCAGGTATAATCACTAGAACAATGTTGATGCTTTTTTCTCGGTATTATTTTCCATCCATCTGCTGTACAACTAGAGTACAATTTTATGCGCATTATTTCAGTGTTTAATATTCCTCACTTGTAGCTTTAGTTTAGCTTATAAGACAGATGTTATTGTTATTCTGACACAAGCTAGCACATTAGGGATTTTAATTTCAGAACCACTTCATAATGCAAAGTTCCATGCACATGTTGCGAATACCCTGGAGTATAGTTTGCGTTGGTATATCCAACGGCTTATACAAACACACAGCATACTTCTATATTAATTGATATTTCCAAGGATTCATGGTCTGATTTGGCAGCTCTGTGGAATGTCCCACTCCTTTATGTATTATATCTTTTAATTGAACTCTGTGATGTAATCTATAGAATGATTTTTACAACTTTTTTGACGCAAAGGAGGAATAAAGAAAAGATAATGACGATGATAATAAAGTAGGTAAAATGTTTTTAAAAAGTTCAAAAATTATATTTTAAATATTGTCAAATATTTCACAGTTTTCAAACATGCTGAAAGAGCTGGGTGTTGCAGGGTCACATTAGACCAGATGGTTAATGTTTTGAGCCCAGAGGCAACACCCTCTAGACTCTCTGCGTACTACATAGCAGTTTAGGAATCCCAAAGTTATATGGGTCAAACATTACGCTTAAATACCAAATATGACTATATGTAAAATTTCCAAAATTGTGCGTTTTAAAATAAAATGCATATCTTTGGTTTTACGAATGACTTTTGAAGAAATTGTCAGAAACTCCCCACCTCCCCTACTGCCCTAAACCATTTAGAAGACTGTGTAGCTTTTTAAAAGATAAGTCAGTCAATCCCTTTGTTGCTGTCAAGGTTTTTCTGGCAGCTCCACAGAGAATGAATGGAGTGGCAATCAGGAGTCCAACCTACCACTTCATTTAGTAATGGGAATTAAAGCTCCCCATTGGGGATTGCTAGACCCCTTTCTGACACTTGGTGTGAGTCCCTGTCGGTCCTATGGATAGATGATAATTTGTTCTTACTGGACAACTCTTTTAACAGGAACACAGCAAAATACCTCCGGGGCTTAGTTAACCGGTGCATGTGCAGTCCGGCTTTTTGGCTTTGCCCGCAGTTGGGCAAAGCATACTGCGTGTGCGCTAGCTATGAATGCTTAGCGCACGCGCAAAAAATGGCTTACACCTACTCCAATTCAGCAATAAAATGCGGACGGCGGGCAAGGATGGGGAGGCGGCACACATCGGGAACACCGCCCATCGGACCGGACCGACCTCGTTTTCATCGCCCGCCAAAGGGTAGGTGACAGATTCCCTTTAAAAAGATAAGAGATAGCCTGTAATTGACATCATAGGTAGATCACAACTATGAGAGTCAAAATGAGAAAGCAAATCCAGAAAATCACCTTGTTTGATTTGACAAGATTTATTTCTCAAATTATGGTGGAAAATAAGTATTCTGTCACCTAAAAACATGCAAGATTTCTGGTTCTCACAGACCTGTAACTTCTTCTTTAAGAGGCTCATCTGTCCTCCACTCATTACCTGTAGTAATGGCAGCTGTTTAATCTTGTAATCAGTATAAAAGACACCTGTCCACAACCTCAAACAGTCACACTCCAAACTCCACTATGGTGAAGACCAAAGAGCTGTGGAAGGACACGAGAAACAAAATTATAGCCCGGTACCAGTCTGGGAAGACTGAATCTGCAATAGGCAAGCATCTTGGTGTTATGAAATCAACTGTGGGAGCAATAATAAGAAAATGGAAGATATATAAGACCTCTGATAATCTCCCTTGATCTGGGGCTCCACACAAGATCTCACCCCGTGGGGTCAAAATGATCACAACAATGGTAAGAAAAAAGTCCCAGAACGACATGGAGGGACCTAGTGAATGACCTGCATAGAGCTGGAACCACCGTAACAAAGGCTACCATCTGTAACACACTATGCCGCCTGGAACTCAGATCATGCAGTGCCAGACATGTCCCCCCTGCTTAAGCCAGTATATGTCCAGGCCTGTCTGAAGTTTGCTAGAGAGCATTTGGATTATCCAGAAGAGTTTTGTAAGAATGTCATATGGTCTGATGAAACCAAAGTACAACTGTTTGGTAGATACAAATCTCGTCGTGTTTGAAGGAGACAGAATGCTGAGTTCCATCCAAAGAACATCATAACTACTGTGAAGCATGGGGGTGGCACTATCATGTTTTGGGGCTGTTTCTCTGCAAAGGGACCAGGACCACTGATCCGTGTACATGAAAAAATGAATTGGGGCCATTTATCATGAGATTTTGAGTGCAAACCTCCTTCCATCAGCAAGGGCATTGAAGATGAAACATGGATGGGTCTTTAAACATGATTATGATCCCAAGCATGCTGCCAGGGCAAGGAAGGAGTGGCTTTGCAAGAAGCATATGAAGGTCCTGGCCTAGCCAGTCTTCAGATCTCAAACCCATAGAAAACCTTTGGGGGGATTTGAAAGGCTGTGATGCCCAGTGACAGGCCAAAAACATCACTGCTCTAGAGGAGATCTGCATGGAGGAAAGGGCCAACATACCACTAACAGTGTGTGCCAACCTTGTGAAGACTTACAGAAAACGTTTGTCCTCTGTCATTGCCAACAAACGATAAATAACAAAATATTGAGATGAACTTTTGTTAATGACCAAATACTTATTTTCCACCATAATTTGAAAAATAAATCTTGCCAAATCAGACAAGGTGATTTTCTGGATTTGTTTTCTCATTTTGTCTCTCATAGTTGTGGTCTACCTATGATGTAAATTACAGGCCGCTCTCATCTTTTTAAGTGGGAGAACTTGCACAATTGGTGGCTGACTAAATACTTTTTTCCCCACTGTAGGTTTAGAAGGGCATAGTTAAAATTAGTTGATGACTTGATTAACGAGTTTCTTCTCATAAGTAGGGACTGGCACTTCATAAGGTCTGCAGTTTTGGCAGCAAGAAATGTCTGAAAAGTTTCCTTCAATTAGGAAAGTATATTTTCAACTTGATATGTATACAGTTCCGATCAGTGCTGTTTAAATATTTATATTCTGCTGTCGATCACTGAAAGCGGCATTTAAATGGCTTTGTTCCTAAAGCGCTTATGCATCACATCCCATCTGCCTAGATGTGATATAATTCCTGGGTGCCAATGGGTCGCTACAGTAGAAAAGGAATTCTGAATGCCCACATTACTTGCATCTTGGTACTCGTAGGCTACTTACTGGACTTCATAGGAAAATGTAAACTTAAAAGGGTATCCCCGTCTCCAAGATCCAATCCCAATATGCAGTAGGTGTAATAATAATGATTAAATTAGCAAATACATTCCTTTAGAAATGTAGTTTATTTTTTCTGATAAGCTACGTCGCTTACCCCATATGCAGAAAATTGCAATAGCTTAGGTATCCATAGTTACAACCATGATAAACACACTAACTGTTACTATATGAGTGGTCATAACCATGGATGCCTAAACAAACTATGATGCCCAGCACATGAGGTAAGAAACATAGTGTATCAGAATAATTATGCCACATTTTTAATTAGAGGTATTTGCTAATATTATTATTATTATTATGACACCTACTGAATATTAGGATAGGATCTTGAAGGGCAATACCCCTTTAACTCTATATTGCCATTCTCTAGCATGTAATAAATGATCAAAAAATAAAAAAATGTAACATAGTAACATAGTAACAAAGTTATTAAGGTTGAAGGAAGACTTTAAGTCCATCTAGTTCAACCCATATCCTATCCTAACTTGCCCTAACATGTTGATCCAGAGGAAGGCAAAAAAATACCCATGTGGCAATCAGCAAGCTTCACATTGGGGAAAAAAATTCCTTCCTGACTCCACATACGGCAATCAGACTAGCTCCCTGGATCAACGCAATAGTAAGGAAACTAGTGTATATAACCTGTAACATCATTATATTTTTCAAGAAAGGCATCCAGTCCCTTCTTAAAATTTAGTAGCGAATCACTCATTACAACCTCATATGGCAGAGAGTTCCATAGTCTCACTGCTCTAACAGTAAAGAATCCACGTCTGTGAGTATGCTTAAACCTTCTTTCCTCCGGACATAGAGGATCCCCCTTGTCCCCGTCACAGGTCTAAGAGTTAAAAGATCATTAGAAAGGTCTTTATACTGTCCACTCATATACTGTATTGATACATTAAAATAAGATTACACCTTAGCCTTAGTTTTTCCAAATTTAATAACCCCAGGTGTAATAACTAGAGTTGAGCGAAACAGGTCGGTCAGATTAAAAAATCGCCGACTTTAGCTAAAGTCGGGTTTCGCCGATCGAAACCCAACCATAGTGTGAGGTCGGCCATGAGGTCGCCGATCAGCGCCCCAAAGTCGCATTTCAAATGATGCTTTCAGTGCCTTTTCTCACCCAATGATGGAGGACGCACACTCTGGGCAACGCGATGACATGCGCAGTGGCCACCACCATCTTAGAGAAGGGCATTGGAGTGATTGGCTGGCTTTGTGTGGCTTCACAGTGGGTATAAAAGGCTGTGAACGCCGACCGCCTTCTTACTTCTGCCGATCTTACAATAGGGAGAGGTGCTGCTGCTGATTCTGAACAGGGAGAGCATTAGGCAGGGAAGAAGAAAAAAAATGCTTCTGCTGATAGCGCATTTCACTGTACAGTTAGTGTGCAGTGAAATGGGAGGATTTTTGTTGTGTGCAGCAGCGCTGGTGGTGATTAGGCTGCCTTTTAAGGCTACCTGCTAGCTGCATTGCTGTGTCCACACTGCTGTTCAAACTGCTATTTTCAAAGCACTCCAACTTTTATTATTTTGTCCTGGTGAGTTACAGAGGGTTCATTTTTTCACACACCATCTAGCGGTGTACGCTCCTCACACACTACCGTGTACCGGCTGGTATCACGTACAAATAGAAGCTATCTGGGTGTGACTCTGGAAGAAAAAGCCGAGGAGTTTGTCCGTTTTTCCAGACCTACACCATAGAGTTGTGTCTGTTTTTCAAACAGTTTCGTATATCTGCTGTTTGATGAGACAGAGACAGCGTGTGTCAGTCTGTATACAAATACACGGAGCTTGACAATTTTCCATACAGACACCGTCTAGCGGTGTATGCTCCTCACACACTACTGTGTACTGGCTGTTATCACAGACAAATAAAAGCTATCTGGGTGTGACTCTGTAAGAAAAAGCAGAGGAGTTTGTCCGTTTCTCCAGACTTACACCTTAGAGCCCTGTCAGTTTTTCAAACAGTTTCGTATATCTGCTGTTTGATCACGGTCAAAACTAGACAGAGACAACGTGTGCCAGTCTGTATACAAATACACGGAGCTTGACAATTTTCCATACACACACCATACAGCAGTGTACGCTCCTCACACACTACCGTGTACCACCTTCTAGCATGGACAAATAGATGCTACCTGTGTGTGACTCTGGAAAGAAAAGCCAAGGAGTTTTTCTGTTTTTCAAGACCTACACCTTAGAGTCCTGTCCGTTATTCAAACAGTTTCGTATATCTGCTGTTTGATTTCAGTCAAAACTAGACAGAGACAGTGTGTGTCAGTCTGTATACAAATACACGGAACTTGACAATTTTACATACACACACCATACAGCGGTGTATGCTCCTCACACACTACCGTGTACCGCCTTCTAGCATGGACAAATAGAAGCTACCTATGTGTGACTCTGGAAAAAAAAACGAGTTTTTCCGTTTTTCCAGACCTACACCTTAGAGTCCAGTCCGTTTTTCAAACAGTTTCGTACATATGCTGTTTGATTTCGGTCAAAACTAGACAGAGACAGCATGTGTCAGTCTGTATACAAATACACAGAACTTTACAATTTTACATGCACACACTGTACAGCGGTGTACGCTCCTCACACACTACCTTGTAGTGCCTTCTAGCACGGACAAAAAGAAACTACCTGTGTGTGACTCTGGAAAAAAAAGCCGAGGAGTTTTTCCAGACCTACACCTTAGACTCCTGTCCGTTTTTCAAACAGTTTCGTACATCTGCTGTTTGATGACAGTCAAAACTAGACAGAGGCAGCGTGTGTCAGTCCGTATACAAATACACGGAGCTTGACAATTTTCCATACACACACCGTACAGTGGTGTACGCTCCTCACACACTACCGTGTACCGCCTTCTAGCACGAACAAATAGAAGCTACCTGTATGTGACTCTGGAAAAAAAAGCTGAGGAGTTTTTCCGCTTTGTCAGACCTACACCTTAGAGTCTTGTCCATTTTTCAAACAGTTTCGTACATCTGCTGTTTGATAACGGTCAAAACTAGGCAGAGACAGCGAGTGTCAGTCTGTATACAATTACACGGAGCTTGACAATTTTACATACTCACATCGTATAGAGCTGTCCGATTCTCCAACAGTATTGTACATATGCCGTTCGCATTACAGTCACTTTTATACCTAGTCATCGTGTGTGTGTGACACTCCGTAAATACATATACGGAGATTGTTAGTTGCACAAAAATCGTATACAGCTGTACACTTCTGATACAGTTCCGTATATCTCCTTGTTGGATTACGGTCAAATACATACTGGGAGAGCGTCTGTGACTAACAAAATATATACGTAGATTTAATTTTTTTAATACACCTTACGCAGCTGGACGCTCCTCATACAGTACCATCTCTCTGCTGGTATTTTTGGTACATTTTCCCAAACATGAGGAAGTATGGTGGAAGAGGCTGCAGACGTGGGCAGGGAGGCGCGGCTGGTACTGATGGTGGTGGTGCATCGGCTGGTTCTGGCAAAAGCACAAAAGCAGCTAAGGCAGGAGGTGTTGAGCCTGCATCATCGTCTGGCCCAAGAAGGCCTGTAAGGTTCCCTTTTCTTGCAGTAGGAAAACCGCTTTTAAAGCCGTAGCATCAGGAACAGGTTTTGGCGTACATTGCCGAAACAGCCACCAGCTCTATTGCCTCCTCTTCTGAACGTTCCAAACCTGTAAGCACGGAGTCGTCAGTGCAGGGTTCTGGTCATAAAAAAACCCTTTACTTTTGTCCTTCACCCCCACCAAAAGTTAAGGATGTGGCAGCCCACACTTCAGAGTACTCTAAGGAGCTCTTTTCACATACCATGCCTTGGTTATCCAGTCAAATCCTGAATTCCCCAGTCCAAGATGAATCTTACATGGAGTGCACTGATGCACAGCCACTGCTAGATGATTCTGCTGGTATATTGACCCACAGCACTGCATTGCCCTCGCAGTCTATTGAGCCCGAATCTGACCCTGATGAAACCCAGGAGCCCTTCCCGCTTACTATACCACCTTACATGGTGACACAGAGGTAGGTAAAGAGGAAGGTGCAGATGACTTTGAAGAGGAGGTGTTGGATGACCCAGTTCTGGACCTGGACTGGCATCCATTGGGGGAGGAGGGTGGCGCTGGCAATAGTTCAGATAAGGAGAAGGATCCGCAGCAGGCATTGACATCGCAGCAGCGGTTATCTAGCAGGCCTGTAGCTGTCCTAAAACGTGGAACAAAAACTAAAAGAGTTGCAGGACAGCTTGGCCAGACGGTCAACTTAGCACAGCGTGCAAGGCCAGAAAATGTTTACCATAGTAAGAAGAGTGCAGTGTCGCACTTCTTTGTCCAAAATCCTACTGATAAGGCAAAGGTTACCTGTAAGAAGTGCAGAAGGACCTTTAGTCGAGGTAAACAACTCAGAAATTTGAATGCCAGTTGCATGCTTAGACATTTAATCAACATGCACTTGCAAGCGTGGACGGACTACAAAACTTCAGGTAGCACATGTGCACCTGCTCCGACTGAAGGTAGCCAACAACGCTCCATCGCTACCCCCACTCTAAGACTACCACCACCATTAAGCACACCACCAGCACCAAATGTGGAGGTGTCGTTGCAAGGCCAAAGCACTCAGGGAATCACAATGGTTTTGCAACACAACACTGAATCTAGGCCATCACCACCAATACCATCACCAACCCCCTCTCACTCCATCCGGTCCACCGCTACTTCCCCCATATGCAGCTCTCCAGTCCAGCTCACCCTACCAGACACTCTGAGTAGGACAAGAAAGTACTCATCCTCTCATCTGCGTACACTGTGTTTGAACGCCTACATTGCCAAACTAATCTCATTAGAAATGATGCCCTACTGTTTGGTTGAATGCGAACCTTTCCACGACCTCATTGCCTACACTGTCCCATGCTTTGACCTACCCAGTCGGCACTTCTTTTCTCGAAATGCCATCCCTGCCCTCCACCGGCATGTGAAAGACCGCATTGTCCATGCATTAAAACAGTCAGTGAGTGGAAAGGTGCACCTCACAACAGATGCATGGACCAGTAGGCATGGCCAGGGCCATTATGTGTCCATCACTGTGCACTGGGATAATGTGGTGGATGCAAGCTCCACTGGGGACAGCGGCGGTGGAACAGTGCTGCCTAGCCCACGGTATAGGAAAAAGTTGGCTGTAGACTTTCGCTCCTCCTCCTCGTCTATCAGCAAAAGCTCACAGAGCGCAGTCGCACGAGCACTACATGCACATCTGTCAGTGTTGCACACGAGGTGTCCCACTATCGAACAGCTAGTGGTAAGCGTCAGCAGGCTGTGTTAAAGATGATGTCTTTGGGCGACAACAGACACACCGCGGAGGTATTGGCCGACTACTTGCTGCGACAAACAGAGTCATGGCTGGGCAGTCTACATCTTGAGGCAGGCAAGGTAGTCAGTTATAACGGCCCTAATTTTGTGGCAGCCATAGCCCATGCAAAACTCACACACATACCTTGCCTGGCTCACACTTTGAACCTGGTGGTGCACTGCTTCCTTAATAATTATCTGGAGTTAACATCCCTGCTCCATAAGGTGCGAAGACTGTGCTCGCACAAACGTCGCTTGGCCGTACACTCCAGTCATATGCAGAAGCTGCAACGATTGCTCCACCTCCCCAAGCACCGCCTAATCATAGACGTTGCAACAAGGTGGAACTACACCCTGCACTTGGTTGAGAGGCTGTGCGAACAGAGGCAGGCTGTAATGCATTTGTGGGATGATACACGGGCAGGCAGTTTGAGGGAAGACATGGAATTGTCGGGTGTGCAGTGGTCAAAGCTGAAAGACCTCTGTAAAGACCTTCAGTGTTTTGAGGAATGCACACGGCTGGTAAGCACAGACAACGCCATCATAAGCACGAGCATCCCACTTATGTGTCTGCTCATGCAAAGTTTGACGCACATTAAGGATCAGGCGTCTGCAGCGGAGGAGAAGGAGGGAAGCCTTGATGACAGTCAGCCATTGTCTGGTCAGGGAACTGTCCTGGACAAGGTGGAGGAGGAAGAGGAAGAGGAGGAGGGTGAGGAAGAGGGGGATGATTATTTTGGGCAGGAGGTTGTTTCTCAGGGGGCAAGAGAAAATGTTGGTGTTCCAAGGTCAGGTACAGTGTTTGTGCGTGACTGTAGGGATGTGGATTTGCCAGAAACTGCTCCTCCACCCACCACGGGCAGTGCATCATTGACACCTGGAACATTGGCCCACATGTGCGATTATGCCTTGCGTATCCTAAAAACGGACCCCCGCATTGCCAAAATGATGAGGGATGACGACTACTGGCTGGCCAGCATCCTCGATCCACGCTACAAAGGCAAATTACACAACATCATGCCACAGGAGAACCTAGAGATAATATTGGCAAGCAAACAAGCAACTCTGGCAAACCGTTTGTTTGAGGCTTTCCCAGCACACAGCAGCGGTGCTGGTTCTCCCATGAGCCATAGTGGGCACAATGGAAGAGGTGTTCATGGTGCACACAGCAGAAGTGACGTTGGAGACAGGGGTTTAATGACCATGGAATGATTTCTCAAGTAACGCTCACACGACTGCTAATACTGCATCGATTAAAAGTGACAGGAGGCAGCAGTTGTAAACTATGGATACAAACTTGTTTTCCTCCCATATCGATGTTCTCCCTCACAGGTCATTCCCCTTGGACTATTGGGCCTCTAAACTGGATGCTTGGCCTGAATTGGCACAATATGCTTTACAGGAGCTCACTTGCCCTGCTGCTAGTGTGTTATCTGAAAGAGTCTTCAGTGCTGCTGGATCCATCCTGACAGAAGAAAGGACCCTTCTTTCGACCCAAAATGTTGATGATCTAACCTTTGTTAAAATGAACCATGCATGGGTTTCAAAGGATTTTGTCCCACCTTCCCCTGATGACACATAGGTTACCAAAAAGTGCCTTGGTTTTTTCCTCCTCTTCTTTGGACTTGCCCAATTACGCCCTTTGCAGCAGCTGAATGTCCAGCCAACACATCAACTTACACCAATGTTAAAACCTCCCTAACTGGGCTGCCCACCCCTCTCCCAACGGCTGGGGTCAAGGCCTGGCGCACCTGGGCAAGTGCCGTTGCTCTGAACAGGTGGATGGGCCAACTGATGGCCGATGGCAATGGCACAGGGCCTTTCATAGTACAATACAGTATCTCAGACAGTGGAAGGGCCCAGTCGCCGTCAGACACACCAGCATACTATGAGGGGCCCTGTGCCAGTACCATCGACCACGATTGTGCCCCCCCTGCTTGGTCATGGCCACAGCACTTGCAAGTTGCAATACTTACCTCTCCCTGCTCCACCGCTGTGTAGTCTGGGCAGTTAAATCCTTCACAGGGACGGCCACTAGAAATTTGGTGTGTTGATCAATGATGGTTAAGATGTAGCTATGGCCTGTCCTGCTGGCCTCTACCTTCAGATGATCAATGGCTACCATTTGAAATGGACGTCAACTTACAAGCGGATGCAGTGGTGGATTATGATTACTTTTCACACTTGTGATAGTCACAGATGTGTGACACTCCTGCCACCATTTTTCAATGTCTCCTCTCATGCCAATCCAATAGAATCGCCTACGGCCTGTCTGTGGCTTCTGTCTTTTTGCACTCCAAAATGACCAGACACATCATGATAGGCAGTGAGGACCATGGGTACATCTCTCCCTGTGATCACAATTTGATGGAGACAAGTAACGGTGATCTGATCCACGCTACTGCGATAAAGCAATCCTTTCTTTGCAAAGAACCTTTTTCGCTTTCTCCACAGACACAGTAATTGAGGGTCTGCATCGCCCCTGCAACATCTACCGGGAGGTTTTCCCTCGATGAGTATTTCCAAAATTTTTGCCAACACTCGACTTTGCGTCTATACTTGTATCCATGTAGTTTCCAGTAGCAGAGATTCTGGACTGGCTTACTGAGATTGAAATATATACGAAGATTTAAAAGTATCACAACACTGTATACTGTTGTACGCTATTAATACCTTTCCCTTTTTCTACTTTTTTAATTCTGGTGTAATACATAGTGAGCCTGTGAGTGTCTGTGTCTGACTCCGGAAGTATAGATGGAAATTTAACCCTAGACTGGACACACCTGGTATGTGCTAATACAGTACCTTGTTTCAAAAATTTGTATTAAGGTATCATCTGTAGGATAACCAACTGTGGGGGGACCCTGTTCTTGCCGCAGACAAACACGAGACTGAGACAGAGTTTGTATTGAACAGGTCCGTTTTTAGTGCCCATCCTTCTGTCGACAACAGCAATTCACCACAGCCGTTTCACATTTCTCTGTACACAGGCCTCGGTACCTTCACTTCCTTTGTAATTATAATCGTGGCGTCCTCTGTGGCTCTTCCACTGTGGCTGGCCTAGGCCCAACCACCACAGCGCTGCACCAGTCTGAGCACACTGTCCATATGATAGCCCTAGGCCATCTTCATCTGCGGCTACCGTCCTCTGGGCCACCCCCCCCGTGACCGCCTCAACTGTCAGTCCTCTCTGGAGCCTTTCCACTGTCTCTAGTTCCTCAGCAGAACTTCCTCTTTACTGTGCTCCCTTCGCTGACTGTCTCTTCCAGATCCTTCCCTCAGCCTTTTATACTTCAGTTCTGGGAACTCCGCCCACTATCACCTAACAGTTTCTCTGACCAATGGAAGTTATTCAATCCCACTCCTACACTCTCCACTGCCCTTCAATGGGCAAGCTAAAACACTGTACCCTTTCTCTTTATCTTAGCGGTTTCACACCTACACTGCGCTACACCTCTGCTTCTCACTACAGACTGGTTTCTCTGTCAGTCCACCTTCCCTACATCATCCATAGTGAGTGAGCGTGTGTGGGTTATGCCTTCTATATATACGGAGAATCGGAGAAGCAAATTTTTACACTATACTCGATACAGCTTGAGTCTTGTTATACAGTACCTTTGTTCGACATTTAGCATTACGGTCTAATCCATACTGTGTAAGCATCTGAGAGTGACTGCTGGACTATTTATATGGAGATTTCAATTGTACCCTAAAAAATATATACTTGCTATCTTGTTATCCAGGACCTTTTTTACAACATTTTTTATTATGGTCAAAACCAAACTGAGTGAGCGTCTGAGGGTGACTATGGAAATATGTACAGATATTTTCAATTTGGCCAACACTGTATACAGGAGAACACTTCTGATACAGTAACATTTTTAGCTATTTAGATTCTGGTGTAATCTATAATGAGCCTGTAAACGTCTTTCTGCTACTCCGGCAATATATTTGGAACTTTAAGATTACCCCAACACTGTATACAGCTGTACGCTTGTGTTACTTAACCCATTTACAGCTTTTCATATTCTTGTGTAATCCATACTGGGCCTGAGAGCGTTTGTGTCTGCCTCCTGAAATGTATACGGAGAATCAGAATGTTTACACTATACTATATATACCTTGCATCTGGTGATACTGTACCCTTTTTCAACTTGTTATTTTATTGGATAATCCATACTGAGCCTGTGAGCGTCTGTGTATGCCTCATGAAATATATATGGAGATTTACTGTTATCCATAGACTGTATAGAGCTGTACGCTTCTGATACAGTACCAAATATCTGCTGGTATTTTGGGTCCATTTTCCAAAACATGAGGAAGTATGGTGGAAGAGGACACGGATTTTGGGGTGGAGGGCCACCAGGTACTGATGGTGGTGGTGGTGCATCTGCTGGTAGTGCCAAAAACACAAGAGCAGCTAAGGCAGGAGGTGTTGAGCCTGCATCATGGTGTAGCTCTGGAAGGCCTGTAAGACTCCGTATTCTGGGAGTAGGTAGACTGCTTTTAAAGCCGCAGAATCAGGAACTGTTTTTGGCTTACATTGTTGAAACAGCCTCCAGCTCTATCGCCTCCTCTTCAGAAGTTTAAAAAAATGCAAGCACTGAGTCGTAAGTGTGGGCTTCTGGTCAGGAGCAACCACTTTCCTTGTGTCCTTCACCCACACCAAAAGTGAAGGATGCGG
This sequence comes from Dendrobates tinctorius, assembly GCF_039654945.1. Taxonomy (NCBI): domain Eukaryota; kingdom Metazoa; phylum Chordata; class Amphibia; order Anura; family Dendrobatidae; genus Dendrobates; species Dendrobates tinctorius. The sequence goes on from NW_027361796.1 coordinate 8,757,886, forward strand.
CAGCACACACTTCAGATTACTCCATGGATCTCTTTTCACATACCATGCCTTGGTTAATTAAAAATGGGGCCCATCATATACTGGAGCATTCAAAATGGGGGACATCTGACACTGGAGCATCATCCATGAGGCCCATCATATACAGGAGCATTCTAAATGGGGCAGATCAGATACTGGAGCAGCATCTATGGGGTACATGATACACTGGAGCATTAGAAATGGGGCCAATTATATATGGAGCATTATTAGGGCCCATAAGACACTGGAGCATCATCCATGAGGCCCATCATATACTGGAGCATTCCAAATGGGGCAGATCAGTTACTGGAGCAGCATCTATGTGGCACATGATACACTGGAGCACTAGAAATAGGGCCCATTATATATGGGGCATTATTAGGGCCCATAAGACACTGGAGCATCATCCATGAGGTCCATCATATACTGGAGCATTCCAAATGGGGGACATCAGACACTGGAGCAGCATCTATGTGGCACATGATACACTGGAGCATTAGAAATGGGGCCCATTATATATGGAGCATTATTTGGGCCTATAAGACACTGGAGCATCATCCATGAGGCCCACCATATACTGGAGCATTCTAGATTGGGGACATCAGACACTGGAGCAGCATTTATGGGGCCCATTACACGCTGGAGCATTAGAAATGGAGCCCATTATATGTGGAGCATCATTTGGGCCCATAACACACTGGAGCATCGTCCATGGGGACCATCATATATTGTAGCATTATGTGGAGCTCATCATATACTGTATGGAACATTATATGTGGCCAATTATTCTGTATGGAGAAATATATGGGGCTCATTATTCTGTATGGCGCACAATGTGGTGGCCATAATACTGTATGGAGCAATATACTGTCCTTTTTTTGAGCTATTGTACAATTTAAAATAGATCAGTCATGTCATGTAAGCAGTGAAGTATTTGTCATTGTACTATGCCTATATTTCTCTGCTGTATCGGAGCATCATGAGTTGTGGTATGTGTTAAAGGGGCGCACTGACACTCTTTGGCCCAGGGCGCACGAAAACCTGGAGCCAGCCCTACCCCCCCAACAACTTTAGCCAAATAACCCCCAGTTTTCAATGCGTAACTATTATTATGAAATAAATTAAGGTTGACAAGCTTCAGTAATAAGAATTGATGTTTTTGGCATTGAAATGGGCAATGTAGGTGTGTTTTCTGTCCTCCACTCCCTGCCGACTTTGCTTCCCCATTGACTTGCATTGGGTTTCGTGTTTCAGTCGGCCTCCGACTTTTCCTTATAGTCTGCCGATATTGTTCGACCCGACTTTTGAGAAAGTCGGGTTTCATGAAACCCGACTCGACCATAAAAAAGGTCAAGTCACTCATCTCTAGTAATAACCTGTCTTGGTATTGCAGACCCCCAATTCCCTAATAACCTTGGTCGCTCTTCTCTGCACTCGTTCCAGTTCAGCTATGTCTTTCTTATACACCGGAGACAAGAACTGTACACAGTATTCGAAATGTGGTCGCACTAGTGACTTGTATAGAGGTAAAATTATGTCCTCCTCATTAGCATCTATGCCGCTTTTAATGCATCCCATTATTTTATTTGCCTTTGCAGCAGCTGCCTGACACTGGCCACTAAATGTGAGTTTGTAGTCCACCCATACACCCAGGTCTTTTTCAGTGACAGTTTTGCCCAGTGTTTTACAATTAAGCACCTAATTATACATCTCGTTTGTTCTACCCAAGTGCATGACCTTACATTTATCCCCATTAAAGCTCATTTGCCATTTATCAGCCCAAGCTTCTAGTTTACATAAATCCTCCTGTAATATAAAATTTTCCTCCTCTGTATTGATTAGCCTGCAGAGTTTAGTGTCATCTACAAATATTGAAATTCTACTCTCTATCCCCCCTACAAGGTCATTAATAAATACGTTAAAAAGAAGCGGGCCCAACACCGACCCCTGTGGTACCCCACTGCTAACCGTGACCCTGTCCGAGTGTGCTCCATTAATAGCCACCTTTTGTTTCCTATCCCTAAGCCAGCTCTTAACCCACTTACACATATTTTCCCCTATGCCCATTGTTCTCATTTTATGTATCAACCTTTTGTGTGGCACCATATCAAAAGCTTTTGAAAAGTCCATGTACACCACGTCCACTGCGTTCCTTTGGTCCAGTCCGGAACTTACCTCTTCATAGAAACTGATAAGATTAGTCTGACAGGAACGGTCCCTCGTAAACCCATGTTGATATTGGGTCATGAGGTTATTCTTCTTCAGATACTCCAGTATAGCATCTCTTAGAAAACCCTCCAGGATTTTAATTTCCAAGTTCAGTTTTTGTCCCCTTTTTGAATATTGGCTCCACATTTGCTATACGCCAGTCCTGTGGTACAGACCCTGTTATTATGGAATCTTCAAAGATGAAAAATAATGGTCTATCTATGACTGTACTTAATTCCTGCAGTACTCGGGGGTGTATTATTAGATGCCGCCGATAATTTTTGTTATCACTGATCATATTATCTGCCATGGGATTTTCTTGTGTAAATACTGCTGAAAAAAGTCATTTAGCATATTGGCTTTTTCCCCATCCTCATCCACCATTTCACCCAGAATATTTTTAAGGGGACCAACACTATCATTTTTTAGTTTCTTACTATTTATGTAGTGTAAGGTAGCACTGTCATTCAAGGTTGGGGACACTCGCTTGGCAGCCAAATAATCATGTCCGGCACGGGTTTTCCATAAAACAATAACAGTCCATGCGGTTTATTCAGGCATTATAAACGATGACCAGCAACCTAAAGTTCATATAAATAGCATAGGGTCCATGACAGAGTACTGCTCTGTTATCCCTGTGCTCACACAGGCTTTGCTTCATCCAGCCAACAGGTTATACAGTCTCTTAGTAACACTCCCGTGACCGGGTTACCTCATAGTTGCTTCACCACGCTGCAGGCGTCCATTCCCTTCCCTGGGAACTCTCAGACACGTGCAGCCATTATGCACACAGGCATTTCAGGAAGGCTTACACATCTTCCAGCTGGACCTTCCACAACGGACCAACCGGGTCCCAGCATTCACTCATGTGACCTACCCTGGCCACCTTATATGGTCCGTAGCCATGCCCACCGGGTCACATGGCTATGACCTCATCATAGGTCCTACAAGCATTCATACATTCTTTAGTATGGCATTCGAGACACACCCCTGGGTGGATTTGTAGGTAGCTGATTCCGCCCGTCTCACCAGCTACAGGAAAACTTCTCCCTAATACACTGGCACGAAAGATCAGCTCTGCTGATCAGCACATAATCAAGCCTTCACCTCAAGGCCACCCACCTTGAGATACATTATGATCATTCAGCATCCTACTCCAATCAGGACACTGGAAATGCTTATACGCCTGTCCTGGGACACCCACACAGCGCCCCCTAGCGGGCACAGTGGTCACTACACCACAGTAGTTAAAGAATATTATGGGATTTTATTACTTTCCCTGGCAATGTGTCACTCTGTCTCAATCTTTGCTGCCTTGATTTGCTTTTTACAGAATTTATTTAACTTTCTGTATTTATTTAATGCCTCATCACTACCTACTTGCTTTAATTCTCTAAATGCTTTATTTTTATCTCTTATTGCACCCCTTACAGCTATAGTGGTTTCCTCCTATTTCTAGCATGTTTATTCCCATACGGTATATATTGTGCACAGGTCCTATTCAGGATGCTAATAAATGTCTCCCATTTTTTTTGTGTATTTTTATGTCTCAGGATATCGTCCCAGTTTATTGCATGAAGGTCATCTCTCATCCGTTGGAAATTTGCTTTCCTGAAGTTTAGTGTCCCTGTAACCCCTCTACTACACATCTTATTAAAGGATACATGAAAACTTATGATTTTGTGATCACTATTACCCAAGTGACCCCCAACCCTTATATTTGATATGCGGTCTGGCCTGTTGGTTAATTAGGTCTCCCCCCCTCTTGTTGGGTCCTGAACCATTTGTGAAAGGTAATTGTCTCTCATAGTTGTCAAAAAGCTATTACCTTTGCTGGAACTGCAGGTTTCGGTTCCCCAATGTATTTCAGGGTAGTTGAAGTCCCCCATAATAATGACTTCTCCGTGAGTCGCTGCTTCATCTATTTGCTTTACGAGGATATTCTCAGTTGCTTACGTTAGTTTTGGAGACTTATAGCAAACCCCTATCGGTAATTTATTATTTTTCCCCCTCCCCTTATGTCCACCCACAGAAACTCTACATTTTCATTAGATTCACATATATTTTCACGCAGTATGAGTTTTAAGGCTGATTTTACATATAGACACCCCCCTCGCTTATTTGTATGGTCATTTCTGAATAGAATATAACCCTGTAAATTAACAGCCCAGTCATGGCTCTCATCCAGCCATGTCTCAGATATCCCCACCATGTCATAATTATGTTCCAACAAAATTAATTCTAATTCCTACATTTTGTTGGTGAGGCTTCTGGCATTAGTATACATGCACTTTATGTATCTCTCTGTACCTCTATTCTTTCTTAAACTATTAACTGTTCTAACTCCACCCCCTTGTCACCCCCAATTTCATTATTTGTGCCCAGGTCTCTATCTGCACTATCTTCCCCTCCTATAAAATGAATACCCTCACCCCAATCCCTAGTTTAAACACTCCTCCAACCTTCTAGCCATTTTCTCCCCCAGCACAGCTGCACCTTCCCCACTGAGGTGCAGCCCGTCCCTAGAGTAGATTCTGTAGCCAACTGAGAAGTTGGCCCAGTTCTCCAGGAACTCAAACCCCTCCTTCCTACACCAATTCTTGAGCCACTTATTAACCCCCCTTATCTCTCGTTGCCTCTCTGGAGAGGCACGTGGTACAGGAAGTATTTCAGAACATACCACCTTGGAGGTCCTTGCTTTAAGCTTGCAGCCTAATTCCCTAAAATCATCTTTAAGGACCTTCCACCTACCTCTAACTTTGTTATTTGTGCCAATGTGCACCATGACCGCTGGGTCTTCACCAGCCCCTCCCAGTAATCTGTCAACCCGATCAGCGATGTGTTGGACTCGACCGCCAGGTAGGCAGCACACTGTTCAATGATCCCTGTCTTTGTGACAGATTGCCCTATCTGTTCCCCTAATAATTACAGTTGTGGCCAAAAGTATTGACACCCCTGCAATTCTGTCAGATAATACTCAGTTTCTTCCTGAAAATGATTGCAAACACAAATTCTTTGGTATTATTATCTTCATTTAATTTGTCTTAAATGAAAAAACACAAAAGCCAATAAAGCAAAAAGCAAAACATTGATCATTTCACACAAAACTCCAAAAATGGGTCAGACAAAAGTATTTGCACCTTCAGCCTAATATTTGGTTGCACAACCTTTAGCCAAAATAACTGCGACCAACCGCTTCCGGTAACCATCAATGAGTTTCTTACAATGCTCTGCTGGAATTTTAGACCATTATTCTTTGGCAAACTGCTCCAGGTCCCTGATATTTTAAGGATGCCTTCTCCAAACTGCCATTTTTAGATCTCTCCACAGGTGTTCTATGGGATTCAGGTCTGGACTCATTGCTGGCCACCTTAGAAGTCTCCAGTGCTTTCTCTCAAACCATTTTCTAGTGCTTTTTGAAGTGTGTTTTGGGTCATTGTCCTGCTGGAAGACCCATGAACTCTGAGGGAGACCCAGCTTTCTCACACTGGGCCCTACATTATGCTGCAAATTTTGTTGGTAGTCTTCAGACTTCATAATGCCATGCACATGGTCAAGCCGTCCAGTGCCAGAGGCAGCAAAGTAACCCCAAAACATCAGGGAACCTCCGCCATGTTTGAATGTAGGGACCGTGTTCTTTTCTTTGAATGCCTCTTTTTTTCTCCTGTAAACTCTATGTTGATGCCTTTGCCCAAAAAGCTCTACCTTTGTCTCATCTGACCAGAGAACATTCTTCCAAGACATTTTAGGCTTTTTCAGGTAAGTTTTGGCAAACTCAGCCTGGCTTTTTTATGTCTCGGGGTAAGAAGTGGGGTCTTCCTGGGTCTCCTACCATACAGTCCCTTTTCATTCAGACGCCGACGGATAGTACGGGTTGACACTGTTGTACCCTCAGACTGCAGGGCAACTTGAACTTGTTTGGATGTTAGTCGAGGTTCTTTATCCAACATCCGCGCAATCTTGCATTGAAATCTCTTGTCAATTTTTGTTTTCCGTCCACATCTAGGGAGGTTAGCCACAGTGCCATGGGCTTTAAACTTCTTGATGACACTGCGCACGGTAGACACAGGAACATTCAGGTCTTTGGAGATGGACTTGTAGCCTTGAGATTGCTCATGTTTCCTCACAATTTGGTTTCTCAAGTCCTCAGACAGTTCTTTGGTCTTCTTTCTTTTCTCCTTGCTTAATGTGGTACACACAAAGACACATGACAGAGGTTGAGTCAACTTTAATCCATGTCAACTGGCTGCAAGTGTGATTAAGTTATTGCCAACACCTGTTAGGTGCCACAGGTAAGTTACAGGTGCTGTTAATTACACAAATTAGAGAAGCATCACATGATTTTTCGAACAGTGCCAATATTTTTGTCCACCCTCTTTTTCATGTTTGGTGTGGAATTATATCCAGTTTGGCTTTATGACAATTCTTTTTGTGTTTTTTCATTTAAGACAAATTAAAAGAAGATAATAATACCAAAGAATTTGTGTTTGCAATCATTTTCAGGAAGAAACTGAGCATTATCTGACAGAATTGCAGGGGTGTCAATACTTTTGGCCACAATGGAAAGTCCCCCACTACCAGCACCTGTCTATCTGGCCTGGCCTGCTCTCCTATTTCCCCCCTTACTGGAGCAGACACTCCTCTGGCTTTCAGCGGACATGCCTTGCTGCAGCAATGCTACCCCTATACTGACACTCCCCTCATCCGCCAACTTAGCAAACTTATTGGGGTGTGCCAGATCAGGACTAGCCTCCCTGGCACTCTTCCATCTACCCGCCTTCTAACTGTCACCCAGCTAGCTGTGTCACTGTCCTGCAGCTCCATACTACCATCCTCCCCCACATCTATCCCATTGAGTGTCTGCTCAGTGAGCAGCAGACTCCTTTCCATATTGTCTATGGATCTCAGTGTTGACAGAGCATGCGGCTACATGTATTTCTATGCCACCGCGCGCTCCGGTCCCAGTGCCGGCGGCTGTGCCAGGTTTTCATGCGAGAATCATACAAGTCTGTCGCAAGTGAGCATGAGCCCTTAGATCTAGTATCTGGGCTTCCAAATGCACAACATGCTCACATCTTGCACAGCAGTATGCACCCTCAACCAGCTGTTCAAGGATTGCATACATGTGGCAAGATGTACACTAGATGGCATTGGCAATAGTGGAGCACATCCTAACGGGGATTGCACCAAGGCAGAAAAGATAAGTAAAAATATATAAATAGTATTAATAAATTCTAACAGCATTTAGTAATACTTCACTTGGAAACTCCCTGAATCCAACGACACTGAATCACAAGTCACACACTTACCACCATTCGCACTTACAGTTGTGGCCAAAAGTATTGACACCCCTGCAATTTTGTCAGATAATTCTCAGTTTCTTCCTGAAAATGATTGTAAACACAAATTCTTTGTATTATTATCTCCATTTAATTTGTCTTAAATGAAAAAGCACAAAAGAGAATGAAGCAAAAAGCAAAACATTGATCATTTCACACAAAACTCCAAAAATGGGCCAGACAAAAGTATTGGCACACTCAGCCTATTACTTGGTTGCACAACCTTTAGCCAAAATAACTGCGACCAACCGCTTCCGGTAACCATCAATGAGTTTCTTACAATGCTCTGCTGGAATTTTAGATCATTCTTCTTTGGCAAACTGCTCCAGGTCCCTGATATTAGAAGGGTGCCTTCTCTGAACTGCCATTTTTAGATCTCTCCACAGGTGTTCTATGGGATTCAGGTCTGGACTCATTGCTGGCCACCTTAGAAGTCTCCAGTGCTTTCTCTCAAACCATTTTCTAGTGCTTTTTGAAGTGTGTTTTGGGTCATTGCCCTGCTGGAAGACCTATGACCTCTGAGGGAGACCCAGCTTTCTCACACTGGGCCCTACATTATGCTGCAAAATTTGTTGGTAGTCTTCAGACTTCATAATGTCATGTACACGGTCAAGCAGTCCAGTGCCAGAGGCAGCAAAGTAACCCCAAAACATCAGGGAACCTCCGCCATGTTTGACTGTAGGGACCGTGTTTTTTTCTTTGAATGCCTCTTTTTTTCTCCTGTAAACTCTATGTTGATGCCTTTGCCCAAAAAGCTCTACTTTTGTCTCATCTGACCATAGAACATTCTTCCAAAACGTTTTAGGCTTTTTCAGGTAAGTTTTGGCAAACTCCAGCCTGGCTTTTTTATGTCTCGGGGTAAGAAGTGGGGTCTTCCTGGGTCTCCTACCATTCAGTCCCTTTTCATTCAGATGCCGATGGATAGTACGGGTTGACTCTGTTGTACCCTCAGACTGCAGGGCAGCTTGAACTTGTTTGGATGTTAGTCGAGGTTCTTTATCCAACATCTGCACAATCTTGCGTTGAAATCTCTTGTCAATTTTTCTTTTCCATCCACATCTAGGGAGGTTAGCCTCAGTGCCATGGGCTTAAAACTTCTTGATGACACTGCGCACGTTAGACACAGGAACATTCACGTCTTTGGAGATGGACTTGTAGCCTTGAGATTGCTCATGCTTCCTCACAATTTGGTTTCTCAAGTCCTCAGACAGTTCTTTGGTCTTCTTTCTTTTCTCCATGCTCAATGTGGTACACACAAGGACACAGGACAGAGGTTGAGTCAACTTTAATCCATGTCAACTGGCTGCAAGTGTGATTTAGTTATTGCCAACACCTGTTAGGTGCCACAGGTAAATTACAGGTGCTGTTAATTACACAAATTAGAGAAGCATCACATGATTTTTCGAACAGTGCCTATACTTTTGTTCACCCTCTTTTTTATGTTTGGTGTGGAATTATATCCAATTTGGCTTTAGGACAATTCTTTTTGTGTTTTTTCATTTAAGACAAATTAAATGAAGATAATAATACCAAAGAATTTGTGTTTGCAATCATTTTCAGGAAGAAACTGAGTATTATCTGACAGAATTGCAGGGGTGTCAATACTTTTGGCCACAACTGTACGCTCCAGTCACACTCACTAAAGCAGAAGATTTAAATAGATTTATTTTTTTCCCTCAGCAGCAAACCACCCTGCTGCTCAATACACTTCCAAAAGTTTTGAATGTTTTGTTTTGATATGTAATAGAAAGTTTGAATCACCCTCCTTTTCCCAGTACAAAAATAAAGAAAAAATCTTATTTATTATTTTTTATGCATAAAAGTGCGATGAAAATGTAAAATTATTTAAGCCATACATTTAATGCTAAAACAACCAAAACAATAAAAAAGGACACAATAAAATGCAAAGAAAACATTTGCATTGCAAATGTCATCAGTAAAAATGTTAGCTTGATGAGCAAGAAAAATCACAAAGCTCTGTTCAGTTAGAAAATTATAAAAAAAATACAAATCTCAAAAAACAGTAGCACAGCTCTAAATTCAAAAGTTCTGCATTTTTAAGCCATTAAGATATATTCAGCTTGGAATTCCTACAATCGTACTGGCATGGAGAATAACGTTGCAGACATTTCTAGTGCACAAGAATGGGAGTGGGGCCAATGTGATTCTATATAATTATGTATAATAGACCTCACATTTCCCTGTGAACAATATTCCACAAAAAATAGTAAAGGTTAAACCTATCCTTCTTAGAGGAATTCCCATGCACATCACTTTATTTACATAAGTATTAAAAGAGCTTACAACAGAAAGTTTAAAAATGTATGAGACTAAGATGAGAGGGCCAAATATAGCCCAAATAATGCTAAGTTGAAATGCTATCTGATCCTTTATGAACAGATTAATATATAAAAAGCATAAGAACAATATGACGCTTGCTCTTAAACAGATGTCAACGGATTAATTAGTCACACAACCAAATTGCAATAAAGCCTTTACCTGGAACTGAAACAGGCAAACAGTGATGTTGTTGATTTTTAAGATTAATATCATTTAACTGTGCAACTATACTGGTCTTAAAGAATCAAGATTATTTGTATCAGAGCAAATAGAATATGCATCACACGGAAAGTTAAAATCAAGCAAAAATCTAAAACACGAAAAAAAAAAGAAAAAAACACCCGCATATTTACCTATATTATGATTGATGGCTCAATAACAAACACTAACAGATTATATTACTTATGTACTGTTTAATCTGAAAGAAAAATATATTGTCAGAACTCAGCAAGACTATGTAATATTCCAGGGCTCTGGATTGATCATTCAACGTCTGGGTTTTGTAATTAAGGGGATTTATTATCTTGATCAAAATGGGGATTTACAAAGAAAGGTGACAATAAAACCTACATTTTATGGCAGAGTTCACACTTTCAGTATTTGGTCAGTGTTTTACATCAGTAAAAGCCAAAATCAGGAGTGGAACAATCACAGGAAACGTATAATGGAAACACTTCACCACTTCTCTATTTATAACCCAGCACTGGTTTTGGCTTACAGATACTAAGGTAAAATACTGACCAAATACTGAATGTGTGAACGTGGCCTAATAATGATGGGATTTAAAGTACAAGAGGTCTGACAAATACATCAGTCTGGGTCAGGACTGCCACCAGGAATTTCAGGGCCCCATACTGGCAAAATTTTCAGACCCCCTTGGGAGGCTGAGGCTGCACTCCAGTCCCACCTCCACCCCTCAAACCTTCCACAGTCCCACCTCTCACTCTTGGAAAAACTCCACTTTTGCACCATGTCCTCACCAATGACATATTAATAGTTCCCATCACCAGATTACACACACAGCCAGCAGCTTTTGTTTTGACCAAAATATTTTTTAATCCGCCACCATGACAAGGTAGACTCATTTGGCCGGGCCCTACTCTACTGTAACTTATTAAACATTTGTTAAAATATTCAATACTATTTAGGTATATTTTTCTTTATTTTTCAATTTTTGAAATGACCAATAATATCACATATAAGGGACAAATACCACTGCACCATGACCAGACCACATATTACCACCACATAGTGATCTATAATAATATCACATACTGTACAAGGGGCAAATACCACCACACCATGGCCGTACTACATATCACCACCATGGTGACTGAATACTACAATACTAATCATTAATTAAAAAAACACAATACTAATATTACTATTAGTACCATTATACACAGGAGCTCTGTATATAGTGTCAGTGTACAGGTAATACAGGGATCATCGGTGACATTATACACAAGAGCTCTGTATATAATATACAATGTATAGTGTAAATGTACATGTAATACATTTCATTGTCGCTTTTCATATTCTTCCATCACAGACCCCATCACTTCTTCCAGCCAGGACTTGTCTCTCCAGGAAATAATAGAAGATGAAGAAACAGCCGCAAGCAGAAAATTAGTTCCTTTGCAAAAATAGTTGTGTAATTATTTACATATGTAGAAAAACGCACCAAAAACACCAAAGCAGGATCAAATAATAGTAAGGTAATGTTTTGACCCTATTTCAGGTCTTTCTCAAACCTCACTGAAGTCAGAAGAAAAAGTGGACGAGGTCCCTTTAAGGGCTCCGTTATGAGAACAATGCCCTGTATCTGCGGTGGTGAGAATTTTATTAAACTCCCAATCCAATCGAAGCACTTGTTCTCCTGTAAAAAATCCAAAATAAAAAAGCAACACTATCCCATACCTACTGTCATGGGGTTACCGCGACAGAACAAAGTCAGAAGACTGCAGTGTCTGATGGCTCCTGCTTTGCCGCTGAGAAGAAGCACTTCTCCGTCGTATTAAGGGAGTTTGTTTTCGTTTAGCAGGACAGGGGTTAATCGGCCATGTGGAAATCCCTGCTTACAGCTGTGCTTGGTTAACCACTCCTCTCTCCTATAAAAACTAGTTCTGCAGGCCAGACCGTTGTCTGAGTTAGCATTTTCTACAAATATTTGGAGAGAGAGAAGCTGGTGTTTGGAGTGATGGAGGAGTTTATTGTGCGACGGTTGCGTGGTTTGTACGCTTGGAGATTCCTCACCCATTCCTGCTTTATTTTCTCCCCCTCATCCTTCACACGCTGGTGTTTACCTCTGTTTGTGAGAGTATTATTTGTGAGTGGAATTTTCTTTTACCCTTGTTTCATTCCCCTGTCTGTCAGGTTGGTGTACTTTGGTACACGGTAGAGCCTTTCTTCCCCATGTGGGGGGAAGGGGACAGACACAGGGCTAAAGCTAGGAGACAGGGCTAGGGCGGAGGCCCCGGCATCCTCACCATCTGAGGTATCACAGGGAACAGGGTGAGTTAGGGTGCCCCCTAGTGTCAGGGCCAGGAAAGGTGCCCCTGGTCCCAGTTTACTCGCCATCCAACCGTGACATTAACTCAGACCAAAAACCTTTTTCTGATCCATGATGGATCCCATCACAGCGCTGACAGGGAAGTTGCAGCAGCTCAGTTTGGAGGTTGTGGATTTACGCATGGTGGTTTCACAGCCCCCTGTTACACCTGGTGTGGGGATTGCATCATCCAGACAAATCATTGTTGAGCCCAAGGTCGCGCTGCCAGACAGGTTCTCTGGTGGGTGGGACAAGTTTGTTGTGTTTCGTGAGGCCTAGAAACTATATTTCCGTCTGCGTCCGGTATCCTCCGATATGGAGGAGCAACTGGTGGGGATTGTTATCTCGCCCCCGTAAGGGGGACCCACAAGCATGGGCATTTTCTCTCCCATCTGACCCACACTCACTCCAGTAGACAGTAGAGGGTTTCTTTCAGGCTTTGGGCTTGGTGTATGACGACCCTGATCGCGTCTCCTTGGCTGAGTCATCTCTGCGCCATCATCAGCAAGGAGACCGTCTGGCGGAGGAATACTGCTCCGAGTTCTGGCGGTGGGCCACCGAAACTAAGTGGAATGACAAAGGGGGCTTTGTACTTCACCACAGGGGGTGTGGCTTTGTCCCCACATGGCTACAATCGCTCTGATTGGCTGTTAAAAGTTAAACAGCCAATCAGAGCAATAGTAATATTTCATCAATGAAACTTGATGAAATATTACAATCCAGCCATGGCCGATGCTGCAGTAGCATCAGGCATGGCTGGCGACACCGATCCGACCCTCCCCCACTGGCAATCTGCCCCCCCTGCCACTGAATGACAGCAGCGATCTGCCGCCGCTGTCATTATCTGCTCCCCCCGCCTTCCCTCCGCTCCCCCCCATCTTCCGATCACCTCCCCTCTGAACTCCCGGTACCTTCCAGGTGCCGCTGTCGCTCCATGTGCAGTGCGCCCGCTCGAATCTGCCGGCTGCAGATTCCATTCATTCATTTTTATCACTGTGATAAACTCTCATAGTGATCAAAATAAAATAAAAAGTTAATAACCCCCCCCCTTTATCACCCCCATAGGTAGGAACAAATAATAAAATAAAGAAAACATTTTTATTTTTCCATTAGGATTAGGGTTAGAATTAGGGTTGGAAATAGAGTTAGGGTTAGAGTTGGAATTAGGGTTAGGGTGGAATTAGGGTTAGGTTGGAATTAGGGTTAGGGTTGGAATTAAGTTTAGGGTGGAATTAGGGTTAGGGTTGGAATTAGGGTAAGGGTTGGAATTAGGGTTAAGATTAGAGTTAGGGGTTTGTTGGGGTTAGGGTTGGGATTAGGGTTAGGCTTGTGGTTAGGGTTATGGTTAGGGTTGGGATTAGGGTTAGGGGTGTGTTGGGGTTAGGGATGTGTTGGGGTTATGGGGTGTGTTGGGGTTAGGGTTGGAGTTAGAATTGAGGGGTTTCCACTGTTTCGGCATATCAGGGGGACTCCAAACGCGACATGGTGCCACCATTTATTCCAGCCAATTTTGCATTCAAAAAGTTAAACGGTGCTCCCTCCCTTCCAAGCCCCGACGTGTGCCCAAACAGTGGTTTACCCCAACATATGGGGTATCAGCGTACTCAGAAAAATTTGCACAACAACTTTGGGGGTCTAATTTCTCCTGTTACCCTTGGGAAAATAAAAAATTGGGGGCTAAAAAATTATTTTTGCGGAAAAAAAAGATTTTTTATTTTCACGTCTCTGCGTTATAAACTTAGGGTTGGGATTAGGGTTAGGGATGTGTTGGGGTTATGGGGTGTGTTGGGGTTAGGGTTGGCATTAGAATTGAGGGGTTTCCACTGTTTAGGCATATCACGGGGTCTCCAAACGCGACATGGTGCCACCATTTATTCCAGCCAATTTTGCATTCAAAAAGTCAAACGGTGCTCCCTTCCTTCTAAGCCCCGACGTGTTCCCAAACAGTGGTTTACCCCAACATATGGGGTATCAGCGTACTCAGAAAAAATTTCACAACAACTTTGGAGGTCTCATTTTTCCTGTTACCCTTGGGAAAATAAAAAATTGGGGGCTAAAAAATTATTTTTGCGGAAAAAAACGATTTTTTTATTTTCACGTCTCTGCGTTATAAACTTCTGTGAAGCACTTGGGGGTTCAAAGCGCTCACCAGACATCTAGATAAGTTCCTTGGAAGGTCTAGTTTCCAAAATGGGTTTCTACTGTTTAGGCACATCAGAGACTTTGCAAATGTAACGACGACCGCAGACCATTCCATCATTGTCTGCTTTTCAAAACATCACTACTTCCATTCCTAGCCCTGACATGTACCCAAACAATGGTTCCACCCCACAAATGGGGTACCAACGCACTCAGGACAAACTGGACAACAAATTTTGAGGTCCAATTTCTCCTGTTACTCTTGTGAAAATAAAAAATTGCGAGCTAAAAAATCATTTTTGAGGAAAAAAATGATTTTTTATTTTCACAGCTTTGCGTTATAAACTTCTGTGAAGCACTTGGGGGTTCAAAGTGCTCACCACTAGTGTTGAGCATTCCGATACCGCAAGTATCGGGTATCGGCCGATACTTGCTGTATCGGAATTCCGATACCGACTTCCGATATTTTTTCAATATCGGAATTCGGCATCGGAATCGGAAGTTCAGTTGATTGACGGCCTGACGTCATCATGATGCGCGGTGTGTGCGCATCATGATGTGCCGTCATTTCGGGCCTTCCGGGGGTCTCTGCCGGCCTGCCGGGGGGCTGTGCCGGCCTGCCGGGGGGCTGTGTGGACTGCCCGGGGTCTCTGCCGGCCTGCCGGGGGGCTGTGCCGGCCTGCCGGTGGTCTGTGCACCCTGTGGGGGTCTGTACCGGCCTGCCGGGGGGCTGTGCCGGCCTGCCGGGGGGCTGTGCTGATGTCCGGGGGTCTGTGCAAGCATCGTCCGATGGGACTACAAGTCCCATCGGGCGATGCCTGCTACCATGACAGTGATTGACACATTAGCCAATGATGGGACAGTAGTAGTCCCATCATCCGGCTAATGTGTTAAATGTTAAAAAAAAAAAAAAAAAAAAAAAATACTACATACATACTACATGCATGCTACATACATACTACATGCTACATACATACTACATATATACTACATACATACTACATACATGCTACATACATACTACATACATGCTACATACATACTACATGCTACATACATACTACATGCATGCTACATACATACTACATATATACTACATACATACTACATACATGCTACATACATACTGCATGCTACATACATACTACATACATACTACATACATACTACATGCATGCTACATACATACTACATATATACTACATGCATGCTACATACATACTACATGCTACATACATACTACATATATACTACATACATACTACATACATGCTACATACATACTGCATGCTACATACATACTACATACATACTACATACATACTACATGCATGCTACATACATACTACATGCATGCTACATACATACTACATGCATGCTACATACATACTACATGCTACATACATACCACATACATACTACATACATACTACATACTACATATATACTACATGCATGCTACATACATACTACATGCTACATACATACCACATACATACTACATACATACTACATACTACATATATACTACATGCATGCTACATACATACTACATGCTACATACATACCACATACATACTACATACATACTACATACATACTACATGCTACATACATACTACATATATACTACATGCATGCTACATACATACTACATGCTACATACATACCACATACATACTACATACATACTACATGCTACATACATACTACATATATACTACATGCATGCTACATACATACTACATGCTACATACATACCACATACATACTACATACATGCTACATATATACTACATGCATGCTACATACATACTACATATATACTACATGCATGCTACATACATACTACATGCTACATGCATGCTACATACATACTACATACATACTACATGCTACATACATACCACATATATACTACATACATACAATACATTCATACAATACATACATAGACATACAGTACATATAACATAGAGTAACATACTTACCAATACTTGTCACATTGTTCCCCGAAGCCATTGTCTTTCCGGAATAAATATTAACATAACAAACCACAAAAATACTCACCCACGATCCGAAGCAGTCCACGAGTGTGTCCCACGACGATCTTGGGTAGAGAACTGCAGCATCAGATGATGCTGCCGTTCTCTACGGGCTGCAGGAATCCAATGACGGAAGGTAGGTATCCTTCCGCACTGTATTCCTCCGCCACTTAAAAAAAAAAAGTCCCTAGTCTCACTTTATGCCATTGCTGCGTGGGAATTTCCCACACAGCAATGGCATAAAGTGAGACTAGGGACTTTTTTTTTTTTTAAGTGGCGGAGGAATACAGTGCGGAAAGATACCTACCTTCCGTCATTGGATTCCTGCAGCCCGTAGAGAACGGCAGCATCATCTGATGCTGCCGTTCTCTACCCAAGATCGTCGTGGGACACACTCGTGGACTGCTTCGGATCGTGGGTGAGTATTTTTGTGGTTTGTTATGTTAATATTTATTCCGGAAAGACAATGGCTTCGGGGAACAATGTGACAAGTATTGGTAAGTATGTTACTCTATGTTATATGTACTGTATGTCTATGTATGTATTGTATGAATGTATTGTATGTATGTAGTATATATGTGGTATGTATGTAGCATGTAGTATGTATGTAGTATGTATGTAGCATGCATGTAGCATGCAGTATGTATGTAGCATGCATGTAGTATATATGTAGTATGTATGTAGCATGTAGTATGTATGTAGCATGCATGTAGTATGTATGTAGCATGCATGTAGTATGTATATGGCATGCATGTAGTATGTATATGGTATGTATGTAGCATGTAGTATGTATGTAGCATGCATGTAGTATATATGTGTTATGTATGTGGTATGTATGTAGCATGCATGTAGCATGCATGTAGTATGTATGTAGTATGTATGTAGTATAAATGTAGTATGTATGTAGCATGTAGTATGTATGTAGTATGTATGTAGCATGCATGTAGCATGCAGTATGTATGTAGCATGCATGTAGTATATATGTAGTATGTATGTAGCATGTAGTATGTAGCATGCATGTAGTATATATGTAGTATGTAGCATGTAGTATGTATGTAGCATGCATGTAGTATATATGTGTTATGTATGTAGCATGTAGCATGCATGTAGCATGCATGTAGTATGTATGTAGTATATATGTGGTATGTATGTAGCATGCAGTATGTATGTAGCATGCATGTAGTATATATGTAGTATGTATGTTGCATGTAGTATGAATGTAGCATGTATGTAGTATGTAGTATGAATGTAGCATGTATGTAGTATGCATGTTGTATGTATGTAGCATGTAATTTTTTTATTTTTTTTTACATTTAACACATTAGCCGGATGATGGGACTACTACTGTCCCATCATTGGCTAATGTGTCAATCACTGTCATGGTAGCAGGCATCGCCCGATGGGACTTGTAGTCCCATCGGACGATGCCTGCACAGACCCCCGGAGCCTGCACAGACCACCGGCAGGCCGGCACAGCCCCCCGGCAGGCCGGCACAGCCCCCCGGAGCCTGCACAGCCCCACGGCAGGCCGGCACAGCCCCCCGGCAGGCCGGCACAGCCCCCCGGCAGGCCGGCACAGCCCCCCGGAGCCTGCACAGACCACCGGCAGGCCGGCACAGACCACCGGAGCCTGCACAGACCCCCTGGCAGGCCGGCACAGCCCCCCGAAAGGCCCGTACAGACCCCAGAGAGGCTGTACAAGGGCAGGAAAGGGTTTTTCTTATTCCGATACCGGAAGTCCCATAGACTTGAATGGGACTTCCGGTATCGGAATCGGCGATACCGATACTTTTTTTAAAGATCGGCCGATACCATCCGATACGATACTTTGAAGTATCGGACGGTATCGCTCAACTCTACTCACCACACATCTAGATACGTTCCTTGGGGGTCTAGTTTCCAAATGTGGGTCACTTGTGGGGGGTTTCCTCAGTTTAGGTACATCAGGGGCTTTGCAAATGTAACATGATGCCCGCAGACCATTCCATCAAGTCGGTATTTCAAAACGTCACTACTTCCCTTCCAAGCCCCGACGTATGCCCAAACAGTGGTCTCCCCCACATATGGGGTACAAGCATACTCAGGACAAACTGGACAACAACTTTTGGGATCCAATTTATCCTGTTACCCTTGTGAAAGTAAAAAATTGCGGACTAAAAAATAATTTTTTGTGGAAAAAAAAATATTTTTTATTTTCATGGCTCTGCGTTATAAACTTCTGTGAAGCACTTGGGGGTTCAAGGTGCTCACCACACATCTGGATAAATTCCTTGGGGGTCTAGTGTCCAAAATAGGGTCACTTGTGGGGGATTTCCACAGTTTAGGTATATCAGGGGCTCTGCAAATGTAACATGACACCCGCAGACCATTCCATCAAGTCGGCATTTCAAAACATCACTACTTCCCTTCCAAGCCCTGACGTGTGCCCAAACAGTGATTCCTCCACGTATGGGGTACCAGCGTACTCAGGACAAACTGGACAACAACTTTTGGGGTCCAATTTATCCTGTTACCCTTGTGAAAATAAAAAATTGTGGACTAAAAAATAATTTTTTGAGGAAAATTTTTTTTTTTATTTTCATGGCTCTGCGTTATAAACCTGAGTGAAGCACCTGGTGGTTCAAAGTGCTCACTATACATCTAGATAAGTTCCTTAGAGGGTCTAGTTTCCAAAATAAGGTCATTTGTGGGGGAGCTCCAAAGTTTAGGCACACAAGGGCGCTCCAAACACGACATGGTGTCCGCTAACGATTGGAGCTAATTGTCATTTCAAAATGTCAAATGGCACTCCTTCCCTTCTGAGCCCTGCCGTGTGCCCAAACAGTGGTTCCCCCCCACATATGGGGTACCAGCGTGCTCAGGACAAACTGGGCAACAACTTTTTTGCTCCAATTTCTCCTGTTAGCCTTGTGAAAATAAAAAATAGCGTGCTAAAAAATAATTTTTGAGGAAAAAAAAGATTTTTTATTTTCACTGCTCTGCGTTATAAACTTTTGTGAAGCACATGGGGGTTGAAAGTGCTCATTACACATCTAGATAAGTTCCTTAAGGGGTCTAGTTTCCAAAATGGTGTTACTTGTCGGGGTTTTCACTGTTTAGGCACACAGGGGCTCTCCAAACGCGACATGGTGTCCGATAACGATTGGAGTTAATTTTCCATTCAAGAAGTCAAATGGTGCTCCTTCCATTCCAGACCCTGCCGTGTGCCCAAACAGTGGTTTATGACCACATATGAGGTATCGGTGTACTCAGGAGGAATTGCGCAACAAATTTTAGTGTCCATTTTATCCTGTTGCCCATGTGAAAATGAAAAAACTGAGGTTAAAAGAAAATTTTTGTGAAAAAAAGTACTTTTTTTTACAGATCAATTTGTGAAGCACCTGGGGGTTCAAAGTGATCACTATGCATCTAGTTAAGTTCCTTGGGGAGTCTTGATCCCAAAATGGGGTCACTTGTGGGAGAGCTCCAATGTTTAGGCACACAGGGGCTCTCCAAACACAACATGGCAACCGCTAAATGTTCCAGGATATTTTCCATTCAAAAAGTCAAATGGCGCTCCTTCCCTTCTGACCCTTGCCGTGCACCCAAACAGTGATTTATGACCACATACGAGGTATCGGAGTACTCAGGATAAATTTCCCAACAAATTTTATGATCCATTTTATTCTGTTGCCCATGTGAAAATGAAAAAATTGATGCTAAATGAAAATTTTTGTTGAAAAAATTAAAATGTCCATTTTTTCCTTCCACGTTGCTTTTGTTCCTGTGAAGCACCTGAAGGGTTAATAATCTTCTTGAATGTAGTTTTGAGTAGCTTGAGGGGTGCAGTTTTTAGAATGGTGTCACTTTTGGGTATTTTCAGCCATATAGACCCCTCAAAGTGACTTCAAATGTGAGGTGGTCCCTAAAAAAAATGGCTTTGTAAATTTTGTTGTAAAAATGAGAAATCACTGGTCAACTTTTAACCCTTATGACTTCTTAACAAAAAAAATGTTCCAAAATTGTGCTGATGTAAAGTAGACTTGTGGGAAATGTTATTTAGTAACTATTTTGTGTCACATATCTCTCTGGTTTAACAGAATAAAAATTCAAAATTTGAAAATTGCAAAATTTTCAAAATTTTCACCAAATTTCTGATTTTTTCACAAATAAATGCCAAAATTATTGAACTAAATTTACCACTAACATGAAGCCCAATATGTCATGAAAAAACAGTCACAGAATCGCTAGGATCCGTTGAAGCGTTCCAGAGTTATTGCCTCATAAAGGGACACTGGTAAGAATTCCAAAAAATGGCCTGGTCATTAAGGTGAAAATAGGCTTGGTCATTAAGGGGTTAAGGAAAGTCTGGCTAAGGGTCATATCATACCATCTTCTTCTCCCCTTGCTGCAGAGTTCTTTTTTGTCAAGAAGAAGGATGAGGGTTACGTCCTTGCCTGGATTTCCGGGAACTGAATGCTATCACTATCCGTGATCTGTATCCGCTACCTCTGATCCCTGACCTCTTTAATCAAATTGTGGGGGCAAAATGGTTCTCTAAAATGGACCTCAGGGGAGAATACAACCTCATCCACATGAAGGATGGGGATGAGTGGAAGACTGCGTTCAATATGCCAGAGGGTCACTACGAGTGTCTAGTGATGCCCTTTGGATTGACGAACGCGTCCGCCGTATTTCAGCACTTTATTAATAACATCTTCAGTCACCTAGTAGGTAGGTTTATTGTTATTTACCTGGATGATATCCTTGTTTATTCACCTCACCTTGAATCACACCAACAACATGTCAGGCAAATGCTACACATTCTACGTGACAATAAGTTGTATGTCAAACCAGAGAAGTGTATGTTCTCGATTGAGGAGATCCCTTTTCTTGGATGTGTATTATCCTCCACCGGTTTTCGCATGGATCCAGCGAAGGTCCTGGCAGTATTGGAATGGTACCCTCCTGAGGACTTGAAGGCCTTACAAAGGTTTTTAGGTTTCGCCAACTACTACTGAAAATTCATAAAAAACTTATTGGTAGTAGCCAAACCACTCACTGATTTGACCAAAAATGGAATAGACTTCTCCAAATGGTCCAGTCCTGCCAGGGAGGCATTTGACACACATTAAATTAAAGTTGTGTTTTGCTTCTGCGCCAATTCTTATTCAGCCTGATGTCACACAGCCTTTCATCGTAGAGGTGGATGCATCCGAGGTGGGAGTGGAGGCTGTATTGTCGCAGGGTGCGTCTCCTGGTAAATGGCAACCGTGCGCATATTTCTCTAAAAAACTTTCACCAGCTGAGAGAAACTATGATATTGGTAAAGGGAACTCTTGGCTATCAAATGGGCATTTGAGGAGTGGCGTCATTTTTTGGAGCGAGCGGTTCACCCTGTGATGGTGATCACTGATCATAAGAATCTGGTTTACTTGGATTCGGCAAAACATCTTACAACGCGTCAGGCAAGATGGGCGTTATTCTTTACCAGGTTTAACTTTTTTGTTACTTTTAGGCCGGGGAGCAAAAATGTTAAAGCAGATGCTTTGTCCCATTGCTTTCCTGGGGGAGGCGGTAAGTGCAAACCGGTACCTATTCTACAAAAAGGGGTAGTGATGGCATCAATATACTCCGATCTTTAAAGAGAGATTGCTGATGCTCAGGGAAACACCCCTACTACCTGTCCTCTGGGTAAACTGTGCCGCTCAATCTCCATCTGAGAGTCCTCAGTGAACACCATGATACAGTGCTGGCTGGACATTTGGGGAATATGGCCACCGCGGATCTACTTACTAGGCGTTTTTGGTGGCCAGGTGCTCATAAGGATGTTTGGGAATATGTGGCCGCCTGCAGTGTCTATGCGCATTCTAAGGCTTCGCATATGCGTCAATCTGGGGCTCTCCAACCATTGGAGATTCCCAACAGACCTTGGACTCACTTGTCGGTTGATTTTATTACTGTCTTACCTGTGTCTGCAGGGAACACTGTAGTCTTTGTGGTGGTGGACAGGTTCAGTAAGATGTCTCATTTTATTGCTTTACCAGCTTTGCCTAATGCCAAGACTGTGTCACAAATCTTCATCAGGGAGATAATCATACTGCATGGAGTTCCAAACGATATTGCCTCAGATCGGGGGTGCAGTTTGTCTCCAAATTCTGTAGGGCGTTTTGCAGCCGTCTTGGGATACATTTGTCGCTCTTTTCGGCTTTTCACCCGCAGTCCAACGGGCAGACTGAACGGGTTAATCAAAATTTGGAAACATATCTAAGATGTTTTGTGTCTGAGAATCAGGAGCCCTAGGTGACCTACTTACCGTTGGCTGAATTTACAGTTAATAATCGCTGTCAGAAATCAATCGGTAAGTCCCCGTTTTTCAGGGCATATGGGTTCAATCCACAGTTTAGTTAGTTTAATGGTGATCACCCCTCTGGTTTACCAGAGGAGGAATAGTTTTCTTCTTCCATATCTACCATATGGCAGGGGGTGACTAATAATTTGCGAAAGATGGGTTCCAAGTATGAGTGTGGCTGATCGGAGATGTATGGTGGGTCCGGACCTGTGTGTTGGTGACTCGGTGTGGTTGTCCTCAAGTAACATTAAGCTGAAGGTTCCGTTTTAGAAATTGGGCCCCAGGTTTATTGGTCCCTATAAGATCTTAGCCGTCATCAATCCGGTAGCATTCCACCTTGCTCTGCCACCGACTTTTAAAATTCTTAATGTTTTTCACCGGTCACTTCTCAAGAAGTACGTGACATCGGCTGGACCTTCACCTCTGCCATCTACTCCTGTCATTGTCGATGGTAATCTTGAGTTCCAGCTAGCCAAGATCTTGGACTCTCGCTTTGTTTGTCGGTCACTGCAATACTTGGCACATTGGAGAGGGTACGGTCCTGAGGAGAGGATGTGGGTTCCAGCTTCTGACGTCCATGCGACCAGACTGGTTTGGGCCTTCCATGTGGCACATCTGGATAAACCAGGCACTGAGGTTCCAGAGGTCCCTCGTAGAAGGGGGGTACTGTCATGGGGTTACCGCGACAGAACAGAGCCAAAAGACCGCAGCGTCTAATGAATCCTGCTTTGCCGCTGAGAAGAAGCACTTCTCCGGCGTATTAAGGGTGTTTGCTTTTTTTCAGCAGGACAGAGGTTAATCGGCCATGTGGAAATCCCTGCTTACAGCAGTGCTTGGTTAACCACTCCTCTCGCCTATAAAAACTAGGTCTGCAGGCCAGATTGTTGAGTTAGCATTTTCTACAAAGATCTGGAGAGAGAGAAGCTGGTGTTGGGAGTGCTGGAGGAGTTTATTGTGCGACAGTTGCTTGGTTTGTACGCTTGGAGATTCCTCATCCTATCCTGCTTTATTTTCTCCCCCCATCCTTAACACCCTGGTGTATACCTCTGTTGTTTGTAAGAGTATTATTTGTGAGTGGAACTTTCTTTTACGCTTTTCACGTTCCCCTATCTGTCGAGATGGTGTACTTCGGTACAAGGTAGCGCCTCTCTTCCCCGGGTGGGGGGAAGGGGACAGACACAGGGCTAAAGCTAGGAGACAGGGCTAGGGTGGAGGCCCCGGTATCCTCACCATCTGAGGTGTCCCGGGAACAGGGCGAGTTAGGGTGCCCCCTAGTGTCAGGCCAGGAAAGGTGCCCCTGGTCCCAGGTTACTCTCCATCCTACCGTGATACATACAGTCAAGTCCCACGCTGCAATCCATCTCAAGGGATTAAATAGTTTACAACTAGGAGCAGTGCTAATTAGAGATGAGCGACTTTGCCTTTTTTCGGGTCGAGTCGGGTTTCATGAAACCCGACTTTCTCACAAGTCGGGTCGAACGAAATCGGTTGATTATCGTGAAAAGTCGAAGGCTGACTGAAACACGAAACCCAATGCCATGGTTGGCAGGGAGTGGAGAACAGGAAACATACCTACAGTGCCCATTTTAATGCCAAAACCATCAATTCTTATTACTTAAGCTTCTCAACCTTAATTTTCTTTACAATAATAGTTAGGCATTGAAAACTAGGGGTTATTTGGCTAAAATTGTGGGGGGGTAGGGCTGGCTCCAGATTTTCATTGGCCCAGGACCAAAGAGTGTCAATGGGCTCCTTTAACACATGCCACAATTCATGATCCTCTGATAAGGCAGAGAAATAGCGGTATAGTACAATGAAAAATACTTCACTTCTTACATCTCATGACTGATATCCATTTTAAATTCTCCAATAGCTCCAAAAACGGACAGTATATTACTCAACACAGTATTATGGACACCGCATAGTGCGCTATACAAAGTAATGAGGCCCATATATTTCTCCATACAGAATCATTGGTCCCATATAATGTTTGAAACAGGATATGATGAGCTCCACATAATGCTACAATAAATGTTGGTCCCCACTGTGTTATGGGCCCAAATAATGCTCCATATATAATGGGCCCCATTTCTAATGCTCCAGTGCATAATGGGCCCTGTAAATGCTGCTCCAGTGTCTGATGTCCACCTTTGGAATGCTCCAGTGTATGGTGGGCCTCATATATCATTCTCCAGAGTATAGTGCTCCCCAAAAATAGATGTCCCAACATTGAAAACAATTAAATAAGTCTCCTCGCTAGGGAATCCCTGTACCAGTCTGGACTCCTCGTCATCCCCATTTTCCATCTCACTGCATTTGGACTGTTTAGGCAGAGGGCGTACAGACATGATGTCATCGTGCTCTCTGACCAGAATGTCAATGTCAGGAAACACAGAAGACGTCACGGTGGTGGAGCAGGGAGAGGTAAGTATTTCAACTTTGCAAGTGCTGTGATCCTGAGCAAGCAGGGGGGGCCCACTCGTTGGCAACGGTACTGGCACAGGGCCCCTCATAGTACGCCGGTGTGCACCCCCACCATCAGAGACACTTGATTCTGCTATGAGGGACCTTGTGCCAGTGCCGTTGCCAAAGAGTGTGCCCACCCACCTGTCCAGGGCAACGGCACACGCACGGGTGCGTGCGCCAGGTGGTGACCCCGTACCTGTGGGGGGAGGCAGCCCAGTTAAAGAGGTGGAAAAATTGGCATAAATTGATTTTGGACATTCAGCAGTTGCAAATGGAGAAATTGGAGAAGTCCGCGGAAGAGGAGGACAAAAGCCAGTCATTTTTCTGGCAACCTACGTGTCAGCAAGGGAGGGTGGGACAAAATCCTTTGAAACCCATGCATGGTTCATTTTAATGAAGGTTAGATCATTAACATTTTGGGTCGACAGATGGGTCCTTTTTTCTGTCAGGATTGATCCAGCAGCACTGAAGACTCGTTCAGATAACACACTAGCAGCAGGGCAAGCAAGCTCCTGTAAAGCATATTGTGCCAATTCAGGCCAGGAGTCAAGTTTACTGGCCCAATAGTCAAAGGGGAATGACTGGTGAGGTAGAACATCGATATGGGAGAAGTAGTTTGTTACCATAGTTGACAACTGCTGTCTCCTGTCATTTTCAATCGATGCGGTATTACTAGAGTTGAGCGACTTTTGCTTTTTTAGGGTCGCGTTTCGTTTCGTGAAACCCGACTTTTCCAAAAGTCGGGTCGAGCAAGATCGTCCGATTATAGGGAAAAGTCGGGGTCGTCCCGAAACACGAAACCCAATGTAAGTCAATGGGGAAAAAAGTCGGCAGTGAGAGGAGGACAGGAAACACACCTACAGTGCCCATTTGAATGCCAAAAGCATCAATTCTTCTTACTTAAGCTTGTCAACCTTAATTAACTTCATAATACAAGTTACGCACTGAAAAATGGGGGTTATTTGGCTAAATTTGTGGGGGGGGAGGGCTGGCTGCAGGTTTTCATGTGCCCTGGGCGAAAGAGCGCCCCTTTAACACATACCACAACTCATCATGCTCCGATACGGCAGAGAAATAGCGGTATAGTACAATGAAAAATACCTCACTTTTTACATCTCATGACGAGGCCCATCTATTTCTCCATACAAAATCATTGGTCCCATATAATGTTTGAAACAGTATATGATGAGCTCCACATAATGCTACAGTATATGTTGGTCCCCATGGATGAAGCTCCACTGTCTTATGGGCCCAAATAATGCTCCAAACATAATGGGCCCCATTTCTACTGCTCTAGTGTATAATGGGCCCTGTAAATGCTGCTCCAGTGTCTGATGTCCACCTTTGGAATGTTCCAGTGTATGGTGGGCCCCATCTATCATTCTCCAGAGTATAGTGCTCCTCAAAAATTGCTGTCCCAACATAGAAAACAATCAAATAAGTCTCCACGCTAGGGAATCCCTGTACTTGTCTGGACAGGTGCTGTAGCTTGCTTAACAGCTCGCCAGCCGTTCTCACGCCCAGTATGGATTGCACGTGATTGCACAAAGGTTAGAAAGGGTACCGTATCCCTGGATAACATGTATGGATAGCGTACACATTCAAAATATATGTCTATACAGCATGAGGCAGGCTCAGACGGTGTTAGGCCCAGTATGGATTGCACGTCATTGCACAAATGTTAGAAGGGGTACCGTATCCCCGGATAACATGTATGGATAGCGTACACATTCAAAATATATGTCTATACAGCATGAGGCAGGCTCAGACAGTGTTAGGCCCAGTATGGATTGCACGTCATTGCACAAAGGTTAGAAAGGGTACCGTATCCCCGGATAACATGTATGGATAGCGTACACATTCAAAATATATGTCTATACAGCATGAGGCAGGCTCAGATGGTGTTAGGCCCAGTATGGATTGCACGTCATTGCACAAAGGTTAGAAGGGGTACCGTATCCCCGGATAACATGTATGGATAGCGTACACATTCAAAATATATGTCTATACAGCATGAGGCAGGCTCAGACGGTGTTAGGCCCAGTATGGATTGCACGTCATTGCACAAAGGTTAGAAAGGGTACCGTATCCCTGGATAACATGTATGGATAGCGTACACATTCAAAATATATGTCTATACAGCATGAGGCAGGCTCAGACGGTGTTAGGCCCAGTATGGATTGCACGTCATTGCACAAAGGTTAGAAGGGGTACCGTATCCCCGGATAACATGTATGGATAGTGTACACATTCAAAATATATGTCTATACAGCATGAGGCAGGCTCAGACGGTATTAAGCCCAGTATGGATTGCACGTCATTGCACAAAGGTTAGAAGGGTACCGTATCCCCGGATAACATGTATGGATAGCGTACACATTCAAAATATATGTCTATACAGCATGAGGCAGGCTCAGACGGTGTTAGGCCCAGTATGGATTGCACGTCATTGCACAAAGGTTAGAAGGGGTACCGTATCCCCGGATAACATGTATGGATAGCGTACACATTCAAAATATATGTCTATACAGCATGAGGCAGGCTCAGATGGTGTTAGGCCCAGTATGGATTGCACGTCATTGCACAAAGGTTAGAAAGGGTACCGTATCCCTGGATAACATGTATGGATAGCGTACACATTCAAAATATATGTCTATACAGCATGAGGCAGGCTCAGACGGTGTTAGGCCCAGTATGGATTGCACGTCATTGCACAAAGGTTAGAAGGGGTACCGTATCCCTGGATAACATGTATGGATAGCGTACACATTCAAAATATATGTCTATACAGCATGAGGCAGGCTCAGACGGTGTTAGGCCCAGTATGGATTGCACGTCATTGCACAAAGGTTAGAAGGGGTACCGTATCCCCGGATAACATGTATGGATAGCGTACACATTCAAAATATATGTCTCAGGAGGCAGGCTCAGACGGTGTCAGGCACAGTATGGATTTGACGGCCCAGATTACACAGCGGAGGAGCAGGGAGAGGTAAAGATTGCAAATGCTGGGGCCCTGGCCAAGCAAGGGGGGCCCACTCGTGGGCGTCGGTACTGGCACTGGGCCCCTCATAGTACAGCGGTGTGTCTGACGGCGGGTGTGCACCACCGCCGTCAGAGACACTTGATTGCACTATGAGGGACCCTGTGCCAGTGCCCGCGCCCAAGAGTCGGCCTACCCACCTGTCCAGGGCAACGGCACTCGCACGGTGTCGTGCGCTAGGTGGTGACCCCGGCCATGGGGGGGAGGCAGCACAGTTAGGGAGTTTTAGAAAGTGGCATATGTTGATGTTGGACATTCAACTGATGCAAAAGGCGAAATAGGTGAAGTACCAGGAAGAGGTGGACCAAAGCAAGCCATTTTTCTGTCACCCTATGTGTCATCAGGGGAAGGTGGGACAAAATCCTTGGAAACCCATGCGTGGTTCATTTTAATGAAGGTTAGATCATCCACATTTTGGGTTGACAGACAGGTCCTTTTTTCTGTCAGGATTGATCCAGCTGCACTGAAGACTCTTTCCGATAGCACACTTGCAGCTGGGCAAGCGAGCTCCTGTAAGGCATATTGGGCCAATTCAGGCCAGGTGTCCAGTTTAGCGGCCCAATAGTCAAAGGGGAATGACCTGTGTGGGAGAACATCGATATGGGATGAAAAGTAGTTTGTAACCATAGTTGACAACTGCTGTCTCCTGTCACTTTCCATCGATGCAGTATTACCAGTTGTGTGAGCGGTATTTGAAAAATCAGTCCACAACATTGTCATGAAACCCCTGTCTCCAACGCCACTTCTGCTGTGTGCACCACGAACACCTCTGCCAAGCTGCCCCCGGCCCGTACGGCTCGTGTGAGAACCATCACCGCTGCTGTGTGCTGGGAATGCCTCAAGCAACCGATTTACCAGAGTTGCTTGTTTATTAGCCAATATTAGGTCAAGGTTCTCCTGTGGCATGATGTTTTGTAATTTGCCTTTATAGCGTGGATCCAGGATGCTGGCCAACCAGTAGTCGTCATCGTTCATCATTTTGGCAATGCGGGGGTCCCTTTTTAGGATCCGCAAGGCATAATCTGACATGTGGGCCAATGTTCCCGGTGTCAATGATACACTGCGAGTGCTGGGTGGAGGAGCACTTTCTGGCAAATCCACATCCCTCCAGTCACGCACAAACCCTGTACCAGACCTTGCCACGCCAACATTTTCACTTGCCCCACGAGATGCATCCTCCTCCCCTAAGTAATCATCCCCATCATCCTTCTCCTCCTCCTCCTCTTCTTCCTCCACCTCGTCCAGGAGAGGTCCCTGAGCAGACAATGGCTGAATGTCATCAAGGATTCCCTCCTCCTCTTCCTCCTCATCAACATTGGCTGCAGACGCCTGCTCCTTAAGGTGCGTCAAAGTTTGCATGAGCAGACGCATAAGTGGGATGCTCATGCTTAGGATGGCGTCGTCTGCGCTTACCAGCCGTGTGCATTCCTCAAAACACTGAAGGACTTTACAAAGGTCTTTCAGCTTCGACCACTGCACGCCTGTCAACTCCATGTCTGCTCTCAAAGTGCCTGGCCGTGTATCCTCCCACAAATGCATTTTGGCCTGCCTCTGCTCGCACAGCCGCTCCACCATGTGCAGAGTGGAGTTCCACCTTGTTGCAATGTCGATAATGAGGCGGTGGTTGGGAAGGTGGAGCAATCGCTGCAGCTTCTGCATACGAACGGAGTGTACAGGCGACCGGCGGATGTGCGCGCACAGTCTTCGCACCTTCTGGAGCAGGGCTGTTAACTCCGGATAATTTTTGAGGTAGCACTGCACCACCAGGTTCAAGGTGTAAGCCAAGCAAGATATGTGGCTGAGTTTTGAAAGGGCTATGGCTGCCACAAAATTACGGCCGTTATCACTAACTACCTTGCCTGCCTCAAGATGTACACTGCCCAGCCATGACTCAGTTTGTCGCTTCAAGTACTCGGCCAGCACCTCGGCGGTGTGTCTGTCGCCCAAACACATCATCTGCAACACAGCCTGCTGACGCTTTCCACTAGCTGCTCGATAGGGGGACACATCGTGTGCAACAGTGGCAGCTGCAGATGGAGTGCTCGTACGACTGCGCTCTGTGGACGAGCAGTCGCTTCTGGAGGAGGAGGAGGAGGAGGAGGGTCGAACGCCTACAGCCAACTGTTTCCTATACCGTGGGCTAGGCAGCACTGTCCCACCACCGCTGTCCCCTGTGGACCCTGCATCCACCACATTAACCCAGTGCGCAGTGATGGACACGTAATGGCCCTGGCCATGCCGACTGGACCATGCATCAGTTGTGAGGTGCACCTTTCCGCTCACTGACTGCTTGAGTGCATGGACAATGCGGTCTTTCACATGATGGTGGAGGGCTGGGATGGCTTTGCGAGAGAAGAAGTGGCGACTGGGTAGGTCATAGCGTGGTACTGCATAGGCCATGAGTTCGCGGAAAGCTGTGCTTTCCATCAACCGAAAGGGCATCATCTCAAACGAGATTAGTTTGGCAATGTGGGCGTTCAAACCCAGTGTACGCGGATGAGAGACTGAGTACTTTCTTGACCTACTCATAGTGTCTGGGAGGGTGAGCTGGACTTGAGAGCTGCATATGGTGGAAGTAGCGGTGGACAGGGCGGACTGAGAGAGGGTTGATGATGGTGATGGAGTTGGTGTTCTTTCTGATGGCCTAGAATCAGTCTTTCGTTGATATAACAGTGGGATTCCCTGACTGCTGTGGCCTTGCAACGACACCTCAACATTTGCTGCTGTGCTAACCGGTGGGCTTACAGTGGGGGAAACAATGTAGCGTTGCTGACTACCTTCGTTGTGATCAGTTGCACATGTGGCACTTGAGGTTTGGTGTTGTGTCCACGCTTGCAAGTGCATGCTGGTTAAATGTCTAAGCATGCAACTGGTATTCAAATTTTTCAGATTTTTCCCTCGGCTAAAGGTCTTTGCGCACTTCTTACAGATATAAAAATAAAGATTTATTTTATTTTTTATTTTATAACCTTGGCCTGATCATGAGGATTTTGTTCAAAAAAGTGCCACACTGCACTCTTCCTACTTTGGCAGACATTTTGCGGCCTAGCACGCTGTGATCTTTTGACCCTCTGGACAAGCTGTCCAGCAACTCTTTTGATGTTTGGAACCTGTCTTTGGAGTGCTCCGGGCCTGCCAGATAACAGCTGTTGCGATGTCGATGTCTGCTGTGGATGCTCCTCATCTGAGCTATTGGAAGCAGCACCCTCTTCCCCCAATGGATGCCAATCTGGGTCAACAACTGGGTCATCCATCACCTCCTCTTCTATGTCATGTGCACCTTTCTCTGTGTCACCGTGTATGGTGGTATAGTGTGCGGGAAGGGGCACCTGAGTCTCATCAGGGTCAAAATCTGGCTCTGTACACTGCGAGGACAATGTAGTGCTCTGAGTGAATGTACCAGCAGAATCATCCATCAGCGGCTGTGCATCAGTGCACTCCATGTCAGATTCATCTTGGCCTGGGTAATTCACCATTTGACTTGATAATCCAGGCATGGTATGTGAAAACAGTTCCATGGAGTAATCAGTAGTATGGCCTGCGTCATCCTTCAATCTTGGTTGGGGTGAAGGACACAAGGAAAGGTGTGGTTCATGAACATGAGCCTCCAATGACGACTCAGTGCTTTTACTTTTTACAACTGAAGAAGAGGAGGCGATAGAGCTGGAGGCTGAGTCAGCAATGTAAGACAAAACTTTTTCCTGATGCTCTGCCTTTAAAAGCGGTTTGCCAACTCCTAGAAAACTAAGCGTTCGAGGCCTTATGTAGCCAGACGATGACGCAGGGTCAGCACCTCCTGCATTCGGTCCTATTTTGCTCTTGCCACTACCATCAGATCCACCACCAACACCATCATTACAAGCTGCCAACCCCCACCCAATTCCACGGCCTCTTCCACCAGCCTTCCTCATTTTTGGTAGAAATGTAGAAAAAATCCAACAAACTAAATAGTAATGTAAAATAAGGTACAAGGTGTCTATAGGACAGGGGAGTTTTAGAATTTCTGCACACACTTGTGGACAGTGGACACTTGTGGATTGTGTGCGGCCCACTGATATCTGAGCGCTATGTGACACGCTCGATGGCACAGCTGCCTGTGACCAAAGTGACGAGAGGAAAATTGAGATTTTGAATCTCTGCGTACACTTTTGGACAGTGGACACTTGTGGATTGTGTGCGGCCCACTGATATCTGAGCGCTATGTGACACGCTCGATGGCACAGCTGCCTGTGACCAAAGTGACGAGAGGATAATGGAGATTTTGAATCTCTGCGTACACTTGTGGAGAGTGGACACTTGTGGATTGTGTGCGGCCCACTGATATCTGAGCGCTATGTGACACGCTCGATGGCACAGCTGCCTGTGACCAAAGTGACGAGAGGATAATGGAGATTTTGAATCTCTGCGTACACTTTTGGACACTGGACACTTGTGGATTGTGTGCGGCCCACTGATATCTGAGCGCTATGTGACACGCTCGATGGCACAGCTGCCTGTGACCAAAGTGACGAGAGGATAATGGAGATTTTGAATCTCTGCGTACACTTTTGGACAGTGGACACTTGTGGATTGTGTGCGGCCCACTGATATCTGAGCGCTATGTGACATGCTCGATGGCACAGCTGCCTGTGACCAAAGTGACGAGAGGATAATGGAGATTTTGAATCTCTGCGTACACTTGTGGACAGTGGACACTTGTGGATTGTGTGCGGCCCACTGATATCTGAGTGCTATGTGACACGCTCGATGGCACAGCTGCCTGTGACCAAAGTGACGAGAGGATAATGGAGATTTTGAATCTCTGCGTACACTTTTGGACACTGGACACTTGTGGATTGTGTGCGGCCCACTGATATCTGAGCGCTATGTGACACGCTCGATGGCACAGCTGCCTGTGACCAAAGTGACGAGAGGATAATGGAGATTTTGAATCTCTGCGTACACTTTTGGACAGTGGACACTTGTGGATTGTATGCGGCCCACTGATATCTGAGCGCTATGTGACACGCTCGATGGCACAGCTGCCTGTGACCAAAGTGACGAGAGGATAATTGAGATTTTGAATCTCTGCGTACACTTGTGGACAGTGGACACTTGTGGATTGTGTGCGGCCCACTGATATCTGAGCGCTATGTGACACGCTCGATGGCACAGCTGCCTGTGACCAAAGTGACGAGAGGATAATGGAGATTTTGAATCTCTCCGTACACTTTTGGACACTGGACACTTGTGGATTGTGTGCGGCCCACTGATATCTGAGCGCTATGTGACACGCTCGATGGCACAGCTGCCTGTGACCAAAGTGACGAGAGGATAATGGAGATTTTGAATCTCTGCGTACACTTTTGGACACTGGACACTTGTGGATTGTGTGCGGCCCACTGATATCTGAGCGCTATGTGACACGCTCGATGGCACAGCTGCCTGTGACCAAAGTGACGAGAGGATAATGGAGATTTTGAATCTCTGCGTACACTTTTGGACACTGGACACTTGTGGATTGTGTGCGGCCCACTGATATCTGAGCGCTATGTGACACGTTCGATGGCACAGCTGCCTGTGACCAAAGTGACGAGAGGATAATGGAGATTTTGAATCTCTGCGTACACTTGTGGACAGTGGACACTTGTGGATTGTGTGCGGCCCACTGATATCTGAGCGCTATGTGACACGCTCGATGGCACAGCTGCCTGTGACCAAAGTGACGAGAGGATAATGGAGATTTTGAATCTCTGCGTACACTTTTGGACACTGGACACTTGTGGATTGTGTGCGGCCCACTGATATCTGAGCGCTATGTGACACGCTCGATGGCACAGCTGCCTGTGACCAAAGTGATGAGAGGATAATGGAGATTTTGAAGCTCTGCGTACACTTTTGGACACTGGACACTTGTGGATTGTGTGCGGCCCACTGATATCTGAGCGCTATGTGACACGCTCGATGGCACAGCTGCCTGTGACCAAAGTGACGAGAGGATAATGGAGATTTTGAATCTCTGCGTACATTTTTGGACACTGGACTCTTGTGGATTGTGTGCAGCCCACTGATATCTGAGCGCTATGTGACACGCTCGATGGCACAGCTGCCTGTGACCAAAGTGACGAGAGGATAATGGAGATTTTGAATCTCTGCGTACACTTGTGGACAGTGGACACTTGTGGATTGTGTGCGGCCCACTGATATCTGAGCGCTATGTGACACGCTCGATGGCACAGCTGCCTGTGACCAAAGTGACGAGAGGATAATGGAGATTTTGAATCTCTGCGTACACTTTTGGACCCTGGACACTTGTGGATTGTGTACGGCCCACTGATATCTTAGCGCTATGTGACACGCTCGATGGCACAGCTGCCTGTGACCAAAATGACGAGAGGATAATGGAGATTTTGAATCTCTGCGTACACTTTTGGACAGTGGACACTTGTGGATTGTGTGCGGCCCACTGATATCTGAGCGCTATGTGACACGCTCGATGACACAGCTGCTTGTGACCAAAGTGACGAGAGGATAATGGAGATTTTGAATCTCTGCGTACACTTGTGGACAGTGGACACTTGTGGATTGTGTGCGGCCCACTGATATCTGAGCGCTATGTGACACGCTCGAAGGCACAGCTGCCTGTGACCAAAGTGACAAGAGGATAATG
The DNA here is from genome assembly GCF_039654945.1 of Dendrobates tinctorius. NCBI lineage: Eukaryota > Metazoa > Chordata > Amphibia > Anura > Dendrobatidae > Dendrobates > Dendrobates tinctorius. The sequence continues at coordinate 8,793,015 of NW_027361796.1, forward strand.
GAGATTTTGAATCTCTGCGTAAACTTTTGGACACTGGACACTTGTGGATTGTGTGCGGCCCACTGATATCTGAGCGCTATGTGACACGCTCGATGGCACAGCTGCCTGTGACCAAAGTGACGAGAGGATAATGGAGATTTTGAATCTCTGCGTACACTTGTGGACAGTGGACACTTGTGGATTGTGTGCGGCCCACTGATATCTGAGCGCTATGTGACACGCTCGATGGCACAGCTGCCTGTGACCAAAGTGACGAGAGGATAATGGAGATTTTGAATCTCTGCGTACACTTTTGGACAGTGGACTCTTGTGGATTGTGTGCGGCCCACTGATATCTGAGCGCTATGTGACACGCTCGATGGCACAGCTGCCTGTGACCAAATTGACGAGAGGATAATGGAGATTTTGAATCTCTGCGTACACTTGTGGACAGTGGACACTTGTGGATTGTGTGCGGCCCACTGATATCTGAGTGCTATGTGACACGCTCGATGGCACAGCTGCCTGTGACCAAAGTGACGAGAGGATAATGGAGATTTTGAATCTCTGCGTACACTTTTGGACACTGGACACTTGTGGATTGTGTGCGGCCCACTGATATCTGAGCGCTATGTGACACGCTCGATGGCACAGCTGCCTGTGACCAAAGTGACGAGAGGATAATGGAGATTTTGAGTCTCTGCGTACACTTTTGGACAGTGGACACTTGTGGATTGTGTGCGGCCCACTGATATCTGAGCGCTATGTGACACGCTCGATGGCACAGCTGCCTGTGACCAAAGTGACGAGAGGATAATGGAGATTTTGAATCTCTGCGTACACATTTGGACACTGGACACTTGTGGATTGTGTGCGGCCCACTGATATCTGAGCGCTATGTGACACGCTCGATGGCACAGCTGCCTGTGACCAAAGTGACGAGAGGATAATGGAGATTTTGAATCTCTGCGTACACTTTTGGACAGTGGACACTTGTGGATTGTGTGCGGCCCACTGATATCTGAGCGCTATGTGACACGCTCGATGGCACAGCTGCCTGTGACCAAAGTGACGAGAGGATAATGGAGATTTTGAATCTCTGCGTACACTTGTGGACAGTGGACACTTGTGGATTGTGTGCGGCCCACTGATATCTGAGCGCTATGTGACACGCTCGATGGCACAGCTGCCTGTGACCAAAGTGACGAGAGGATAATGGAGATTTTGAATCTCTGCGTACACTTGTGGACAGTGGACACTTGTGGATTGTGTGCGGCCCACTGATACCTGAGCGCTATGTGACACGCTCGATGGCACAGCTGCCTGTGACCAAAGTGACGAGAGGATAATGGAGATTTTGAATCTCTGCATACACTTTTGGACAGTGGACACTTGTGGATTGTGTGCGGCCCACTGATATCTGAGCGCTATGTGACACGCTCGATGGCACAGCTGCCTGTGACCAAAGTGACGAGAGGATAATGGAGATTTTGAATCTCTGCGTACACTTGTGGACAGTGGACACTTGTGGATTGTGTGCGGCCCACTGATATCTGAGCGCTATGTGACACGCTCGATGGCACAGCTGCCTGTGACCAAAGTGACGAGAGGATAATGGAGATTTTGAATCTCTGCGTACACTTTTGGACACTGGACACTTGTGGATTGTGTGCGGCCCACTGATATCTGAGCGCTATGTGACACGCTCGATGGCACAGCTGCCTGTGACCAAAGTGACGAGAGGATAATGGAGATTTTGAATCTCTGCGTACACTTGTGGACAGTGGACACTTGTGGATTGTGTGCGGCCCACTGATATCTGAGCGCTATGTGACACGCTCGATGGCACAGCTGCCTGTGACCAAAGTGACGAGAGGATAATGGAGTTTTTGAATCTCTGCATACACTTTTGGACACTGGACACTTGTGGATTGTGTGCGGCCCACTGATATCTGAGCGCTATGTGACACGCTCGATGGCACAGCTGCCTGTGACCAAAGTGACGAGAGGATAATGGAGATTTTGAATCTCTGCGTACACTTTTGGACACTGGACATTTGTGGATTGTGTGCGGCCCACTGATATCTGAGCACTATGTGACACGCTCGATGGCACAGCTGCCTGTGACCAAAGTGACGAGAGGATAATGGAGATTTTGAATCTCTGCGTACACTTGTGGACACTGGACACTTGTGGATTGTGTGCGGCCCACTGATATCTGAGCGCTATGTGACACGCTCGATGGCACAGCTGCCTGTGACCAAAGTGACGAGAGGATAATGGAGATTTTGAATCTCTGCGTACACTTTTGAACACTGGACACTTGTGGATTGTGTGCGGCCCACTGATATCTGAGCGCTATGTGACACGCTCGATGGCACAGCTGCCTGTGACCAAAGTGACGAGAGGATAATGGAGATTTTGAATCTCTCCGTACACTTTTGGACACTGGACACTTGTGGATTGTGTGCGGCCCACTGATATCTGAGCGCTATGTGACACGCTCGATGGCACAGCTGCCTGTGACCAAAGTGACGAGAGGATAATGGAGATTTTGAATCTCTGCGTACACTTTTGGACACTGGACACTTGTGGATTGTGTGCGGCCCACTGATATCTGAGCGCTATGTGACACGCTCGATGGCACAGCTGCCTGTGACCAAAGTGACGAGAGGATAATGGAGATTTTGAATCTCTGCGTACACTTTTGGACACTGGACACTTGTGGATTTTGTGCGGCCCACTGATATCTGAGCGCTATGTGACACGTTCGATGGCACAGCTGCCTGTGACCAAAGTGACGAGAGGATAATGGAGATTTTGAATCTCTGCGTACACTTTTGGACAGTGGACACTTGTGGATTGTGTGCGGCCCACTGATATCTGAGCGCTATGTGACACGCTCGATGGCACAGCTGCCTGTGACCAAAGTGACGAGAGGATAATGGAGATTTTGAATCTCTGCGTACACTTTTGGACACTGGACACTTGTGGATTGTGTGCGGCCCACTGATATCTGAGCGCTATGTGACACGCTCGATGGCACAGCTGCCTGTGACCAAAGTGATGAGAGGATAATGGAGATTTTGAAGCTCTGCGTACACTTTTGGACACTGGACACTTGTGGATTGTGTGCGGCCCACTGATATCTGAGCGCTATGTGACACGCTCGATGTCACAGCTGCCTGTGACCAAAGTGACGAGAGGATAATGGAGATTTTGAATCTCTGCGTACATTTTTGGACACTGGACACTTGTGGATTGTGTGCGGCCCACTGATATCTGAGCGCTATGTGACACGCTCGATGGCACAGCTGCCTGTGACCAAAGTGACGAGAGGATAATGGAGATTTTGAATCTCTGCGTACACTTGTGGACAGTGGACACTTGTGGATTGTGTGCGGCCCACTGATATCTGAGCGCTATGTGACACGCTCGATGGCACAGCTGCCTGTGACCAAAGTGACGAGAGGATAATGGAGATTTTGAATCTCTGCGTACACTTTTGGACCCTGGACACTTGTGGATTGTGTGCGGCCCACTGATATCTGAGCGCTATGTGACACGCTCGATGGCACAGCTGCCTGTGACCAAAGTGACGAGAGGATAATGGAGATTTTGAATCTCTGCGTACACTTTTGGACAGTGGACACTTGTGTATTGTGTGCGGCCCACTGATATCTGAGCGCTATGTGACACGCTCGATGACACAGCTGCTTGTGACCAAAGTGACGAGAGGATAATGGAGATTTTGAATCTCTGCGTACACTTGTGGACAGTGGACACTTGTGGATTGTGTGCGGCCCACTGATATCTGAGCGCTATGTGACACGCTCGAAGGCACAGCTGCCTGTGACCAAAGTGACGAGAGGATAATGGAGATTTTGAATCTCTGCGTAAACTTTTGGACACTGGACACTTGTGGATTGTGTGCGGCCCACTGATATCTGAGCGCTATGTGACACGCTCGATGGCACAGCTGCCTGTGACCAAAGTGACGAGAGGATAATGGAGATTTTGAATCTCTGCGTACACTTGTGGACAGTGGACACTTGTGGATTGTGTGCGGCCCACTGATATCTGAGCGCTATGTGACACGCTCGATGGCACAGCTGCCTGTGACCAAAGTGACGAGAGGATAATGGAGATTTTGAATCTCTGCGTACACTTTTGGACAGTGGACTCTTGTGGATTGTGTGCGGCCCACTGATATCTGAGCGCTATGTGACACGCTCGATGGCACAGCTGCCTGTGACCAAAGTGACGAGAGGATAATGGAGATTTTGAATCTCTGCGTACACTTGTGGACAGTGGACACTTGTGGATTGTTTGCGGCCCACTGATATCTGAGTGCTATGTGACACGCTCGATGGCACAGCTGCCTGTGACCAAAGTGACGAGAGGATAATGGAGATTTTGAATCTCTGCGTACACTTTTGGACACTGGACACTTGTGGATTGTGTGCGGCCCACTGATATCTGAGCGCTATGTGACACGCTCGATGGCACAGCTGCCTGTGACCAAAGTGACGAGAGGATAATGGAGATTTTGAATCTCTGCGTACACTTTTGGACAGTGGACACTTGTGGATTGTGTGCGGCCCACTGATATCTGAGCGCTATGTGACACGCTCGATGGCACAGCTGCCTGTGACCAAAGTGACGAGAGGATAATGGAGATTTTGAATCTCTGCGTACACATTTGGACACTGGACACTTGTGGATTGTGTGCGGCCCACTGATATCTGAGCGCTATGTGACACGCTCGATGGCACAGCTGCCTGTGACCAAAGTGACGAGAGGATAATGGAGATTTTGAATCTCTGCGTACACTTTTGGACAGTGGACACTTGTGGATTGTGTGCGGCCCACTGATATCTGAGCGCTATGTGACACGCTCGATGGCACAGCTGCCTGTGACCAAAGTGACGAGAGGATAATGGAGATTTTGAATCTCTGCGTACACTTGTGGACAGTGGACACTTGTGGATTGTGTGCGGCCCACTGATATCTGAGCGCTATGTGACACGCTCGATGGCACAGCTGCCTGTGACCAAAGTGACGAGAGGATAATGGAGATTTTGAATCTCTGCGTACACTTGTGGACAGTGGACACTTGTGGATTGTGTGCGGCCCACTGATACCTGAGCGCTATGTGACACGCTCGATGGCACAGCTGCCTGTGACCAAAGTGACGAGAGGATAATGGAGATTTTGAATCTCTGCATACACTTTTGGACAGTGGACACTTGTGGATTGTGTGCGGCCCACTGATATCTGAGCGCTATGTGACACGCTCGATGGCACAGCTGCCTGTGACCAAAGTGACGAGAGGATAATGGAGATTTTGAATCTCTGCGTACACTTGTGGACAGTGGACACTTGTGGATTGTGTGCGGCCCACTGATATCTGAGCGCTATGTGACACGCTCGATGGCACAGCTGCCTGTGACCAAAGTGACGAGAGGATAATGGAGATTTTGAATCTCTGCGTACACTTTTGGACACTGGACACTTGTGGATTGTGTGCGGCCCACTGATATCTGAGCGCTATGTGACACGCTCGATGGCACAGCTGCCTGTGACCAAAGTGACGAGAGGATAATGGAGATTTTGAATCTCTGCGTACACTTGTGGACAGTGGACACTTGTGGATTGTGTGCGGCCCACTGATATCTGAGCGCTATGTGACACGCTCGATGGCACAGCTGCCTGTGACCAAAGTGACGAGAGGATAATGGAGTTTTTGAATCTCTGCATACACTTTTGGACACTGGACACTTGTGGATTGTGTGCGGCCCACTGATATCTGAGCGCTATGTGACACGCTCGATGGCACAGCTGCCTGTGACCAAAGTGACGAGAGGATAATGGAGATTTTGAATCTCTGCGTACACTTTTGGACACTGGACATTTGTGGATTGTGTGCGGCCCACTGATATCTGAGCACTATGTGACACGCTCGATGGCACAGCTGCCTGTGACCAAAGTGACGAGAGGATAATGGAGATTTTGAATCTCTGCGTACACTTGTGGACACTGGACACTTGTGGATTGTGTGCGGCCCACTGATATCTGAGCGCTATGTGACACGCTCGATGGCACAGCTGCCTGTGACCAAAGTGACGAGAGGATAATGGAGATTTTGAATCTCTGCGTACACTTTTGAACACTGGACGCTTGTGGATTGTGTGCGGCCCACTGATATCTGAGCGCTATGTGACACGCTCGATGGCACAGCTGCCTGTGACCAAAGTGACGAGAGGATAATGGAGATTTTGAATCTCTGCGTACACTTTTGGACAGTGGACACTTGTGGATTGTGTGCGGCCCACTGATATCTGAGCGCTATGTGACACGCTCGATGGCACAGCTGCCTGTGACCAAAGTGACGAGAGGATAATGGAGATTTTGAATCTCTGCGTACACTTTTGGACACTGGACACTTGTGGATTGTGTGCGGCCCACTGTTATCTGAGCGCTATGTGACACGCTCGATGGCACAGCTGCCTGTGACCAAAGTGACGAGAGGATAATGGAGATTTTGAATCTCTGCGTACACTTGTGGACAGTGGACACTTGTGGATTGTGTGCGGCCCACTGATATCTGAGCGCTATGTGACACGCTCGATGGCACAGCTGCCTGTGACCAAAGTGACGAGAGGATAATGGAGTTTTTGAATCTCTGCATACACTTTTGGACACTGGACACTTGTGGATTGTGTGCGGCCCACTGATATCTGAGCGCTATGTGACACACTCAATGGCACAGCTGCCTGTGACCAAAGTGACGAGAGGATAATGGAGATTTTGAATCTCTGCGTACACTTTTGGACACTGGACACTTGTGGATTGTGTGCGGCCCACTGATATCTGAGCACTATGTGACACGTTCGATGGCACAGCTGCCTGTGACCAAAGTGACGAGAGGATAATGGAGATTTTGAATCTCTGCGTACACTTGTGGACACTGGACACTTGTGGATTGTGTGCGGCCCACTGATATCTGAGCGCTATGTGACACGCTCGATGGCACAGCTGCCTGTGACCAAAGTGACGAGAGGATAATGGAGATTTTGAATCTCTGCGTACACTTTTGAACACTGGACACTTGTGGATTGTGTGCGGCCCACTGATATCTGAGCGCTATGTGACACGCTCGATGGCACAGCTGCCTGTGACCAAAGTGACGAGAGGATAATGGAGATTTTGAATCTCTGCGTACACTTTTGGACAGTGGACACTTGTGGATTGTGTGCGGCCCACTGATATCTGAGCGCTATGTGACACGCTCGATGGCACAGCTGCCTGTGACCAAAGTGACGAGAGCATAATGGAGATTTTGAATCTCTGCGTACACTTGTGGACAGTGGACACTTGTGGATTTGTGCGGCCCACTGATATCTGAGCGCTATGTGACACGCTCGATGGCACAGCTGCCTGTGACCAAAGTGACGAGAGGATAATGGAGATTTTGAATCTCTGCGTACACTTTTGGACACTGGACACTTGTGGATTGTGTGCGGCCCACTGATATCTGAGCGCTATGTGACACGCTCGATGGCACAGCTGCCTGTGACCAAAGTGACGAGAGGATAATGGAGATTTTGAATCTCTGCGTACACTTTTGAACACTGGACACTTGTGGATTGTGTGCGGCCCACTGATATCTGAGCGCTATGTGACACGCTCGATGGCACAGCTGCCTGTGACCAAAGTGACGAGAGGATAATGGAGATGTTGAATCTCTGCGTACACTTTTGGACAGTGGACACTTGTGGATTGTGTGCGGCCCACTGATATCTGAGCGCTATGTGACACGCTCGATGGCACAGCTGCCTGTGACCAAAGTGACGAGAGCATAATGGAGATTTTGAATCTCTGCGTACACTTGTGGACAGTGGACACTTGTGGATTTGTGCGGCCCACTGATATCTGAGCGCTATGTGACACGCTCGATGGCACAGCTGCCTGTGACCAAAGTGACGAGAGGATAATGGAGATTTTGAATCTCTGCGTACACTTTTGGACACTGGACACTTGTGGATTGTGTGCGGCCCACTGATATCTGAGCGCTATGTGACACGCTCGATGGCACAGCTGCCTGTGACCAAAGTGACGAGAGGATAATGGAGATTTTGAATCTCTGCGTACACTTGTGGACAGTGGACACTTGTGGATTGTGTGCGGCCCACTGATATCTGAGCGCTATGTGACACGCTCGGTGGCACAGCTGCCTGTGACCAAAGTGACGAGAGGATAATGGAGATTTTGAATCTCTGCGTACACTTGTGGACAGTGGACACTTGTGGATTGTGTGCGGCCCACTGATATCTGAGCGCTATGTGACACGCTCGATGTCACAGCTGCCTGTGACCAAAGTGACGAGAGGATAATGGAGATTTTGAATCTCTGCGTACAGTTGTGGACAGTGGACACTTGTGGATTGTGTGCGGCCCACTGATATCTGAGCGCTATGTGACACGCTCGATGGCACAGCTGCCTGTGACCAAAGTGACGAGAGGATAATGGAGATTTTGAATCTCTGCGTACACTTTTGGACACTGGACACTTGTGGATTGTTTGCGGCACACTGATATCTGAGCGCTATGTGACACGCTCGATGGCACAGCTGCCTGTGACCAAAGTGACGAGAGGATAATGGAGATTTTGAATCTCTGCGTACACTTTTGGACACTGGACACTTGTGGATTGTGTGCGGCCCACTGATATATGAGCGCTATGTGACACGCTCGATGGCACAGCTGCCTGTGACCAAAGTGACGAGAGGATAATGGAGATTTTGAATCTCTGCGTACACTTTTGGACACTGGACACTTGTGGATTGTGTGCGGCCCACTGATATCTGAGCGCTATGTGACACGCTCGATGGCACAGCTGCCTGTGACCAAAGTGACGAGAGGATAATGGAGATTTTGAATCTCTGCGTACACTTTTGGACACTGGACACTTGTGGATTGTGTGCGGCCCACTTATATCTGAGCGCTATGTGACACGCTCGATGGCACAGCTGACTGTGACCAAAGTGACGAGAGGATAATGGAGATTTTGAATCTCTGCGTACACTTTTGGACACTGGACACTTGTGGATTGTGTGCAGCCCACTGATATCTGAGCGCTATGTGACACGCTCGATGGCACAGCTGCCTGTGACCAAAGTGACGAGAGGATAATGGAGATTTTGAATCTCTGCGTACACTTTTGGACACTGGACACTTGTGGATTGTGTGCGGCCCACTGATATCTGAGCGCTATGTGACACGCTCGATGGCACAGCTGCCTGTGACCAAAATGACGAGAGGATAATGGAGATTTTGAATCTCTGCGTACACTTTTGGACAGTGGACACTTGTGGATTGTGTGCGGCCCACTGATATCTGAGCGCTATGTGACACGCTTGATGGCACAGTTGCCTGTGACCAAAGTGACGAGAGGATAATGGAGATTTTGAATCTCTGCGTACACTTGTGGACAGTGGACACTTGTGGATTGTGTGCGGCCCACTGATATCTGAGCGCTATGTGACACGCTCGATGTCACAGCTGCCTGTGACCAAAGTGATGAGAGGATAATGGAGATTTTGAATCTCTGCGTACACTTTTGGACACTGGACACTTGTGGATTGTGTGCGGCCCACTGATATCTGAGCGCTATGTGACACGCTCGATGGCACAGCTGCCTGTGACCAAAGTGACGAGAGGATAATGGAGATTTTGAATCTCTGCGTACACTTGTGGACAGTGGACACTTGTGGATTGTGTGCGGCCCACTGATATCTGAGCGCTATGTGACACGCTCGATGGCACAGCTGCCTGTGACCAAAGTGACGAGAGGATAATGGAGATTTTGAATCTCTGCGTACACTTTTGAACACTGGACACTTGTGGATTGTGTGCGGCCCACTGATATCTGAGCGCTATGTGACACGCTCGATGGCACAGCTGCCTGTGACCAAAATGACGAGAGGATAATGGAGATTTTGAATCTCTGCGTACACTTTTGGACAGTGGACACTTGTGGATTGTGTGCGGCCCACTGATATCTGAGCGCTATGTGACACGCTCGATGGCACAGCTGCCTGTGACCAAAGTGACGAGAGGATAATGGAGATTTTGAATCTCTGCGTACACTTTTGGACACTGGACACTTGTGGATTGTGTGCAGCCCACTGATATCTGAGCGCTATGTGACACGCTCGATGGCACAGCTGCCTGTGACCAAAGTGACGAGAGGATAATGGAGATTTTGAATCTCTGCGTACACTTTTGGACACTGGACACTTGTGGATTGTGTGCGGCCCACTGATATCTGAGCACTATGTGACACGCTCGATGGCACAGCTGCCTGTGACCAAAGTGACGAGAGGATAATGGAGATTTTGAGTCTCTGCGTACACTTTTGGACACTGGACACTTGTGGATTGTGTGCGGCCCACTGATATCTGAGCGCTATGTGACACGCTCGATGGCACAGCTGCCTGTGACCAAAGTGACGAGAGGATAATGGAGATTTTGAATCTCTGCGTACACTTTTGGACACTGGACACTTGTGGATTGTGTGCGGCCCACTGATATCTGAGCGCTATATGACACGCTCGATGGCACAGCTGCCTGTGACCAAAGTGACGAGAGGATAATGGAGATTTTGAATCTCTGCGTACACTTGTGGACAGTGGACACTTGTGGATTGTGTGCGGCCCACTGATATCTGAGCGCTATGTGACACGCTCGATGGCACAGCTGCCTGTGACCAAAGTGACGAGAGGATAAGGGAGATTGGATTGCTTTTAAAAAAGCAGTTTGCGGAGCAGTGGGTAAACAGCAATGCCAGCGTGTCAGGAAGCCTTAAAAGGCAGCCCAACAACCTACACCACTGATACACCACAATATAACCTCCCCTTGCACTGCACACACAGTGACTTGTGTGTTGTGCAGGCCAAATCGCTAGCAGCAGAAGCAGTTTTTTTGTCTTCTTCCCTGCCTAACGCTCTCCCTACAGAATCAGCAGCAACCTCTCCCTATACTAAGATCGGCAGAAGTAAGATGGCGGTCGGCGTGCACGCCCTTTTATACCCCCTGTGACGCCCACCAAAGCAAGCCAATCACTTGCATGCCCTTCTGAAAGATGGTGGTGACCCATGCCTATGTCATCACGTTGCCCACAGTGTCCGTCGATCCTGATTGGCTGAAAAAGAGCGCAAAACAAACTTTTGAAACGCGACTTTGGCGCGTAAGTCGCCGACCTCGTGGCCGACCTCATCCTAGGGTCGGGCTTCGTTTCATGAAACCCGACTTTGCCAAAAGTCGGCGACTTTTGAATTTTTTCGACCCGTTTCGCTCAACTCTAGGTATTACCAGTCGTGTGAGCGGTACTTGAAAAATCAGTCCACAACATGGTCATGAAACCCCTGTGTTCAACGCCACTTCGGCTTTCTGCACCACGAACACCTCTTGCATGTTGCCCCCTACGGCTCATTGGAAAAACATCATCGCCGCTGTGTGCTGGGAATGCCTCAAACAAACGTTTTACCAGAGTTGCTTGTTTGTTAGCCATTATTAGCTCTAGTTTCTCCTGTGGCATGATGTTTGGGAATTTGCCTTTATAGCGTGGATTCAGGTTGCTGGCCAACCAGTAGTCGTCATCATTCATCATTTTGGCAATGCGGAGGTCCCTTTTTAGGATCTGCAAGGCATAATCAGACATGTGGGCCAATGTTCCTGGTGTCAATGATGCACTGCGATTGCTGGGTGGAGGAGCACTTTCTGGCAAATCCACATCCCTCCAGTCACGCACAAACCCTGTACCTGACCTTGCCACGCCAACATTTTTTCTTGCCCCCTGAGTAGCATCCTCCTCCCCAAAATAATCATCCCCATCATCCTCCTCCTCTTCCTCTTCTTCCTCCACCTCGTCCACGAGATTTCCCTGACCAGACAATGGCTGACTGTCATCAAGGCTTCCCTCCTCCTCTTCCTCCTCGGCTGCAGATGCCTGCTCCTTAATATGCGTCACAGTTTGCATGAGCAGACTCATAAGTGGCATGCTCATGCTGATGATGGCGTCGTCTGCGCTTATCAGCCGTATGCATTCCTCAAAACACTGAAGGACATTACAGTCTTTCAGCTTCGACCACTGCACACCAGACAACTCCATGTCTGCCTGCAAACTGCCTGCCCGTGTATCCTCCCACAAATGAATTACAGCCTGCCTCTGTTTGCACAGCCTCTGAACCATGTGCAGGGTGGAGTTCCACCTTGTTGCAACGTCATAATTAGGCGGTGCTTGGGACGGCGGAGCAATCGCTGCAGCTTCTGCATACGACTGGAGTGTATGGGCGACCAGTGGATGTGCGAGCACAGTCTTCGCACCAGCAGGGCTGTTAACTCCGGATAATTATTGAGGAAGCACTGCACCACCAGGTTCAAGGTGTGAGCCAGGCAAGGTATATGTCTGAGTTTTGAAAGGGCTATGGCTGCCACAAAATTCCGGCCGTTATCACTAACTATCTTGCCTGCCTCAAGATGTAGACTGCCCAGCCATGACTCAGATTGTCGCTGCAAGTAGTCGGCCAGTACCTCCGCGGTGTGTTTGTTGTCGCCCAAACACATCATCTTCAACACAGCCTGCTGACGCTTACCACTAGCTGTTCGATAGTGGGACACCGAGTGTGCAACACTGGCAGCTGCGGATGGAGTGCTCGTGCGACTGCGCTCTGTGGACGAGCTTTCGCTTCTGGAGTAGGAGGAGGGTCGAACGCCTACAGCCAACTGTTTCCTATACTGTGGGCTAGGCAGCACTGTCACACCGCCGCTGTCCCCTGTGGACCCTGCATCCACCACATTAACCCAGTGCGCAGTGATGGACACGTAACGGCCCAGGCCATGCCTACTGGACCATGCATCTGTTGTGAGGTGCACCTTTCCACTCACTGTTTGCTTGAGTGCATGGACAATGCGGTCTTTCACATGCACGTGGAGGGCTGGGATGGCTTTTCGCGAAAAGAAGTGCCGACTGGGTAGGTCATAGCGTGGTACTGCGTAGGCCATGAGCTCGCGGAAAGCTTTGCTTTCAACCATCCGGTAGGGCATCATCTCTAACGAGATTAGTTTGGCAATGTGGGCATTCAAAGCCAGTGTACGCGGATGAGAGGATGAGTATTTTCTTGTCCTACTCAGAGTCTCTGGTAGGGTGAGCTGGACTTGAGAGCAGCATATGGTGGAACTAGCGGTGAACATTGCGGACTGAGAGAGGGTTGGTCATGGTGATGGTGTTGGTGGTGTTGCTGATGGCCTAGATTCAGTCTTTCATAGCAATAACATTGTGATTCCATGACTGCTTTGCCCTTGCGACGACACCTCGACATTTGCTGCTGGTGGTGTGATAACCGGTGGGCTTACAGTGGGGGAAGCGATGTAGCGTTGTTGACTACCTTCATTCGGAGCAGGTGCACATGTGGTACGTGAGGTTTGGTAGTCCGTCCATGCTTGCAAGTGCATGGTGGTTAAATGTCTAAGCATGCAACTGGTATTCAAATTTCTCAGATTTTTCCCTCGGCTAAAGGTCATTGCGCACATCTTTCAGATAACTTTTGCCTGATCATTAGGATTTTGTTCAAAAAAGTGCCACACTGCATTCTTCCTACTATGGAAGACATTTTGAGACATTGCACGCTGTGCTAATTTGACCGTCTTGCCAAGCTGTCCTGCAACTCTTTTGGTTTTTGTAACCCGTTTTTGGACTGCTTCGGTCCTGCCAGATAACAGCTGTTGCGATGTCATTGCCTGCTGTGGATCCTCCTCCTCTTCTGAGCTATTGGCACCCTCTTCCCCCAATGGATGCCAATCTGGGTCAACAACTGGGTCTTCCATCACCTCCTCTTCAATTTCATGTGCACCGTCCTCTGTGTCACCTTGTAAGGTGGTATAGTATGCGTAAAGGGGCACCTGAGTTTCATCAGGGTCAGATTCTGGATCAGTACACTGCGAGGACAATGTAGTGCTCTTAGTGAATGTACCAGCAGGAAAATCTAGCAGTGGCTGTGCATCAGTACACTCCATGTCAGATTCATCTTGGACTGGGGAATTCACGATTTGACTTGATAACCTAGGCATGGTATGTGAAAAGAGCTCCATGGAGTAATCTGTAGTGTGGCCTGCCGCATCCTTCAATTTTGGTAGGGGTGAAGGACACAAGGAAAGGTGTTGTTCCTGACCAGGAGCCTCCAATGACGACTCAGTGCTTTTATTTTTTGAAACTTCAGAAGAGGAGACGAGAGAGCTAGAGGCTGTGTCAGCAATGTAAGCCAAAACTTGTTCCTGAAGCTCCGGCTTTAAAAGTGGTTTACCTACTCCCAGAAAAGAGAGGCTTCGAGGCCTTGTGGAGCCAGACAATGACGCAGGCTCAACACCTCCTGCCATAGGTGCTATTGTGCTTTTGCCACTACCAACAGATGCAACACCAGCACCACCACCATTGGGACCAGCTGGCCATCCCCACCCACTTCCATGGCGTCTTCCACCATACTTGCTCATTTTTGTGAAAATGTACCCAAAATACCACCAGCTATATGGTACTGTAAAAGAAGGTAGAAGGTGTATCTACTATTGGTGAGAATTTGAATCTCACTAGAGATTTGAGGACGCAGAACTATTGTCTCTGGCCCAGTAGAGATTACACCTCAATGTAACAGGCTGAAATTGGATGGTGTATGGCAAGGTGTAGGGTGTCCATAGGATTGGTGAGAATTTGAATCTCACTATAGATTTGAGGACGCTGAACTATTGTCTCTGGCCCAGATGAGATTACACCTCAATGTAACAGACTGAAATTGGATGGTGAATGACAAGGTGTAGGGTGTCTATAGGATTGGTGAGAATTTGAATCTCACTATAGATTTGAGGACGCAGAACTATTGTCTCTGGCCCAGTAGAGATTACACCTCAATGTAACAGGCTGAAATTGGAAGGTGTAGGGTGTCTATAGGATTGGGGAGATTTTGAATCTCACTATAGATTTGAGGACGCAGAACTATTGTCTCTGGCCCAGTAGAGATTACAGCTCAATGTAACAGGCTGAAATTGGATGGTGTATGACAAGGTGTAGGGTGTCTATAGGATTGGTGAAATTTGAATCTCACTATAGATTTGAGGACGCAGAACTATTGTCTCTGGGCCAGTAGAGATTACACCTCAATGTAACAGGCTGAAATTGGATGGTGAATGACAAGGTGGAGGGTGTCTATAGGATTGGTGAGATTTTGAATCTCACTATAGATTTGAGGATGCTGACAATGATGCTCTCAGTCCAAGTGTGGACGCAGGCAGCCTAATAAGCAGGACTGCTGCGCAGTGCGCACACAAAAGGGTGGAAAAATGATTGCTTGGTAACTGTGCAGAAAAGAGGAAGAAAAGTATTTTTGCTTTTAAAAAAGCAGTTTGCACAGCAGTGTGCAAACAGCAATGCAGCTATCAGGGAGCCTTATAAGGCAGCCTAATAACCAACAGAGCTGATGCACAAAAATAGAGCCTCCCCTGTCACTGCACACAAAGTGTTGTGCTGTAAGTGGAAATCGCTAACAGCAGAAGCAGTTTTTTTGGTTCTTCTTCCCTGCCTAACGCTCTCCCTACAGAATCAGCAGCAGCAGCAGCTCTCCCTATGCTAAGATTGGCATAAGTAGGATGGCGGTCAGCATTCACGCCCTTTTATAGCCCCTGTGATACCATACAAAGCCAGCCAATCACTTGCATGCCCTTCTCAAAGATGGTGGTGACCGATGCCTATGTTATTGCGTTGCCCACAGTGTGCGTCCTCCATCATTCTCTGAAAAAGGGTGCTGGAAGTATCTTTTGAAATGTGACTTTGGCGCTCTGGTCGCCGACTTCGTAGCTGACCTCACGCTATGGTCGGGTTTCGTTTCATGAAACCCGAGTTCAGCGAAAGTCAGCGACTTTTGAATATGACTGAGATGAACTCATTAGCATGGGAAAGTTTCTGAACATTTTACCACACTGTCAGTTCACCGCGGGTCAGGCGGGGAGTCAGCACAGCCTCAGTTAAATCAGTGATGCCATTTAAATGCACTTCCAGCCATCGGGCCGGAAGTACGCACATTGTTGACCCGCGTCACGATTGCACTTTTTGTTCAATTTCACCGCACTTGGAATGGTTTTCCCGTTTTCTAGTACATGACATGGTAAAACCAATGGTGTAGTTCAAAACTATAACTCATCTCACAAAAAATAAGCACTCACATGGCCAACATTGACAGAAAAATAAAAAAGTTATGGCTCTGTGAATGAGGGGAGTGAAAAACAAAAACACAAAACACAAAAAAGCTCCAGGGGTAAAGGGGTTAAAGGTACGAACTTCCTGTTTTCCTCACATCGCCCCCAAGTGAGTAAAACCCCTACACCCCCCAAAAAGAAATTGTTGAAAAATTGCTATATTTATACTGCAGCATCAATAGTAAAAAGATATAATGTTAAAAATAATAAAAAAAAATAAAAACTCGTGATATTCTCACCTTCTGGCGGCCCCCGCAGCCTTCCTGATCCTAGCGATTCTCCCGGCAACTCCTGTTCCGAGCCATGCCTTGCGACAATGACCCCAGATGATGTAGCATCACGCGACACCGCTACGTCATCACAGATCATTGTCGCAAGGCATCACTGAGAACAGGAGTAGCCTGGAGCATCGCGAGGATCGGGAAGGCGGTGGGGGTCGCAAGAAGGTGATAATATCAAAATGTTTTTATTTTAATTCTCTTTTTAACAGGGATATGGTTCCCAGGGCCTGGAGGAGAGTCTCCTCTCCTCCACACCCTGGGTACCATCCGCACATGATCCGCTTACTTTGCGCATGGTGGGCATAGCCACATGTGGAAAGTAAGCTGATCAATGCATTCCTATGTGTGCGGAATCGCCGCAATTCTGCACAAAGAATGAGCATATTGCGTATTTTTCCGCTATGCAATTCCACAGTGGAAAGATACGCAGCATTAGCACAGCATTGCAGAATGCCATTGAATTCAAAGCGAAAAGACACGGCAAAAACGCTTATAATCCACAACATGTGCACATAGCCTTAGCGTGCTATTGTTGAGCCTCAAAACCTTCCCCCATAAAATATTTTTTTTAAATAAATCACATTTCTATATTTATACTGCAATCTGATATGTCCGTCTAAGGAGTGAAAATTTGCTTAGCATTGTAATACAGCCTTTTTTTGAGCTGTGAAATTTTACATTGCATTTAGCGTGCAACAGTTGTGCCTCAGAACCCCCAGAAAAAAAATAAATTGCTAAAAAAATCACATTGCTATATTTATGCTGCAGTCATATACGTCCATCTGAAGTAGGCAACTTTTTCTGGCATTTTTTTCAGCAATGACATTTTATACAGCATTTATCGTGCTAGAGTTGAGCCTCAAAACACACACCAAAAACTTTGGTTGCAAATAGCATTGCTATATTGATAGTACAGTCATCTGCAGTGGGTAAATTTTTCTGGCATTGTAATACTGTCTCCAACGTCTTCTCAACAGCGATATATCATACGTAATTTAAAATGGACAAGGCTCATGATAAGTTACTGGGAAGTGAACCTGATGCTTATGGTGAGCGCTGAGGCCAAGGGCGTGGGCAGGGAGAAAATGTGCCTACCACCGGAGCACAACAAACACACAAATTGTATCGGTCTAGCTTCCTGTTCCACTTTGTAGTAGGGCACAGAACTCCACACTTGAAGCCAGACCAGTGTGAAAAGGCTGTTGGATGGAAAACAGATAACACTTCCAGTCACTTTGCCAGTACCATCCTGTCTACCACACGGTTGAGTCTCAGTAGCCGTGAGGAGGGACTATGTAATCTTCACCTGATCCTCCTTCCTCCCACCATGCCAAGTGCCGGGAGACAAGTGTTCCCACACTTTGACACTCCGAAGAGCTGTTCACATTCCCATTTATAGAATCTTGCCTCTCGCCCTGCCTGTTCCAACTGGTATATGAAGAGATTGCATGTAGCAATACGCAAATATTTAGCAGACCCGCTCACAAGAAGGCCATGGTGGGAAAAAGGAATTACTGTCACAAGAGCTGGATGATGCTGAGACACAAGTGCCAGCAAGTGTTGTTACATCAGCAAGTCAAGAGGAGAAGAGAATGAGAAGGAAGACAAGGAGGACAACATGGACAGTTGCCCTCTTGGTGGGGACAGGGAAATCTTGGCTGTTGGCAGTCTGGCACATGGCTGAGTTTATGCACAAAAGAGTGTTAGGACACCAATTCTAAAGCCTTTTTTTAGTGTCAAAATGCCCATATAGCTATTTCAGAACCTCATGCACACACTTCTTCAGGGTGTTGCAAAATCCAAGACGTGTCAAACTAGAATCATAGAATCATAGAATCATAGAATCGTAGAGTTGGAAGGGACCTCCTGGGCCATCTGGTCCAACCCCCTGCTCAAAGCAGGATTCGCTAAATCATCCCAGTTAGATGTCTGTCCAGCCTCTGTTTGAAGACTTCCGTTGAAGGAGATCTCACCACTTCTCGTGGCAGCCTGTTCCACTCATTGATCACTCTAACTGTCAAAAAGTTTTTTCTAATATCTAATCTGTGTCTCCTCCCATTCAGCTTCATCCCATTGCTTCTAGTCTTTCCTTGTGCAAATGAGAATAAAGTTGATCCTTCTACAATGTGACAGCCCTTTAGATATTTGTAGACAGCTATTAAGTCTCCTCTCAGTCTTCTCTTTTGCAAACTAAACATTCCCAAATCCTGCAACCTTTCCTCATAAGACAGGGTTTGCAGACCGGTCACCATTCTGGTCGCTCTTTTCTGAACTTGCTCCAGTTTGTTGATGTCTTTTTTAAAATGTGGTGCCCAAAATTGGACACAATATTCCAGATGAGGTCTGACCAAAGAGGAGTAGAGGGAAATAATTACTTCACGTGATCTAGACTGTATGCTTCTGTTAATACATCCTAGAATTGCATTTGCCTTTTTTGCTGCTGCATCACACTGTTGACTCATATTCAGTCTGTGATCTATTAGTATACCCAAGTCTTTTTCACATGTGCTGTCACTTAGCCCTATTCCTCCCATTCTATATATGCTTTTTTCATTTTTATTGCCCAGATGTAGTACTTTGCATTTCTCCCTGTTAAAAACCATTCTGTTAGTTGCTGCCCACTTCTCCAGTTTATTTAAATCTTTTTGAATCCTCTCTCTCTCTTCTCTAGTATTAGCTGTCCCTCCTAGCTTTGTGTCATCAGCAAATTTAATCAGTTTACCCTCAATTCCTTCATCTAAATCGTTGATAAAGATGTTGAACAATACAGGGCCCAGGACAGAGCCCTGTGGTACCCCACTTGAGACATTCTTCCAACTGGATGTGCAGCCATTTACGACCACTCTTTGGGTCCGATCACTAAGCCAGTTATGAATCCACCTAACAGTTGCCTTGTCCATTCCATACTTAGTCATTTTTTCAATAAGGATTGTATGAGAGACTTTGTCAAATGCTTTGCTGAAGTCAAGATATACTATATCTACAGCATTTCCTTGATCCACCCAATCAGTAATACCATCATAGAAGGAAATTAAATTAGTCTGACATGACTTATTAGTTACAAACCCATGCTGACTCTGTTTAATCACTTCATTCTTATCCAGGTATTGACATACATGTTGTTTAATAATTTGTTCAAAGATCTTTCCTGGTATAGAAGTCAGACTCACCGGCCTATAGTTGCCTGGGTCCACCTTCTTCCCCTTTTTGAAGATAGGAACAACATTTGCTCTTCTCCAGTCTTCTGGCACTTCTCCTGTTCTCCAAGAATTTTCAAAGATTATGGAGAGGGGTTCAAAAATTTCTTCTGCTATCTCCTTCAGTACTCTGGAGTGTAATTCATCTGGACCTGGAGACTTGAATACATTTAGGTTAGCTAAGTGTTTCCTCACTATCTTTCTGTTTATAGATATCCTGGATTCTTCTATTCCCTTAATAGGACAGTGAATAACAGTTGATGTTACATTTCCTTTCTGAGAGAAAACAGATGCAAAATAGGAATTTAAAAGTTCAGCCTTCTCAACATCCTGTCTTACCATTTCATCATTTTCATCCTGTAAAAATCCTATAGCATCTTTGACTTTTCTTTTACTTTTGACATATCCCCAAAATCCTTTATTATTGCTTTTGACATCTCTTGCAAGCCTCAATTCATTTTCAGCTTTAGATAATCTGATTTGTGCCTTGCAGGTTCTGCAGACAGCATTATATTCTTCTTTAGATATGCCTCCTTCTTTCCATTTTATAAACATTTTTTGCTTCCTTTTTAGCATGTGCTTAAGTTCTGTGTTCATCCATCCTGGTTTCCTTAAATGCTTCCTATTCTTCCCTCTTTTCGGAATTGTTAACAACTGTGCTTTGAGAATTTCATTTTTCAAGATTTCCCATCCTTCCTGGACATTTTTGTCTTTAAGGATATCCAGCCATTGGATCCCTCCAATTCTCTTTCTGAATCCCTTAAAATCTGCCTTTCTGAAATCTAACCTTGACGTCTGAGTCTTCACAGGTCTTCCGCCTCTAGTTATCCAAAATTCTAAAATAGCATGGCCGCTACCTCCTAGGGTCCCAGCCACTTTTACCTCCTCAACCATTTCCTCCCTGTTTATAAGGATTAGATCCAAGGTAGCAGTTCCCCTTGTTTTCTCCTTTACCTTTTGGAAGATAAAGTTGTCAGCAAGAGAGGATAAGAATTTCCTTGACCTGTTAGCTTTGCCTGAGAGAGATTCCCAACAAATGTCTGGATAGTTGAAATCTCCCATGACAACTATGTCATATTTTTTGGAGAACTTGGCCATTTGATGCATAAAGAGTTCATCCATATCTTCAGCTTGCACAGGCGGCCTGTAGTAAATGCCTACAATGGTGTCCTTTCCATTGTTCTGTCCTTGTATTCTTACCCAAACAGTTTCCACAGAACTCCCAGTCTCTGAAGCTTCAATCTCTGTGCAGATATACGCATTTCTAACATACAATGCGACACCCCCTCCTCGTTTATCAAGTCTGTTTCTTGCAAATAAGTTGTATCCTTCTAGTCTTGTATTCCAATCATGTGTATTGTCCCACCAAGTTTCAGTGATTCCAATGACATCATATTTCTTTTCCTGTGTTAGTAGTTCCAATTCTCCTTAATTGTTGCCCATGCTTTGTGCATTAGTATAGAAACATTTTAGTTTGTGATTGGTTTCTCTTTCTCCAATATTTTTTTTTAATTAGATTCTTTCGTCTTTGTTCTTCCTTTCCACTTCTAATAGCAGAGTTCTCAGTAGCATTTGTCAGGTGTATGGCTTTTTCTGGTCTTTTGCTTCCCTTCCCATGTTGTTCTAGTTTAAAGCTCTCCTTACAAGTGTAGCAAGGCGACTTCCAAATACCTGCTTTCCAGTCTTCGTAAGGTGCACCCCATCTCTAGCAAGTAGTCCATCGTATAAGTAGTTCACTCCGTGATCCAGAAATCCAAATCGTTGCTGACGGCACCATCGACGTAGCCAGTTGTTCACCTGCAGAATCTTATTCCACCTCCTTGTTCCATGGCCATCCACTGGGAGGATGGAAGAGAAGACCACCTGCGCTCCCAGTTCTTTCACTTTCTTGCCTAAGTCTTCAAAGTCTCTGCAGATGGTTTCCAGGTCGTTTCTTGCGGTGTCATTTGTCCCCACATGTAGTAGCAGGAATGGGTAGTCATCTGTAGGTCTGAAGAGTCCTGATATCCTGTCAGACACATCTTTAATTTTTGCACCTGGAAGACAGCACATTTCTCTTGAAGTTATATCCGGTCTGCAGATAGCGGCCTCTGTTCCTCTCAACAGGGAATCCACCATGACCACCACTCTCCGTTTCTTCTTCACAACATTTTTCTTTCTCCATCCAGGAGGACTCTGAAGGCGTACAAGGTTGCTGTTTGTTGGCAAAGTCTTATCCTGATGTATTTCTTCATCGTTTTCCTGCGTGAGAGCCTGGTACTGGTTTCTGAGCAGTATGGGTGCTGACTGCCTCCTGATCCTCCTGCTTCTCTGGGTCACATGTCTCCAATCCTCTGTTTCTTCAGGTGCACTTCGAATTTCTTCTCTTTCTGTAACATGAAGAGATAATTCTGCTCTGTCCAAGAACTCTTCACCTTCCTTAATGATCTTCAACGTAGCTAACCTCTCTTCGAGATTTTGCAACTTTTCCTCCAACAGGGTCACAAGCTTGCATTTGTGGCATGTGAAGTTTGGCTTTTCCACTGGTAAATCTGTGAACATGTAGCAAGAAATGCAGCTCACCAAATGGCTCCTGGCCTCTTCCATCTTGAGATTTCTTAAAAAGATGAAAGATGAGCCAAAATTCTCCGATTTCCTCTTTTCAGCTGCAACGGCCAAAACCCAGTGATCGTTGAGCTCGCGGAGACTCTTCACTTATCCCAGAAGGCACTGGGAATATGCAAATGAGAATATGCAAACTATCAAAGAGAAGAAGGAATATCAGCACTCACCCGGTCTGTAAGTAAATCAGTCAATTTGTATTTTATTAACATTCTGGACAATGACATAAAGAGTGGTAGTGCTAATATTGCAATTGCAGATGCAGGGATTTCAGAAGACAATGAAAGACATGGCGGACAATGACTGCTTTGCGATTCACTAGCGCTTCTACAGGTCTGTATTCACCTGACCTGTAAAAGCACTCATGAAGCACAAATCAGTCATTGGTTAATATGTCCGGGTGAGTGCTGACATTCCTTCTTCTCTTTGAAAGAATGACTGAGTTTATAGCCCACGGCCTTTCCCATGACCCTCACATTGTACGTATTTTGGTCAACACACTAATTACTGGTTGGTCGCCATTCTAGACCCATGCTACAAGGAAAACTTTACATTGCTACTTCGAGTGGTGAAGAAGTCTAATAAAATTTTGCATTACCAAAAGGCCCTAGTGGAAGAAATATTAAAAAAAATTCCCATCTGAGAACGCTGGTGGCAGAGGTCATAGTTCCTTAGTCAACCAAGGGTGGAGACTAGGGAGAAACACGCCAGATATAGCAGAGGCAGGGGAACATTTTTAAAGTTCTGGGACTGTTTTATTAGACCCACCAAGCGCCCAGGCCCTGATGTGGGATATACTCTGACAAGACGGGAAAAGTTTTGGAAGATGCTGAAGTAGTACTTTGCCGACCATACTAGCGTCCTTTGTGGTTGCTCTTTTTCTTACAACTATGGCATATCCAAGCTAGAGACCTGGCATGAACTCTCCTGGCCTGTCCTACTACAAGCGTTTTGTCAAAGCAGGTTGTTAGTGCCCCAGGGGTATTATAACCAAAAGGTGCATCCGCCTGTCAACTGAAAATGCTGACAGACTGACTCTTATCAAAATGAACAAGGGCTGGATTGGGCCAGATTTCTGTACACCACCAGATGACAGCAGCGGAACATAAATTCAAAACCACCTATTTTTTTCTCGTCTATATGCATGCAACCTTTCCCACCCGAATATGGGTATATGCTTCAGGATTTCATCTTTTTTGTGTCATCCTCCTCCTCCACCATTATATCAACAGGGTGATCACATTACCCTTGCTATAAATTTTTTAAGGGTTTTTATGATGCCTGCAATAACAATTTTTAGAGACCTACCTCGAACGTTCTATTAAGTATATAAATATGTATAGCCCCCAGGGGTAAATGTTTTTCAGCCCATGCACTTATTGCATTAGCATTAACAGTTAGTATACCCACTCCTTAATAATGGGGAAAAAAATTCTGAGGCTCTCCACTACGTCTCTTCAAAGGGGTATTGCGGTGCTTCTTTATAATTTTTGTCATCTCTTGCACTTAGTGGATACGCTTTATCAGTGTAGGAGACCATTCTCAATTATGGGAAAAAATACTTTTCTGTAGATGGACCTTCTAGTTGATTTTTTTTTTAAAACCAAAATAGCCGATGGTTCAGTACCTTGCTGTGGGCGGTCAAGTGGTCATCACATAGGAAGTTCTCACACTACATACTGGACTTCACAGCTTGAACAGGACAGTTTGTACAGTAAGTACAGAAGATCCTGGTCTCCTCCATATCAGGCTGAGTATATGCAAAACGCTACACTATATTCACCAGTAGGGTTGATGAAATAACTGTCCTTAATGCTGCTACAGTAAACTAATTGCTTTTTTCAGGGCTAATTCAAATATAATCTATACTGTTATAATAATAATGATCTTACCTGCAATTAGTCTACGGTGATGTGTTGCAGTAGGTATAGCATATAACAGTCATCTAGTCAGGGATCATTGCCTTATTAATTGTAAACCTTGCTGCTGTATTTTTCCATTCATTGATTGACCGATTCATGTTTTTTACAATCATCTGTACTTCAGGGCCAATTCAAATCCCTTCTATATTCTACAAAAAAACTGTGCTTATCTGCTATTCTTTAACGGCTAGGTTTGGCAGTGGGAATAACGTATGACAGACATCTAATCAGGGATTATTGTCTTACTGCTGTTTTTGTCCGTGCATTCATCTACCAATTTATGTTTTCATGCTGTTCTGTACTCAGAAATTCAGTAAACCATGCAAAATATGATTTAATGTGTCCATTCATAGGTTCTCTGCAGCTTTTGTATTTAAGAAGTAGTGGTGGGAGACTTTACGCTACTGAAGCTGGAATTACGACTTCTGAACTCTCCAGTGCTTTGTTTCCATCTATTTCTGTGTTGTTCCTGAAGTATGCCCTGTTGGAAGACCCATGACCCACTATGATGCAATCTTAGCTTTCTGACCCCGGTCACTACATTGCGACCCAAAATCCTTTGGGAATCTTCACATTTCAAGGCAACCAGCACCAAAGGCAGCAAAAAAATAACAAATATCTTTTAAATGCCACAATTTTTTACTGTAATTTCTGTGTTCATTTATTTGTAGGCCTCATTTCAATTACACTAAAATTATGTGCTTTACCAAAAAACTCTATCTTGGTCTCATCTGTCCACTAGACACCTGATGGCTCTCTACAAATAGTGATGGTCGACTGGTGGCCTTGCAAAAAAAGAGACTTTCAACGTTTCTGATCATGTCTCACACACCACTTGGCCAGATAAGGTATGAAAATGATTTAATTACATTTCCTGTTGAATTTTTTTTCACTATTGAAAGCAATGCGAATGTACAAAAATGCAGCAAAAACACTGCGCCTGAACTTAGGCCAAGTTGTGGAGAAGCTTTATTTTCTCTTGTTTATTTTGCTTATATACAACGCAGTATTCTCGAAAGAATGTTTCTTACCATTTTTCCAGTCAAGTCCATTTTATGTGAGGTTTTGTATGTTTTATTATCAGTGGCGTAATATTCTCACAACAATATTTCTCAGCACTGACCTGGGATTCAAACATGCATCCAGGGGTCTTACCCATGCTTTTCTCATGCCATATCAGTGCTGTTTATATCGTTTTCGGCAAATTTTATACTCCCTCCAGATCTCCAGGGGCGATTGAAAAATACTCAAGTTTCCCATCGACTTCCATTATACTCGTTATTTTGGTTGAGCACCCGAGCATTACGATTTGCTTGACTCAAGTAATGAGTACCTGAGCATTTTAGTGCTCGCTCATCACTAATTATTATGATTTGTAGAAGTGTAAGGGGGCGAAGTGCAGGAAGAGCCGGGGAGGGTTGCATCCTCTGCTCCGTGCCCATAACCATTGAGCAGGGCAGCAGGTTTCCCGGGGAACAGTAAAGGAGCCAGGGACAGGAAGGGAGGCTAGCTGAGAGCAGGAAAAGTGCACGGGTACTGCAGTGTCAGCAAAGTTGCGCTCTCATCCCTGTGATAAGACTGTGCCCTGCAAAGAGACTGCGCCCTGTGACAAGGCTGTGACCTGTTTAGAGAGACTGTCCCTCATACGAAATCCTGGTAACCGCGGTATTAGTGCAGAGCCCCTGATTCCGATGAAGGAGTATCGCTTTAGAGTAGGAGAGGACTTTGAGCAGAGGGGATCTCATTGGCCTCGTACCCCTCTGGCTCCCGCAGTAACCCCTCATATCTCGGCTGGACACTGTTAAAGACACAGAATACAGAGTGACTTCAGACTACAAGTGCTGCTGGAGATTCGGCGCCAAAGTGGGAGAAGTTTGACCTTACAATCAAGACCCCCCTTCAGACTGATAAGTGCCTTCATAGGAAATCTCCTCTTAATACCGTTTAATGCTGTTTATGCCTTACTGACTGCTTTCAGAACTTGTTCTCACAATATCAATATTTGCACTGTTATTTTGTCAGTATTATTCCCTGTAAATAAACCTCCCCTTAACTGTTGGTTCGTCTGTTCCGTGGTGACATACTCAGCTCCTGCACTGTATTATAGAAGCTATCCCCTTTTCAATTTTCAACTTCAGCATTTTTACAGATCGTGTTATGTTTACATCAATAGTTTGTTGAAATTTCATTAAATCCATTCTTTCCTCTACCCGTGAAATGTTACCAGTGCCATTGGCTGCAACAAAACCCCAAAGCATGATTGATCTAACCCATGCTTAATGGTTGGTCTTTTCCTGAAATGCTCTGCCCTTTTTACTCCACACATACCTTTGATCATTGTGGCTCAAGAGTTCTATTTCATCACAACATCATTGGTCCAGAGGACTTGTTTTCAAAGCGCATCAGGCTTGTTTAGATACTGAAATTTATGGTGAGGATGCAGGAAAGGTTTTCTTCTGATGATGCTTCATTGAAGGCCATATTTGTGCAGGTGTCTCTGAACAATAGATACTCCAACTCCAGAGTCTGCTAAATCTTTATAAATATCTTTTGCAATTTAGCAAGGGTTCTGATTTGGTTCTCTAGCGATCCTATGAGCAGCTCTCACTGAAGTTTTGCTTGGTCTTGCAGATCTTGTCTTGACTTCTACTGTACCTGGTAACTGCCATTTCTTAATCAAATTTCGAACTGAGGAAAAGGCAACTTGCAAACGCTTTGCTATCTTCTTATAGGCTATCTCTTGCCTTGTGGGCCTCCACCATTTTCATTTTCAGAGTGATAGGCAGTTGCTAAGAAGCACACATGGCTGTTGTGTTTTGGCACAAGGCTGGTTTTTTTTATAAAGCTAGGAAATTTGCATCACCTGGCCATTCCTAACAATGATATTGAACAAGCCATAATCCTACCAGGCTAATTAAGGTCTGAAACCTTATTCAAAATTATCTGATCACACAAATCTCCAAACTTTTCATTTTTATAGTTTTAAATAGAGATGAGCGACTTTGCCTTTTTTAGGGTCGAGTCGGGTTACATGAAACCCGACTTTCTCAAAAGTCGAGTCGAACGAAATCAGCCGACTATCGTGAAAAGTCGGAGGTTCAACTGAAACACGAAACCCAATGCAAATCAATGGGGAAGCAAAGTTGGCAGGGAGTGGAGGACAGTAAACACACCTACAGTGCCCATTTCAATGCCATCAACATCAATTCTTATTACTTAAGCTTGTCAACCTTAATTTACTTTATAATAGTTACGCATTGAAAACTGGGGGTTATTTGGCTAAAGTTGTGGGGGGGTAGGGCTGGCTCCAGGTTTTCTTAAGCCCCACGCCAAAGAGTGTCAGTGGGACCCTTTAACACATACCACAATTCATGATGCTCTGATACGGCAGAGAAATAGTGGTATAGTACAATGAAAAATACTTCACTTCTTAAATGACTTGACTGATATCTATTTTAAATTCTCCAATAGCTCCAAAAATGGACAGTATATTACTCCATACAGTATTATGGCCACCACATAGTGTGCCATACAGAATAATGAACCCCATATATTTCTCCATACAGAATAATTGGTCCCATATGATGTTCCATACAGTATATGATGAGCTCCACATAATGCTACAGTATATGCTGGTCCCCATGGATGATGCTCCACTGTCTTTTGGACCCAAATAATGCTCCATATATAATGGACCCCATTTCTAATGCTCCCGTGTATAATGGGCCCCGTAAATGCTGCTCCAGTGTCTGATGTGCCCCATTTGGAATGCTCAAGCATATGATGGGCCTCATGGATGATGCTCCAGTGTATGATTGGTCCAAATAATGCTCCATATATAATCTGCCCCATTTAGAATACTCCAGAATATGATGGGCCCCATGGATTATGCTCCAGTGTCTTATGGGCCCAAATAATGCTCCATATATAATGGGCCCCATTTCTAATGCTCCAGTGTATAATGGGCCACGTAAATGCTGCTCCAGTGTCTGATGTCCACCATTTGGAATGCTCCAGTATATGATGGGCCTCATGGATGATGCTCCAGTGTATGATGGGCCAAAATAATGCTCCATATATAATGGACCCCATTTCTAATGCTCCAGTGTATAATGGGCCCCGTAAATGCTGCTCCAGGGTCTGATGTCCACCATTTGGAATTGTCTAGTATGTGATGGGCCTCATGGATGATGCTCCAGTGTATGATGGGACAAAATAATGCTCCATATATAGTCTGCCCCACTTAGAATGCTCCATATATAATGGGCCCCATTTCTAATGCTCCAGTGTATAATGGTCCCCAAAGATGCTGCTCCAGTGTCTGATCTGCCCCATTTAGAATGCTCCAGTTTATGATGGGCCTCATGGATGATGCTCCAGTGTATGATGGGCCCAAATAATGCTCCATATATAATGGGCCCCATTGCTAATGCTCCAGTGTATAATGGGCCCCGTAAATGCTGCTCCAGTGTCTGATGGCCACCATTTGAAATGCTCCAGTATATGATGGGCCTCATGGATGATGCTCCAGTGTATAATGGGCCCCATATATCATTCTCCAGTGTATAGTGCTCCCCAAAAATTTCTCCCAACCTTTAAAAAAATTAAATAAGTCTCCTTGCTGGGCACTGCTCTACTCTGGACTCCTCAGCGTCGCCATCTTCCATCTCTCTGCACTTGGACTGTTTAGGCAGAGGGCATACAGACGTGATGTCATTGCACTCTCTGACCTGAATGTCACTGTCAGGAAACGCGGAAGACGTCACGGCGGTGGAGCAGGGAGAGGTAAGTATTGCAAGTGCTGTGGTCCTGAGCAAGCAGGGGGGCCCACTCATTGGCGATGGCACTGGAACAGGGCCCCTCATAGTACGCCGGTGTGTCTGACGGTGAGTGTGCCCTCCCACCGGCAGAGACACTTTTGCGTACTATAAGGGGCCCTGTGCCAGTGCCGTCGTCCACGAGTATGCCCCCCCACCTGCTCAGGAAACCGGCACTTTCATCTGCACCTTCCTCTGTGTCACCATGTCAGGTGGTATAATATGTGGGAAGGGGAACCTGAGTTTCATCAGGATCAGATTCTGGCTCAGTAGATTGCGAGGGGAATGTAGTGCTGTGGTTGAATGTACTAGCAGAATCATCTAGCAGTGGCTGTGCATCAGTGCACTCCATGTCAGATTCATTTTGGACTGAGGAATTCAGGATTTGACTTGATAACCCAGACATGGTATGTGAAAAGAGCTCCATGGAGTAATCTGTAGTGTGGCCTGCTGCATCCTTCACTTTTGGTGGGGGTGAAGGACACAAGGAAAGGTGTTCTTCCTGTCCAGAAGCCTGCACTGACGACTCAGTGCTTGCATTTTTTGAAACTTCAGAAGAGGAGGCGATAGAGCTGGAGGCTGTTTTGTCAATGTAAGCCAAAACCAGTTCCTGATGCTCCGGCTTTAAAAGCGGTTTACGTTCTCCCAGAAAAGGTAGCCTTCCAGACCTTCCAGAACCAGACTATGACGCAGGCTCAACACCTCCTGCCTTATCTGCTATTGTGCTTTTGGCACTACCAGCAGATGCACCACCACCACCATCAGTACCAGCTGGCCCCCCCACACCCACATCTGCGGCCTCTTCCACCATACTTCCTAATTTTTGAGAAAATGGACCCAAAATACCAGCAGATATATGGTACTGTATCAGAAGCGTTCAGCTGTACACAGTCTAGGAATAATTGTAAATCTCCGTATATATTTCATGAGTCAGACAGAGTCGCTCACAGGCTCAGTATTGATTAGACAATGATATAAAAAGTTGAAAAAGGGTACAGTATCACCAGATACAAGCTAAATATTGTATAGTTTAAACATTCTAAATCTCCGTATATATTTCAGGAGGCAGACACAGACGCTCTCAGGCCCAGTATGGATTCAACAAGAATATATCAAGTAGAAAAAAGGTACAGTATCACTAGATACCAGATATACAGTATATAGTATAGTTTAAACATTCTAAATCTCAGTATATATTTCAGGAGGCAGACACAGAAGCTCTCAGGCTCAGTATGGATTGCACCACAATATAAAAAGCAGTAAAAGGGTAATGGATCTGAAGCATACAGCTATATACAGTGTAGGGGTCATTGTAAATCTCCGTATATATTTCCAGAGTCAGAAACAGACTCTCACTGGCTCAGTATGGATTAGACCAGAATATAAAAAGAAGTAAATGGGTAATGTATCACAAGCGTACAGCTGTACATTATACAGTGTTGGGGGTAATTTTTAAATCTATATATATATTTCAGGAGTAATGTCATGGTCACGTGTGTCAGGACGCAGATGATACCGCAAGGCGGACCCATAACACACGTGACCCTGGATACACCGCCTCCAGTGGGGCGCATTTAAATAATAAAAACGTGCAGGTGGATACGCCGCCTCCACCTGGCGAATTTAGGTATTACACGTTATACATACAATAATCAAATGATAAAGGGGGAACCTGGGAAACTTTAACAATGGTGGGCCCTGCAATAGGGAAAAGGGAATTGGAGACCTCCTGAGCTCCCCTGAGCCAGTGTCCCTGCACTCCTAACGTTCCCTATGCCGGTTTCGCACCGGGCGCCGCACGCGTACCTCAACGCCCTAGCTCGCCCTGACCCTAAACCCTCACTAGGGAATAGGTCGGTGCGGAAACTAATCCCACCACTGCACTAATAACACACATGAGGAAAGAGACAATACAGGGGAAACACCACTTAGCTTTGCTCTGTTGCGTGCGCTCCTAGCAACAGAGCCCTCCACCTGAGTGCATCTTCTCCTCCACCTGGATCCATCACCATAACAGGATCCTTCACCTTAGTGCAGCCTTGGAGCAGAGTCCAACACCAGTTGCAGCTGCTTAGAACCAGAGTCCCAAGGAAGTGTTCAGCTTCTGCCACGAAGTCAAGCATGCTTGAGTCCAGCTCAGCGGCCAAGTCCCACATGGTGAGTGCCACTCTCCATAGTAGCCACTCCACCAGACCATGCAGACACTTCCCGCTGACTCCATCACTGCGACTCCACCACGCCATGCCAGCCCTTCGTCCAGACACCATAGCTGCAACACGTCCCCCCTGGCTAAGCTGCGCAGGACTCCTCACCAGCTCCATCCTTCATCCAGGCTCTCCAAAAACAGAGTGAACACAAACTCACAATATCACAGGCCGTGATTGCACACCTCTAGCACACCATTATAGGGTGTCACACCTAATACCTAATTAAGTGCACAAAAACCCAAAGTGCAATACCACAACCACCACCGGGGACAGTCAAAACACCTTTGAACTTAACCAAAGTAAAAAAAGTTCACTTTGTGCTTTTAATACCGCCAGATCCAACACTGGATCATGACAAGTAACACACAGACTCTCACACGCTCAGTATGGATCACACCATAATATAAAAAGAAGAACCGCAAGAAATAATCACACATGTGGGCCAATGTTCCAGGTGTCAATGATGCACTTAGAGTGGTGGGTGGAGGAGGACTTTCTGGCACAAAGGGTACTGTATCAACAGATACCAGGTATACATAGTATAGTGAAAATAGAAAAAATCTCTGTATGTATTTCAGGAGGCAGACACAGACGCTCTGAGGCTCATTATGGATTAGACAATAATATAAAAAGTTGAAAAAGGGTACAGTATCAACAGATACAAGGTATATATAGTATAGTTTAAACTTTCTAAATGTCAGGTTCCTGCCACTGCACAGAAGGAATCCAGAGACTTGCATCCAGTGGTCTCCCATTCTTCTTTGGCCACAGTGGAGCCTGCTCAGCAGATTTGTCGGTCCCGGCGCCCTGCCCAGACAAACCCTGTGTGTCTGCTAGCTGCTGCCACCTCTGGTACAGCTGTGACTATGCATGCTGCTCAGTAGCGAGATTCTCCAGGGACTAAGTCCTCATTTCGGGCCACTGAGCATGCCCGTGGAGTGATCTCCCATTGGAGATCGAAGGTCACGTGCTCAGGTCCTGCTCCTGTTCGGATTGGCCCATCCGAGAAGCCATGAAGGTCCCGGATGCTCGCGGCTATAAAAGGTTTCCATGGCCGCTCGGCCATGCGCTAGGATAAGACTGTATTTACAGACTATGTGGAGTGAGTGATGTATGCACGCATGAATGTCTCTGGTGAATGACTCATTAAGAAACCCCTACCCTTGGTACGCATGTGTTGTGCAGCCTAGCCTGCTAGCGCCCAGGCTTAGGTGTAGGTAGGACAGAGGTTGAGTCAGGCATCAGTCCTCACCAGGGACTCGGCACACCTCCGTGTATGTGCTCCATAGCCAGCGTCTATAGCGGCGTTCGCGGCTGTGACGCCGCACGTTCAGTGGTCCTAGAAGGACTCTAACCCTGTGTCCTTGAAGTAGAGTTCTGTGGCCGCACACTGTGCGCTCTTTTGGCCGGGCTCTGTGAGCTTAACAGGCTCCGGCATCTACGTTCAGCAGAGTTCACCCCTGTTCACATTGGGTGACGTAACCCACGTGTGACTAGTTTCACACGGCTTAATTCTTCCGCCATTACTTAGCAGCAGTGTACCACCTCTGCACGGTGGACCCCGGGCTGCGAACGCACCTACTAATATTTTATAATTTGGTGCGTTCCGCCAGCCCTAACATTATCCTAATGCCAAGGTCTGGCTAGTAATGGCGGATGAACAGCGACTGCTGCAGTACATCCGGCAGCTGCAGGGCAGGTTGGCGGCTCTCGAGCGTTCAGCCTCAGCTGCGGATGTTACTGCGGTCGCTGTTCAGGCAGCCACAGAGGCTGTCTCCTGTGTGACCACAGCCGTCCCTGCCCTGACTTTGTCCCGCCTCCCGCTGCCCGAGAAGTTCTCGGGCGATAATGCTTCTTGTAGGGGTTTAGTAAGCCAGTGCTCTATACAGCTGGAGCTGCTGGCCGCACGATTCCCCTCTGAGCGGGCTAAAGTGGGATTTGTTATTTCCCTCTTGTCGGGCAGGGCTTTGGAGTGGGCCACACCGCTGTGGGAGCGTGGTGATCATGTGGTGCAGAGTGTTTCGCGGTTCTTGGACACTCTGAAGCAGGTCTTCCTGGGACCACGAGTCACAAATGACACTGCGCTCCGGCTGCTGGCATTATCACAGGACTCGTCAATGGTCAGCCACTTTGCCATCCAGTTCCGGACGCTGGCCTCAGAGTTAGAGTGGCCAGATAAGGTCCTCATTCCGGCATTCTGGAGAGGTTTGGCTGGCCATGTGAAGGACGCTCTGGCCACCAGGGAGATTCCTGCTACACTGGAGGAGCTTATCATCGTTTCCACTCGTATAGACCTTCGCTTTGCCGAGCAAATGTTGGAGCGGACCCAGTGTAGGCATAGGTTTATGTTGGCATCCAGTTTTGGTAAACCTCTGGAATCTCCCGATCGGGCGTCCGAGCGTCAGGGGGCTTCCCGCGTGGGATCCAGGCCCCGGCCCGCTCGAGTCCCTGTGATCTGTCATGGTTGCCGGCAGTCCGGTCACTTTGCCAACCAGTGCCCACAGCGGCTGGGAAGACGCTCGCCCTTAAGGGTCATAGGAGGCGGCTCACGAGAATCCGCGGCATTTTCCTCCAAGTTGTCCTTTAAGGGGACACTTGGGTTTGGTTCTTCCACTCTGGCGGTGGAGGTTTGCATGGATTCCGAAGCGGAGGGCAATTTTATGTCATCTGCCTTCGCTGAACGG
Source organism: Dendrobates tinctorius (assembly GCF_039654945.1). Taxonomy (NCBI): domain Eukaryota; kingdom Metazoa; phylum Chordata; class Amphibia; order Anura; family Dendrobatidae; genus Dendrobates; species Dendrobates tinctorius. Next base: position 8,827,007 of record NW_027361796.1, read on the forward strand.
CATGCTATACCCCTGGTTATGATGTCTACACCTGTCACCGTCAGCGTAGTGCATGGCGTGACTCTGCTCTCACAGATTACCCACCAAACCGCTACACTGTTACTCTCGGTGTCTCCATCTCATCAGGAGATGATATCCCTCCTCGTCATGCCCGAGGGTATCGACCAGATCCTTCAAGGGGTCCCCTGGTTGCGTAATCACTCTCCCCATATAGAGTGGTCCTCGGTGAGAATTCTTGGTTGGAGTAAGTCATGTGAGGGTAGATGTCTGAGGGAATGCATCCAGGTTGCCTCCACTGAGGTCCCCGCAGATCTTTCCTCGCTTCCCAAACACAATCGACAGTATCCGGACGTGTTCTCCAAAAAGGTGGCAGAGACACTTCTACTGCATCGCCCCTATGACTGTCCTATTGACCTCTTGCCTGGTGCTGAGCCTCCTCGGGGTCGAGTCTATCCCCTATCTCTCCCAGAGACAGAGGCCATGTCTCAATATATCAGGGAGAATCTGGCAAGATGATTCATTAGGAAGTCAGTGTCACCAGCGGGGGCGGGATTCTTCTTCGTCCAGAAGAAGAGTGGGGAACTACGCCCTTGCATCGATTACAGGGGTCTTAACGCCATCACCGTTAAGAATAAGTATCCTCTACCCCTGATATCGGAGTTGTTTGATAGGCTATGAGGAGCGAGAGTGTTTACCAAACTTGGTGTCATGGTCACATGTGTCTGGAAGCAGCGAGTACCGCAAGGCGAACCCATATGACACACGTGACCCTGGATACACCGCCTCCAGTGGGGCGAATTTAAATAATAAGACCTGCAGCTGGATACTCCACCTCCAGTAAGGCGAATTTAAGCAATAAAGGAAACCTGGGTAACATTAACAATGGAGGACCCTGCGATAGGGAAATGGGGAAGTGGAGACCTCCTGCACTCCCCTGAGTCCCCTGAGTCAGTGTCTCTACACTCCTATCGTTCCCTATGCCGGTTCTGCACCGGGCGACGCACAGGAACCTTAAAACCCTGACTCGCCATGCACCTAAACCCTCACTAGGGAATTGGTGTGGAAACTAATCCCACCACTGCACTAAACACACACATGGAAAGATGACAATACAGGGGAACACCATTTTAGCTTTTGCTCTGTTGCCTGTGCTCCTCGCAACAGAGCCCCACCACCTGCGTGCATCTTCTCCTCCAACAGGATCCATCACCATAACCGGATCCATCACCATAGTGCAGCCTTGGAGCAGAGTCCACCACCAGTTGCAGCTGCCCAGTAAACAGAGTCCCAAAGATGAGTCCAGCTTCTACCAAAAAGTCCAGCATGCTTGAGTCCAACTTTTCTGCCAATAAGTCAAGCATGCTTGAGTCCAGCTTTCAGCAACCAAGTCCAGCATGCTGAGTGCAACTCTCACCATAGTCGCCACTCAACCAAGCCATGCAAGCACTTCCTGCTGACACCATAAATTGCGACTCCACCACGCCATGCCAGCACTTCTTGCAGACCCCATCGATGGACTCCACCAATCCATGCCATCACTCCTTGCAGACTCCATAGCTGCCACTCATCCTGTCTGGCTGGGCTGCCCAGGACTCTTGCTCAGCTCCAGCCGGGACATCAGAATTGTCTTCGGACGAGTTTGAGGTCAGTGCCATCATGGGATTCAAGGTGATGCGGGGCAAAAAGTTTTATTTGATGGATTGAAAGGGTCATGGTCCAGAGGCTCAGACCTGGGAGCCAGTGGAGAACATCCACACTCCACTCCTCATTGCGGTTTTGGAGCATAGCGAGGCTCAGCGCGGAAGGGGCCCGAGGAGGGGGGGTAATGTTAGGCATCAGGTTCCTGCCACTGCACAGCAGGAATCCAGAGCCTTACTTCCAGCGATCTCCCATTCCTCTCCAGCCGCAGAGGAGGTTGCTCAGCAAACTCGTTGGTCCAGGCGCTCTGCCCAGACCAGCTCAATGGGTTTGCTTGCTGCTGCAACCTCTGGCACAGCTATGTCAATACATGCTGTTCAGCAGCGAGATTCTCCAGGGACTCCCATTGGAGATCGAAGGTCACATGCTCAGGTCCTGCTCCTGTTCAGATTGGCCCATCCGAGAAACCAGGAAGGTCCCGGACGCTCGCAGCTATAAAAGGTTTGCATGGCCGCTCGGCCATGCACTAGGATAAGACTGTATTTACAGACTATGTGAAGTGAGTGATGTATGCACGCATGAATGTCTCTGGTGAATGACTCATTAAGAAACCCCTACCCTTGGTATGCATGTGTTGTGCAGCCTAGCCTGCTAGTGCCCAGGCTTAGGCGTAGGTAGGACAGAGGTTGAGTCAGGCATCAGTCCTCACCAGGGACTCGCACGCTTCAGTGCACGTGCTCCTTAGCCAGCGTCTATAGCGGCGTTCTACCTTGGGGTAGAGTTCTGTGGCCGTACACTGTGAGCTCTTTTGGCCGGGCTCTGTGAGCTTAACAGGCTCCGGCATCTACGTTCAGCGGTTGTGCGGTTCTGTGCTTTAACAAAGTTCGCACCTGTTCACATTGGGTGACGTAACCCACGTGTGACTGGTTTCACACCTCTTAATTCTTCCGCCATTATTTAGCAGCAGCGTATCACCTCTGCACGGTGGACCCTGGGCTGCGAACGCACCTACTATTATTTTATAATTTGGTGCGTTCCGCCAGCCCTAACACACGGTGACACAGAGGAAGGTAAAGAGGAAGGTGCAGATGATTTTGAAGAGGAGGTGATGGATGACCCAGTTCTTGACCCGGATTGGCATCCATTGGGGGAGGAGGGTGGCGCTGGCAATAGTTCAGATAAAGAGAAGGATCCGCAGCAGGCATTGACATAGCAGCAGTGGTTATATGGCAGGCCCATAGCTGTCCAAAAATGTGGACCAAAAACTAAAAGAGTTGCAGGACGGCTTGGCCAGACGGTCAACTTAGCACAGCGTGCAAGGCCAGAAAATGTATACCATAGTAGGAAGAGTGCAGTGTGGCACTTCTTTGTCCATAATCCTACTGATGAGGCAAAGGTTACCTGTAAGATGTGCGGAAGGACCTTTTGCTGAGGTAAACAACTCAGAAATTTGAATACCAGTTGCATGCTTAGACATTTAATCAACATGCACTTGCAAGTGTGGATGGACTACAAAACCTCAGGTAGCACGTGTGCACCTGCTCCGACACAAGGTAGCCAGCAACGCTCCATCTCTTCACCCACAGTAAGACCACCGCCACCGTTAAGCACACCACCAGCACTAAATGTTGAGGTGTCGTCGCAAGGCCAAAGCACTCAGGGAATCACAATGGTTTTGCAACACAACACTGAAACTAGGCCATCACTACCAATACCATTAACAAACCCCTCTCACTCCGTCCGGTCCACTGCTACTTCCGAAATATGCAGCTCTCCAGTCCAGCTCACTCTACCAGACACTCTGAGTAGGACAAGTAAGTACTCATCGTCTCATCCGCGTACACTTTGCTTGAACACCTACATTGCCAAACTAATCTCATTAGAGATGATGCCCTACCATTTGGATGAAAGCGAAGCTTTCTGCAACCTCATGGCCTACGCTGTCCCACGCTGTGACCTACCCAGTCGGCACTTTTTTTCTTGAAAAGCCATCCCTGCCCTCCACCGGCATGTGAAAGACCGCATTGTCCATGCACTAAAACAGTCAGTGAGTGGAAAGGTGCACCTCACAACAGATGCATGGACCAGTAGGCATGGCCAGGGCCATTACGTGTCCATCACTGCACACTGGGTTAATGTGGTGGATGCAGGCTCCACTGGGGACAGCGGCAGTGGAACAGTGCTGCCTAGCCCGCGGTATAGGAAACAGTTTGCTGTCGGCTTTCGATCCTCCTCCTCTATCAGCAAATGCTAGTCCACAGAGCGCAGTCGCACAAGCACTCCATCCGCAGCTGGCAGTGTTGTACACGAGGTGTCCCACTATCGAAAAGCTAGTGGTTAGCATCAGCAGGCTATGTTAAAGATGATGTCTTTGGGCGACAACAGACACACCACGGAGGTACTGGCCAACTACTTGCAGCGACAAACAGAGTCATGGCTGGGCAGTCTACATCTTGAGGCAGGCAAGGTAGTCAGTGATAACGGCCGTAATATTGTGGCAGCCATAGCCATGCAAAACTCACACACATACCTTGCCTGGCTCACAATTTGAACCTGGTGGTGCAATTATTCCTTAAATATCCAGAGCTAACATCCCTGCTCCATAAGGTGCGATGACTGTGTCCGCACATCCGTCGCTCAGCCGTACACTCCAGTCGTATGCAGAAGCTGCAGCGATTGCTCCACCTCCCCAAGCACTGCCTAATCATAGATGTTGCAACAAGGTGGACCGCCACCCTGCACATGGTTGAGAGGCTGTGCGAACAGATGCAGGCTGTAATGCATTTGTGGGAGGATACACGGGCAGGCAGTTTGGGGGAAGACAAGAAATTGTCGGGTGTGCAGTGGTCAAAGCTAAAAGACCTCTGTAAAGTCCTTCAGTGTTTTGAGGAATGCACATGGCTGGTAAGCGCAGACGACGCCTTCATAAACATGAGCATCCCACTTATGCGTCTGCTCATGCAAAGTTTGACGCACATTAAGGATCAGGCGTCTGCAGAGGAGGAGGATGGAAGCCTTGATGACTGGCAGCCATTGTCTGGTCAGGGAACTGTCCTAGACAAGGTGGAGGAAGAGGAAGAGGAGGAGGAGGAGGAGGGGGATGATTATTTTGGGCAGGAGGATGCTTCTCATGGGGCAAGAGAAAATGCTGGCATTCCAAGGTCAGGTACAGTGTTTGTGTGTGATTGTAGGGATATGGATTTGCCAGAAAGTGTCCTCCACCCACCATTGGCAGTGCATCATTGACACCTGGAACATTGGCCCACATGTGCGATTTTGCCTTGCGAATCCTAAAAAGGGACCCCCGCATTTCCAAAATGATGAGAAATGACGACTACTGGCTGGCCAGTATCCTCGATCCATGCTACAAAGGCAAATTACACAACATCATGCCACAGGAGAACCTAATATTGGCTAACAAACAAGCAACTCTGATAAACCGTTTGTTTGAGACTTTCCCAGCACACAGCAGCGGTGCTGTTTCTCCCACGAGCCACAGTGGGCACAATGGAAGAGGTGTTCGTGGTGCACACAGCCGAAGTGGCATTGGAGACAGGGGTTTAATGAACATGTTGTGGAATGATTTCTCAAGTGCCGCTCAGACGACTGCTAATACTGCATTGATTAAAAGTGTCAGGAGACAGCAGTTGTCAAATATGGTTACAAACTACTTCTCCTCCCATATCGATGTTCTCCCTCACAAGTCATTCCCCTTTGATTATTGGGCCTCTAAACTGGACGCCTGGCCAGAATTGGCACAATATGCCTTACAGGAGGTTGCTTGCCCTGCTGCTAGTGTGTTATCTTAAAGAGTCTTCAGTGCTGCTGGATCAATCCTGACAGAAAAAAGGACCCATCTGTCTACCCAAAATGTTGATGATCTAACCTTCATTAAAATGAACCATGCATGGGTTGCAAAGGATTTTGTCCCACCTTCCCCTGATGATACATAGGTTCCCAGAAAACTCCCTCGCTTTTGCCGTCCTCTTCCTCAGACTTGCCCAATTCCGCCCTTTGCAGCAGCTGAATGTCCAGCCAACACATCAACATATGCCATTTTTCAAACCTCCCTAAGTGGGCTGCCCACCCACCCCCAATGGCTGGGGTCAACACCTGGCGCACCCAGGCAAATGCTGTTGCTCTGAACAGGTGGATGGGCCCACAGATGGCCGACGGCACTGGCACAGGCTCATAGTACAATACAGTGTCTCTGACGGTGGGGGGCCCACTCACCGTCAGACACACCAGCATACTATGAGGGGCCCTGTGCCAGTACCGTCGACCACGAGTGTGCCCCCCCTGTTTGGTCATGGCCACAGCACTTGCAAGTTGCAATACTTACCTCTCCCTGCTCCACCGCTGTGTAATCTGGGCAGTTAAATTCTTCACAGGGAGTGCCACTAGAAATTTGGTGTATTGATCGATGATGGTTAAGATGTAGCTATGCCCTGTCCTGCTGGTCTCTACCTTCAGATGATCAATGGCTACCATTTGTAATGGACGTCAACTTACAAGCGGATGCAGTGGTGCTTTATGATCACCTTTCACAGTTGTGATTGTCACAGACGTGTGACATTCCTGCCACCATTTGTCAATGTCTCCTCTCATGCCAATCAAATAGAATCACCTACGGCCTGTGGCTTCTGTCTTTGGCACTCCAAAATGACCAGACACATCATGATAGGTAGTGAGGACCATGTGTACATCTCTCCCTGTGATCACAGTTTGATGGAGACGAGTAACAGTGATCCTTTCTTCACAAAGAACCATTTTTGCTGTTTCCACAGACACAGTAATTGAGGGTCTGCATCGCCTCTGCAACATCTACCAGGAGGTTTTCCCGCAATGAGTAATTCCCAAATTTCTGATAACACTCGAATTTCCGTCTGTACTTGTAACCATGTAGTTTCCAGTAGCAGAGAGTCTGGACTGGCTTACTGAGATTGAAATATATACGAAGATTTAAAAGTACTCCAACACTGTATACTGTTGTACGCTTCGACTACCTTTCCCTTTTTCTACTTGTTAAATTCTGGCGTAATACATACTGAGCCTGTGAGTGTCTGTGTCTGACTCCAGAAGTATAGACGGAAATTTAAAATAACCCCTAGACTGGATATACCTGGTATGTGCTGATACAGTACCTTTGTTCAAAATTTTTTATTACGGTATCATCCATAGTGAGTGAGCGTGTGTGGTTTACGCCTTCTATATATACGGTGAATCGGAAATACCAATTTTTACCCTATACTCGATACAGCTTGTATCTTGTTATACAGTACCTTTGGTTGACATTTGGTATTACGGTCAAATCCATACTGAGTAAGCATCTGAGACTGACTACGGGACTATGTTTACGGAGATTTCACCCTATAATACATATACTTGCTATCTTGTTATCCAGTACCTTTTTTACATTTTTTATTATGGTCAAACCCAGACTGAGTGAACGTCTGAGGGTGACACCGAAAATATATACAGAGATTTCAAATTTTCCCCACACTGTATACAGGTGTACACTTGTGTAACATTACCCATTTACAGCTTTTCATATTCTTGTGTACTCCATACTGGGCCTGAGAGCGTTTGTGTCTGCCTCCTGAAATGAATATGGAGATTCAGAATGTTTACACTATACTATATATACCTTGTATCTGGTGATACTGTACCCTTTTTCACCTTTTTATTTTATTGGGTATGAGCATCTGTGTATGACTCATGAAATATATACAGAGATTTACTGTTATACCTAGACTGTATAGAGCTGTACTCTTCTGATACAGTACCATATATCTGCTGGTATTTTGGGTCAATTTTCTAAAACATGAGGAAGTATGGTGGAAGAGGACGTGGACGTGGCCGTGGGGGGCCACCTGGTACTGATGGTGGTGGTGCATCTGCTGGTAGTGCCAAAAACACAATAGCAGCTATTGCAGGGGGTGTTGAGCCTGCATCATGGTGTAGCTCTGGAAGACCTGTAAGGCTCCATTTTATGGGAGTAGGTAGACTGCTTTTAAAGCCGGAGCATCAGGAACTGTTTTTGGCTTACAATGCTGAAACAGCCTCCAGCTTTATTGCCTCCTCTTCTTAAGTTTAAAAAAATGCAAGCACTGAGTCGTAAGTGCAGACTTCTGGTCAGTAGCAACCACTTTCCTTGTGTCCTTCACCCACACCAAAAGTGAAGGATGCAGCAGCACACACTTCAGATTACTCCATGGAGCTCTTTTCACATACCATGCCTGGGTTAATTAAAAATGAGGCCCATCATATACTGGAGCATTCCAAATGGGGGAAATCTGACACTGGAGCATCATCCATGAGGCCCATCATATACTGGAGCATTCCATATGGGGCAGATCAGACACTGGAGCAGCATTTACAGGGCCCATTATACACTGGAGCATTAGAAATGGTGCACATTATATATGGAGCATTATCTAGGCCCATAAGACACTGGAGCATCATCCATGGGGCCCATCATATACTGGAGCATTCTAAATGGGGCAGATCAGACACTGGAGCAGCATCTATGGGGCACATTATACACTGGAGCATTAGAAATGGGGCCCATTATATATGGAGCATTATTTGGGCCCATAACACACTGGAGCATCGTCCATGGGGACCATCATATACTGTAGCATTATGTGGAGCTCATCATATACTGTATAGAAAATTAAATGTGTTAGGCCTGGCGGATCGCACCAAATTATAAAGTAGTAGTAGGTGCGTTCGCAGCCCGGGGTCCACCGTGCAGAGGTGGTACACTGCTGCTAGACAATGGCGGAAGAATAGCGCAGCATGAAAACAGTCACACGTGGGTTACGTCACCCAGTGTGAACAGGAGCGGACTCTGTTAATTCACAGAGCCGCACAACCGCTGAACGTGGATGCCGGAGCCTGTTTAGCTCACAGAGCCCAGCCAAAGAGCGCACAGCCAGCGGCCACAGAACTCTACCCCAAGGACACGGGGTTAAAGTCCTTCTAGGTCCACTGAGCACGCGGCGTCGCTGCCATGAACGCCGCTATAGACGCTGGCTATGGAGTGTGGAGCACTTGTACTGAGGTGTGCCGAGTCACTGGTGATGGCTAATGCCTGACTCAGACTCTGACCTACCTACGCCTAAGCCTGGGAGCTAGCAGGCTAGGCTGCACAACACATGCATACCAAGGGTAGGGGTTTCATAATGAGTTAGTCATGGAGACATTCAGACGTGCATTCATCACTCACTCCTTATAGTCTGAAAATACAATCTATCCTAACGCATGGCCGAGCGGCCATGCAAACCTTTTATAGCCGCGAGCGTCCGGGACATTCCTGGCTTCACGGATGGGCCAATCCGAACAGGAGCAGGACCTGAGCACGTGACCTTCGATCTCCAATGGGAGATCACTCCACGGGCATGCTCATTGACCCGACATGGGGACTTAGTCCCTGGAGAATCTCACTGCTGAGCAGCATGTATTGCCATAGCTGTGCCAGAGGTGGCAGCAGCAAGCAAACCCATGGAGCTCATCTGGGCAGAGTGATGGGACCGATAAGTTTGCTGAGGGACCGATGAGTTTGCTGAGCTGCCTCCTCTGCGGCTGGAGAGGAATGGGAGACCGCTGGAAGTAAGGCTTGGGATTCCCGCTGTGCAGCAACAGGAACCCGATGCCTAACAATATGTGACCAATTTTTCTGTATGGAGAAATATATGGGGCTCATTATTCTGTATGGCGCACAATGTGATGGCCATAATACTGTATGGAGTAATATACTGTCCTTTTTTTGAGCTATTGTAGAATTTAAAATAGATCAGTCATGTCATGTAAGCAGTGAAATATTTGTCATTGTACTATACCTATATTTCTGTGCCGTATTGGAGCATCATGAGTTGTGGGATGTGTTAAAGGGGCGCTCTTTGGCCCAGGGCACATGAAAACCTGGAGCCAGCCCTACCCCCCTCAACTATATTCAAATAACCCCCAATTTTCAGTGCGTAACTATTATTATAAAGTAAATTAAGGTTGACAAGCTTCAGTAATAAGAATTGATGTTTTTGGCATTGAAATGGGCACTGTAGGTGTGTTTACTGTCCTCCACTCCCTGCCGACTTTGCTTCCCCATTGACATGCATTGGGTTTCGTGTTTCAGTCGGCCAATTTCGTTCGACCCGCCTTTTGAGAAAGTCGGGTTTCATGAAACCCGACTCGACCCTAAAACAGGCAAAGTCGCTCATCTCTAGTTTTAAAAATGACTATATGTTTTTTTGCTTTGCCTACAATACAAAGGAAATGTGTTATCTTCAACTTTAGAGGTTTCATGTTCAACTTGCTTAACTGGTCACATTAACTGTAATTTTGACTGGGGTGCCCAAATGTTTACATGCCACTCTATATATTAGTGGGGAGGGAGGTTTCCGGAATGTAGGGAACACAGGGCATAGCACTTGTCTCAGCCACAACAGGCTGATGTTAACTCTAACAGCCACACCATCAGTTTGAGTCATTGTTGTGCACAGAATGAATTACCTGATTACAAATGACAAATAGAGCTAATTTTTAGACTGTAACATAGTACCATAGTCTTGAAGGCTGAAGGAAGACCTTATGTCCATCTAGTTCAGCCTATTTTTAGTGCAGCTGTTATGCATTGCTGATCCTGGGGAAGGCAAAAAACCCACAGAGTAGAAGCCAATTTTCTCCATAGGGAAAAAAATTCCTTCCCCTAAGCTGGGTCAACCATCTACCTATAATATTCTGTTATTCGTAACCTTCTATACTGTTACTCACAAGAAAAGCATCCATTCCTTTCTTATATTCATTCAGTGAGTTGGCCATCACCACTTCTTCAGGAAGAAAATTCCAGAGCCTCACTGCTCTTACCGTGAAGAACCTCTTCTATGCTGATGCCGAAATTGTCTTTCCTCCAAACGAAGAGAATGCCCCCTTGTTCTTGTCACAGTCCTTGGTACAAACAGTTCATTGGAGAGATCTCTGTATTGCCCTCTGATATACTTGTATATATATTAGGTCTCCCCTAAGTCTTCTCTTTTCTAGAGTAAATAGACCTAATTTTGATAACCTTTCTGGGTATTGTAGTGAACCAACTCCATTTATCATTTTAGTAGCCCACCTTTGAACCCTTTCAAGTTCAGTAATGTCTTTCTTGAGCACCGGCGTCCAAAATTGCACTCAATACTCCAAGTGTGGTCTGACGAGTGATTTGTACAGAGGGAGAATTATGTTTTCATCTCGTGTCCCCAGACCTCTTCTAATGCATCCCATGACCCTATTTGGTTTGGTGGCAGCTGCCTGACACTGGGCACTCCAATTTAGCTTCTTATTGACTAAGATGCCTAAGTCTTTTTCCATGTCTGATTTCCCCAGCAGTTTCCCATTTAGTAAGTAATTGTAGCATCTGTTTCTCCTTCCCATGTACATAACCTTACACTTATCTGTGTTAAACCTCATTTGCCATTTTTCAGCCCAATTCTCCAATTTACTCAAATCTGTCTGTAGTTGCAAACTGTCCTCCTTTGTGTTAACTACCTTACATAGTTTTGTATCATCTGCAAATACTGATATTTTACTGTGTAAGCCATCCACTAGATCATTAATAAATATATTAAATAGTAGGGGGCCCAATACAGAACCCTGTGGTACCCCACTAGTAACCCTTGCCCAATCTGAGTATGCACTATTAATAACCACTCTTTGTTTTCTATCACTAAGCCAGCTACCTACCCATCTACATAATTGAAAAAAAACATGAAAAGTCTGGCAGTGTGCTGTGTTATTAAATAGCCTGTTTGTTTCTACAGGGTTTCCATTTATTTATATGTTGAGGTCACTTACATTAGTAAGGCTATGTTTGCAGCAAAGAGATTAAAAAAGGTTTTATACAGTTCAGAGAGACTTCAAAGTATTATACATTTATTTTTAGGCAAAAACGGGGTGCCTGTGAAATGTAAAGAATGTATTAATCACAAATCAAATAATCACATTTTTGGAAAAATGTGTTCAACCTGGTAAATTAGAATTGTAAAAGATTCAGTAATCTCTAAAGTAGAGTCATCATTCAAGATTATAAAGCAACTTATCTCAATGTTTCATCATTTTTCCTAATCCTTCAATAGAGTATTTCAATAACAATCTCTCAGGCATATCACTCATATGGAATGTAGGCGATAATTACAGTCACAGTAATGAAGATGATATAAATCTAGTCTAAGCATTAATTATTTTATTTACCCTAACACTAGGCTTCAGGTTTAGTTGTTGACATATGAAACAATAGATCAAAAGAATTCCAATATTATTGTTAACCAAAATTTTACAATGTATTTATATATAATGTTTTATTAATATTTACATTCTTATACATTATTTTATTTTCCACAAAGTAATCTTTGATCTATTTGACTAAAGGTGCAGTAGGCGCCAGAAACGCGTCAGAGCGGTTCCTGTACCTCATCATCGTTGTATGGATTTTTAAAGATATTTTCAATAAAGCATGAAGATTTTTTATTATTGGATGTGTCTGTCCACCTCTTTGCATTGGATATTTCTGGGCGGTCAACAGCATTGGAATAGTACTCTGGAAAATAAAAAAACAGGTGTTTCCTAAAATGTGAGTTCAATTGAAATTTTCTCTTCTCATTTTATGGAGTAATTTTCTGAATATTCTTTTTAAAATGTGAAGCCCAAAACTGGATCCCATGTTCTAGATGAGATTTATAAATAGGCAACAATACTTTGGGATCACAGGATTTTATCTCTCCTTTTATACATCCTAAAATCTTATTTGCTTTTGCGGCTGCTGCTTGACATTGAGTACTGCTGCTTGACATTGAGTACAGCTGCTCAGCTTACTTTTAATGAGAATACCCAAGTCCTTCTCGTGTTCTGTAGTCCTGAGTATACTCCCATTTAATGTATATGCAGAAATAGGATTACTCTGCCCTAGGTGCATTACTCTACATTTATCTACATTAAATCTTATTTGCCAAGTGTTTGCCTATTCAGTCATCTTATCCAGATTGTTTTACAATATTGCAATGTGGTCAGACTTTAATATCTGGCATAGTTTGATGTCGTCAGCAAAGACTGACACTTTACTCTCAATTAGTGTTGAGCATTCCGATACCGCAAATATCGGGTATCGGCCGATATTCACGGTATCGGAATTCCGATACTGAGTTCCGATACTTTTTGCATATCGAATAACGGAATCGGAAGTTCCCATAATGCTATGAGCCAGTTTGATTTGAGTCAGCCAATGACAATCCTCAGAAGTGTGGGCACATCCTGTTAGGCATGTAGGCGTGTTAACAAATGGCATGGCTGTGATTGGCTGCTGAAATGTTGTCATGATGCACTATAAAAGCTGCCGCCGCCGCCATTTCGGGTTCACTCTACTGTGAATTCAGTTAGGGACAGGCTGCTGTTCAAGACTCTGAGGGACAGTTAGAGATAGCGATTTTCTGAATAATATTATGCTTTACCTAGGCTACATTATCAATCAGTGTAGCTTTCTTTTGCCTTGCAGCACTGTTCACAGCTGTCTGCAAGGTTTGTGTGAGTGCAGCTTACGCTGTGTAGTGTGTCCTGCAGCCACGTCTGGTTGTAGGCCGCTCATCGTGCGTCACTGCCTCATACATATTTTTGTTTTATTGCTGCAAATTTTTCATTAATTCTCCTATTAGTGTGCATCCATCCGTATCCATATACATTGGTTGCAAGCACTATAGGAGTAGACAGCGGAGCTTCTCTGCAGTCTTTTAGTGCTAGTGCCCAGTTATCTGCACTGTTCACGGCTATCTGAGAGGTCTCTGTGTGTGAGTGCAGCTCACGCTGTAGCGTGTCCTGCAGCCACGTCTGGTTGTAGGCCGCTCAGCGTGCGTCACTGCCTCACAAATATTTTTCTTTTATTGCAGCTCATTGTTCATTAATTCTCCTATTAGTGTGCATCCATCCGTATCTATATACATTGGATGGTTGCAAACACTATATAGGAGTAGATAGAGGAGCTTTTTTTCTGGCTTGTGCCCTGCAGCCGCAGCCAGATTAGTATTACCCTATTTTTTGGAGCCTCATCTATTGCATTGTAGGTTACCTTCCTGCATTATAATAGCTCCAAAAAGTTTGTGATACTATCGCTTTCACATCTTTGGTCACATCCTTCTTGTTTTTTTGAAAAAAACAAAACAAAATAAAGTTCAACAAACACTCCACTTGACAGTTGTGTAGGCCACATTAGCTCATATTAAAGTGTAGTCCACACACTCTATAAAATTAGTGTTTCTTATACCTGTTAGCAGCTGTTCAGGAATAAGCACACTAAGCCCCCCCTTTGTACTTTTCTGCCTATCTTTATCAGTCTACCAAGATGAAGAAGGCAGGGAGTAAGGCACGTGGTCGTGGAGTTGCAGCAGGGAGAGGACATTGGGATTCAGCAGGGAGAGGACTCTGGGGGGATTCTGTGCCTGCTGCGGGCACTAGTGAGTCAACATCCCCCAGTTTTACCAGGCAACAGTCCTTTATGCGCAGTTTTGTAGGACCTCACCATACCCCACTGCTGCGGGACGAACAAATTGAAGCCGTTGTCGGATGGATGGCAGCTAACGCTTCGACTTCAATGACTTCCACATCCTCTCAGGGCCAGAGCACTGAAGAGCAACCATATGTCTCTTCACCACCTGCCAAATTGCCCAGGCAGGCAGACAGCCCTGGACAGGAGCCATCTCAGTCTCTACTTCTGTTCTCTGAATCTGTTGGCTTGGAAAGAGGGGGCCAGCCAAGCAGCATTCAAGAATGTGAAGAAGAGGGAGTATGCAGTGATGCGCAACTGCTTTGTCCCTCTGAATCTGAAGAGGCGGGTGGGCCAGTGCCTATGGTCAGCACACCTCAGTACGCATCATATGATGAGACTCAGGTGCCACTTTCTGGTGCGTACGGTGCTGGCGAGACTACCCAGGAGAAGCTGGTGTTTGAAGAGGGGAGTGTAGATGATGAGGTCCTTGACCCATCATGGCATGAGGAACAGGAAGGTGGTGGGAGCAGCTCTGAGGAAGAGATTCCCCGAATGGCCAAAACAGGAGGGAGAGGGAGGGGGCAGATTTGGTTGCCTGTAGCCTCCACTTCGGCACCCGTTAGGAGCATTCCTCTTCCAAAAGCCAAAACGGGCGCTCCCAAGACTTGCAGTGCGTGGTCTTTTTTTGACACAGTTGCAGGTGACATTTGCTTTGTCAAATGCAAGCTGTGTCACCAGAAAGTCAAAAGAGTCAGCAACCTCAATACCACAAATATGTAGAAACATTTGCGGACCAAGCACGTGGTGGAGTTACAAAGACACACTGAAGACGTAGGCCAACCTGCAGCACCACCTACCACCTCTTCAGCTCATGTTGTAGCCTCTTCCTCCAGCTCACACACCTGGTTCGGCTTCCTCACAGGATCGCCATGGAAGAACCTCTGGCACTGTTGTCCAGAGACCCAGTGACATTCCACCCATAGCACCACGTTCTCGTTCATCCTCACACTCCCAGGCCACTCTACAGCCATCGGTAGCACAGGCATGGGAGAAAAGGCGGCCATACTCGGCAAACCATCCCCGAGCACAGGCTCTGAATGCTGGCATTGCCAAACTACTGGCCCTTGAAATGCTCTCATTCAGGCTGGTGGAGACTGACACCTTCCGTAACTTCATGGCATTGGCAGTCCCACAATACACCGTGCCCAGCCACTCTTATTTCAGCAGGCAAGCCGTCCCTGCCCTGCAAAAGCATGTGGAGGGAAAAATTAAACATGCGCTACTAAACGCCATCAGTAGCAACAAGGTCCACATGACCACCGATGTGTGGACCAGTAACCATGGACAGGGATGATACCTTTCCCTCACTGCCCATTGGGTCAATGTTGTGGAGCCGGGTACAGATCTTGAGAGTGGCGCTGTATGTGTTCTGTCAACTCCAAGGATTGCAGGAATCCAGTCTGTACACATTGACTCATACTCCAGTTCCTCAGAATCAGCGCCGCAGAAGCCTGTTACGACCGATATGAGCACAGCCGTGGCCAAACGTCAACAGGCCATACTGAAATTAATTTCTTTGGGGAATCGAAGCCACACAGCTCAGGATCTCTGGAATGCCATCATGCAGGAGAGCGACGTGAGGTTTGTG
The DNA here is from genome assembly GCF_039654945.1 of Dendrobates tinctorius. Lineage (NCBI taxonomy): Eukaryota > Metazoa > Chordata > Amphibia > Anura > Dendrobatidae > Dendrobates > Dendrobates tinctorius. The sequence goes on from NW_027361796.1 coordinate 8,842,810, forward strand.
CCAGCGAATCTCAAGCCAGGCTTGGTAGTGTGTGACAATGGTCAAAATCTGGTGGCAGCTCTGGGCCTAGGCAACCTCACTCACATCCCATGTCTGGCACATGTGGTCAACTTGGTCGTGCAGAGCTTTCTGAGGGACTATCCGGATCTTGATGCACTGCTGCACAAGGTTCGCATAGAGTGCGCTCACTTGCGGCATTCCAGCATGGCAAGATCGCGCATTGCAGCTCTGCAGCGCCGATTATGCCTTCCGGAACATCACATCATATGTGACCTACCCACCAGGTGGAATTCAACGTTACATATGTTGGAGCGGTTGTGTGAGCAGCAGGCAGCAGTAATGGAGTACCAGCTGCATTAGGCACAAACAAGTCGCACTGTGCACCAGTCACACTTTGGCACCACTGAGTGGCCTCTATGAAGGACATCTGCCTCGGTTTGCGTACCTTCGATGATTCCACGCGGATGGCGAGTGCAGATGATGCACTAGTCAGCATGACAGTCTCCCTTATCTGCCTGCTTCAAAAATCACTGCAAGCACCAAGGGAGGAGGTTTTGGCAGAGGTGGAGGATGAGGAGTCACAAAAAGGCCATCTGCTTCTGGACAGTCTGCGCTATGTGGTTCCTCACAAAGACCTAGGCATGGGACACTTTGTGAGGATGATGCGGAGGAGTCAATGGAGGACGAAGACATCTCTCCAGAGGAGGGAGGTGCACAATGCTCTAGTCAGTATGTACAGCGAGGGTGGGGTGATGGAGAGCAGGCAGAGATGATGCCTCAAGCAGGGGACAGCGTTTCTTCGGCAGTTGGGAATCTGCAGCACATGGTTGATTTCTTGCTGCAATGCCGGAGAAACGACCGCCGCATCGCCCACATTCTCAACACGGCTGATTATTGGGTGTACACCCTCCTAGATCTTCGCTACCGGGACAACTCACAAAGCCTCATAACACCATTGAACAGGGAGCGTAAAATGTGGGAGTACCAAGAGACACTGGTGCATTCCATCATGTTCTCCATTCCACCCGAGAACAGTGCTGCTAGTGCTTTACAAAGCAGCTCAGTGCGTCGAGGCAGTGGAGGAAGCACTGTACAAAGAGGGAGCAGAGGCAGCTCCTCAGCACAAGGCAAGACCAGTATGGCCCAAATGTGGCAAAGTTTTGTGTGCCTGCCACAAATGTCTACACCATCACAGACGGCTCCAGTTAGCAGGAGGCAACGTTTCCGTCAGATGGTGACAGACTACATGTCTTGCCCTGTCAGTGTACTCCAAGACGGCTCTTCCCCCTTCAAGTTTTGGGTGTCTAAGCTGGATACATGGCCAGAGCTTAGCCAGTATACATTGGAGGTGCTGGCTTGCCCTGCTGCTAGTGTATTATGGGAACGCGTCTTAAGTGCCGCAGGTGGTGTATTAACAGACCGTCGCACGCGACTATCCTCTGATAGCGTTGACCGGCTTACTTTTCTGAAAATGAACAAGGTCTGGATATCGCCAGAATTTGCCAGTCCTCTTCCAGAATAAATAATTGGTTGGCAATAGCATCCAGGTCTCCTGTTGTGTTCATGTTTCTACCACCTGAACTGTAATCCCTGGGCTCCAACACCACCAGTTGTTGCTCAGAAGTGCGGTGCACAGAGAAAAGCACATGCTCCAGTGTTAGTGGGGTTCAGTAACGCTAGCTTCTCCCCTGCTGTGTGTCCGGCAATGTCTCCTGCTGCTTCCACATTCACACTACTACTGATTTCAAACTTGCTCCAATTAGGCCTCTGGCTCCACTCTGTCTCTAGTATTTCCCCTGGCCTCCAACACTGCCAGTTGCAGCTCAGAAGTGCCGTCTGCACAATCAACACTTGTTCCTGTCTTACTGGGGTTCAGTAACGTCAGCTGATCCCCTGATGTGTGTCTGCAATGTCTCCTGCTCTGTCCACATTCCCACTACTAGTAGAGGGAATGTGGACAGAGCAGGAGACATTGCCGGACACACATCAGGGGATCAGCTGATGTTACTGAACCCCAGTAACACAGGAACAAGTGTTGATTGTGCAGACTGCACTTTTGAGCAGCAACTGGCAGTGTTGGAGGCCAGGGGAAATACTGGAGACAGAGTGGAGCCAGAGGCCTAATTGGAGCATGTTTAAAATCAGTAGTAGTCTACAACAGATGTTAAACTTGATGAAATTAGGCCTCAGCCTACACCCTGATTGACCCTGGGCTCCAACATCACCAGTTGTTGCTCGGAAGTGTTAGTGGGGTTCAGTAACGCCAGCTGCTCCCCTGCTGTGTGTATGGCAAAGTCTCCTGCTGCCTCTACATTCAAGCTACATCACATATAAAACTTGCTGCAATTAGGCCTCAGCCTGCTCCATGATTGATCCTGGGCTCCAACATCGCCAGTTGGTGCTCGGAAGTGCCGTCCGCACAGAAAAAAAACTAGCTCCTGTGTTAGTGGGGTTCAATAACGCCAGCTACTCTCCTGCTGTGTGTACGGCAAAGTCTCCTGCTCCCTCCACATTCAAACTACTTCAGATTTTACACTTGCTCCAAGTAGGCCTCAGCCTGCTCCATGATTGATCCTGGGCTCCAACATCGCCAGTTGTTGCTCAGAAGTGCAGTCTGCACAGAAAAAAACACTAGCTCCTTTGTTAGTGGGGTTCAGTAATGCCAGCTGCTCCCCTGCTGTGTGTATGGCAAAGTCTCCTGATGCCTCTACATTCAAACTACATCACATATAAAACTTGCTGCAATTAGGCCTCAGCCTGCTCCATGATTGATCCTGGGCTCCAACATCGCCAGTTTTTGCTCAGAAGTGCCATCTGCACAGAAAAAAACACTAGCTCCTGTGTTAGTGGGGTTCAGTAATGCCAGCTGCTCCCCTGCTGTGTGTATGGCAAAGTCTCCTGCTGCCACTACATTCAAGCTACATCACATATAAAACTTGCTGCAATTAGGCCTCAGCCTGCTCCATGATTGATCCTGGGCTCCAACATCGCCAGCAGTTGCTCAGAAGTGCGTCTGCACAGAAAAAAACACTAGCTCCTGTGTTAGTGGGGTTCAGTAATGCCAGCTGCTCCCCTGCTGTGTGTACGTCAAAGTCTCCTGCTACCTCCACATTCAAACTACATCACATATAAAACTTGCTGCAATTAGGCCTCAGCCTGCTCCATGATTGACCCTGGGCTCCAACATCGCCAGTTGTTGCTCGGAAGTGCCATCTGCACAGAGAAAAACACATGCTCCAGTGTTAGTGGGGTTCAGTAATGCCAGCTGCTCCCTGCCATGTGTCCGGCAATGTCTACTGCTGCCTCCACATTCACACTACTACTGATTTTTAGCCGTGCTCCAATTAGGCCTCTGGCTCCACTGTCTCTAGTATTTACCCTGTCCTCCAAACCGGCAGTTGCTGCTCAGAAGTGCCATCTGCACAATCAACACTTGTTCCTGTGTTACTGGGGCTCAGTAACGTTAGTTGATCCCCTGATGTGTGTCCCACTACTAGTAGTGGGAATGTCGACAGAGCAGGAGACATTGCCGGACACACATCAGGGGATCAACTGACGTTACTGAGCCCCAGTAACACAGGAACAAGTGTTGATTATGCAGACGGCACTTCTGAGCAGCAACTGCCGGTGTTGGAGGACAGGGTAAAGACAGTGGAGCAAGAGGCCTAATTGGAGGATAGTTAAACTCAGTAGTAGTCTACAACAGATATAAAACTTGATGAAATTAGGCCTCAGCCTACACCCAGATTGACCCTGGGCCCCAACATCGCCAGTTGCTGCTCAGAAGTGTCTTTGGCACGGGTACTCCCTCCTGCCCAGCCTGGTTACAGCACGCCAGCTGTTTCCGGGAAGTGTCAACGTCACTTTGTCACCAATACGTTGTCCTGTAGTGTTGCGTTCGGGTTAGCCGAGTCTATGGTGCCTGCAGTTTAGGTGCTTCCTGTGTGGGCTGCGGGTTCTGGTAATAAAGGCTGGTTCCGCAGTGAAAAATAGGACAAGCACCCCCTGTAAGGACTGTGGGTTTCGGTAACTGCGGCCAGCTCGCAGCCTTGTAACTTTGCTTTTCATGGGTACCTTCTACTACCGATCCGGGTTCCAGCACCGTCAGCTGGTTCTCGGCAGTGCCTTTGGCTTAGGTGCCTCCTTTTCGGTATCCGAGTTCCAGCAACGTCTGCTGGTCCTTGGTAGTCTTTCTAGCACAGGTACCTCCTGCTTAGTAACTGGGTTCCAGCACCGTCAGCTGGTCCTCGGTAGTGCCATTGGCTCTTGTTCCTTCTGCTGCCCTTCCGGGTTCCAGCACCGTCAGCTGGTCCTCGCTAGTTCCATTGGCTCTTGCAGCTTCTGCTACACATCTGGGTTCCAGCACCGTCAGCTGGTTCTCGGCAGTTCCTCAGCCTTCTTGTACTTTCTGCTACATTTCCAAGTTCAAGCTTTTGGAAATGGTTTTTGTTTATTATCACTCTGGATCTCCCTGACGACAACCCTGAAGATGACAACCCTGAAGACCACCCCGAAGAAGACGACGACCAATAAAATGTTGACCCTGAAGACGATGACCCGGAACACCACCCCGAAAAAGATGACCCTGAAGAAGATGACCAAGAGGACAAAGAACATGAAGACAACCACCAAGATACAGAACAACAAGAGACAGAAGACCAAGAAGCAGAAGACCAAGAAGCTGCAGATCAAAAAGCAGAACAACTTTAAGCATAAGACTAAAAATTAGAGCAAAAGATATTATCTAAAGTATAAGCAGAAGAAGACTAAGCAGTGTATGGGGGTGAGTCCGTTTCTCCTCGTGGTGCCCCTGGAAAATGCCTGCTGCTGCAGGCCAAACTGAACGCGGACAAATGCCTGTCACAAATAAGAATATGATGAAGAAGAATAGGAAGAAGATGAAGAAGTAGAATATGAAGAAGAATAATAGTTGAATAAGACGAATATGAATAATGTAAAAAAAAAAGAATAATAGGAAGAAGGTGAAGAAGAAGATGAATAAGGTGAAGAAGAAGTTGATGAAAAAGATGCTGCTGCTGCTGCTGAGGATCATGAAGGAGAAAGTGTGGGAGAAGTAAAAAAGAAGGTGAAGAGCATGGAAGTAGGGAAACATACATATCTGACAAAATATAAAAGAGGTTAACATAGTCAATATCTTTGTAACTCCGAGCGTCTTTAAAAAAAAAAAAAATTTCCTACTATTCCATTTGATTGGGCTTAACTTCTATGCCTTTAATGTCTCCTCCACCTCCCCCAATACATTCTACATTATTCTTAGTTGTTTTTCTTCATGTAGAATAAACCTACAAGGAAAGAAAGGGATTTTTTTAATTCCGCTATTTCTGTCCCATTGACTTAAATGGGACTTCCGGTATCGGAATTGGCGATACCCGATACTTTTTGGGTATCGGCCGATCCAATCCGATCCGATATTTCTCAATATCGGATGGTATCACTCAACACTACTCTCAATCCCATCCACAAGGACATTAATAAAGAGGTTAAAAAGAATTGGTCCTAGCACAGATCTCTGCGGTACCCAACTGCTGACTATATCCCATTTAGAGAACGTACCATTTATGACAACTGCTTGTTTCCTTTCATTTAGCCAATTCTTTACCCATCTGCATATAGTTTCCCACAGTCCTTGCTTCTGTAGCTTCAGTATAAGGCTGTTATGTGTTACAGTATCAAATACCTTTGCAACGTCCAGATAAATCACATCAGCCACATTACCAACTTCCACATTTGCACTTACCTCCTCATAGAAGCCCAACATGTTGGTAAGACACTACCTATCCTTCATGAATCCCTGCTGGTTGTCAGTTATTATATCATTGTCTACAATATATTTCTGCAGACCCTATCATAATGCCCTCAAAAGTTTTGCACACTACTGATGTCATGTCAGACTTACCGGACTGGAGTTTCCTGGATCCACCTTCTTATCTTTCTTAAATATCAGTACCACGTGAGCCATCGTCCAGTCCTGTGGCACCACCCCTGTTACAAGAGAATGTAAGAATACAGTGGTCTGTCAATTATTGAGATCAATTCCTTCAGTATCCGTGGATGAATGCCATTTGTGCCGGGGGATCTGTCAAAGTTTAAATTGCTCAGATGCAGGTGTAGTTCTTCGTGTTTTTAACTAGTTATAGTGATATCAGGTGGTGAACTTTGATTTTTGCCTTGTGGAAAGATCACTGGAACACACAAGACTTTGGTGAACATAGATGAAAAGTAACTATTTAATATTTCTCCTCCATAATTATCCTGTTATAATCGTCTTTTAAGAGGCCAATACCATCAGTTATTTTCTTTTTGGCATTGAGGCATTTATAAAATTTTGGGGGGATTTATTTTAATGTCGCTGACTTTTTGTGTCTCTGTAGATCATTTTGCTAGCTTAATTTCCTTTTTACATTTCTTAGGCTAGTTACACACTAGCATTCTTGGGCGCAGCGCAGGGCCGCCACTAAGCTCTGCCCCTGGCCACACCCCCTCCAGTCAGTTCCTCCTCTGATCGCATGACACTGCATGCGATCACCGTACCCTATATTTAGCGTTGGGTACGCTGACCATGCGCTGATATGATTTTGCTGGCGCTGTGCCCTTTTGGTGCTGCGCTCAGCGCACAAAAATGCAACACAGCGTGCTTTTGTGCACTGGGCACAGCGCCAAAAGGGCTCAGTGCCTGCAAAATCATACCAGCACACGGTCAGTGCATGGTCAGCGTACCCAACACTAAATATAGGGTATGGTGATCGCATGCAGTGTCATGCGATCAGAGGAGGAACTGACCGGAGGGGGCGCGGCCAGGGGCGGAGCTTAGCGTCGGCCCTGCGCCCAAGAACGCTAGTGTGAAACTAGCCTTACTTAGATCTTTATACTCCTGAAATGCTATTTCTGTATTCTCGGCCTTAAGATTGTGAATGACCTTTGTTTTTGTCTTATTAAACTTTGTACTGTCTTATTTATGCATAATGGTTTCTTTTTATTCCTTATAGTAATATAGTAAACTTTAGTACCTTTGTATTGTCTGGTGACATCAAGCCAAGGGCTTAGTAATGGAGAGGAGTCTATATTACACCTGTCCATTACTAATCCTATTGTTGCATGGTAAATAAACACACAGCAGGTATAAAGTTTATGTGGTATCTCCTGAAGGGGTCATATAGATTCTGAAATGCGTAGAATAAACGACCATTAATTTCTACACTAAGTCTGGATTTAAAATTGGCCAGCAGCGCAGATATAATCCACAAATTTTCCTTTATAACAGACATACAAAGGTTACACCAACCCCACAAATATTACCTCACTTGACACCGCTGCAGTGCAAGTGGGAAGAGATGGGCAAAGCGCCCAAATTTGCACATGTAATAGATGTGCCTTTTCTGGGCGACTTTCGGCTGCTATTTTTAAGGCTGGGGGGCCAATGTCCATGACCCCCTACTAGCCTGAGTATACCAGCCCCCAGATGTCTGCTTTAGCAAGACTGGTTGTCAAAAGTGGGCGGGACCCATTCTGTTTTTCAAAATTATTTATTTAAGTAATGAAAAAAACGGCATGGGAACTCTATTCTTGATAACCAGCCTTGCTAACAGTACAGCTGAGGGTTGAACCCTTCAGCTGTGAGTTTTGTTTGGCTGGTTATACAAAATACAGGGGAACCCATGCTGTTTTTTTATTTAATAATTTATTTAGAGCGCAGGCACTGGCTGATGAATAATCCCATCAGTTGCTCCTGTTCTCGCTGTTATTAGCAGCAGCAGGCATTGGCTGATGGGAGTAGTAGTACGATCAGCCAATACCAATGACTAGAGGTCAACTTTTTAACCCCGATCACAGCAGCAGGCTTATGCTGTCATTTGACAGGGTGGGAACCGTGGCTCTTTTACCGGCAGTAATGATTTTACTGCCGGTCAGAAGCAGTGTTTGCTGCACCGTCATGCACATGACTGTGTGAGGAGCAGTTGGTGCTTGGGGGGCCAAACCCAAACAGTAAGACGGACATCCTGGTGAGGTCCGTGTTTGGCATTCAAGATCAAACAGTAGGAGTTCACTAGGGATGCCAAACTTTACTGTTTGGGTTCTCCCATCTCTACTTTCAAGTGATTGTGATGGTGGGTTTGGAGCCACTTCGCTACAGTCCGGGCTTACCCTGGAAGGGCGTGACTGAGTGACAATTTGGTTCTTGATAGAGCCTCTCGTCATGAGGATAGGCTTGGCCACAGGTAGTCTCCAGGTGTCACTCCTTGACAGTAAATGGACCTGCAGCAGCTGACTCACGGGTCAAAGCAGGAAAGTGAAGCACAGAGTGGCAAAGACAGAAGCGTAGTCAAATGATCCATGGTTGGGGAAGGCAGCACAGGTTCACAAAACTAAATCAAGGTTAGACAGAATGGGTAAAAGAGCTGGGTCAGAAACTGGAGAGACAATCCAAAAACACTAAACAGAACTCTGGAGATGGACAGGAACAGGGACCTAAGTCCAGGCAGGGAACAGGAGCAGCCTAATATCTAACTTGCTGGCAGAGTACAGGCCAGGGAAAACAAATTGTGCAGGACACAGCAGGGTTAAATTCCTGGAAGATCTGGTCATGCCTCCCTGTAACCAGGTGGAGACAGCAGGAATATGCAGCAGAGTTGGAACAGCTATATATACTCCTGATATGAGAAGGAGCAGAGCAGGGAACAGATTGAGTAGCATGTGCAAGTTAATGCCATGATAATGATTTATAAATAGGTACTAATACATTGGGATAACAGGATTTTATCTATTTTATACAACCTAAAATCTTGCTTGCTTCTGCAACGTCTGCTTGACATTAAGTACTGCTACTTAGCTTACTTGTAACCAGAATACCCAATATCTTCCTTTATTCTCTTGTCCCTAATATATTCTCACTTAATATATATGTAACAATGTGATTACTCCAGCAAAGGTGCATTGCTCTACATTTATCAACACTGAGCTTCATCTGCCATGTATTTGCTCATGGAGATGTCTTGTCTATACTGTTTTGTAATATTATGTAAGGGAGGGACTGGACTATAGTCATGACCTGTATTACTGTAGCAGCTGTGTCCAGTCCTTCCCCTACATGAAACAGTACTCTTCTCCTCGGCATACCTGCATATCCAGATTCAGCTTCACCCGGGCACTTCCCAGGCCAAAACGGTCCCTCTTCTAGGCGACGCCCATCAATGGAGACACAAGTCAACTTTAACGCTTTCTTTACTTAGGATTTCACACGTTACATCCACAGTTGGTACATTCTAACATTTGCTTGCTTCCTCATCTTTCCCTTGCTTGCTGTCACTTCTGTGCAGTACACACCCGAACTGGATGGTCTCAGACTACTTCCCAGTTCCTTCCTGACCTGACCTCGCTATAATGACATTTCCTTCAGCCTGTTTCACCCCTGACACAAATTCATCAGTCATTATGCTTGGTGGCCCCTGGTGAAGCATCCGGCTCATCTGTACCAATCTTGTTGAAGCTTCAGCTCCCTTCATCTCCTTAGTCTAGCCAACTTCTGCCCTAAATGCATTGGCCCAGGCGATCAGACGCCACATCTTCCTTTTCCTGTTCTGGCCCACTGCTATGACCCACAGTGGCCATGGGTAGCGTGCGCTATAACGAAGTTACATGGCTGCCAAGCTGTCCGGGCCTATAGCCCATATTGATACTTGGGTGCTCTGGCCCCGTCTGACTAAACTACTCTTCAGCACTAACCTTAACTCCTACAATTAACTCTCTATGAACATCCTATCAGGCCCCATTAGTATACCCCCATCTAGTGGCCCACAACATAATTACATCTACCCGGTCTATGGGGAAACTAAGTACTAAGAGTGCCCTCCTCTAATGTCCCAAGAAAGGATGCACTAACTTTCCCTAATTACACATGTACAAAACGCATACAATATCTGAAATACTATAATACTGGAATACAAGGCAATATATTGCAGTTTTCTATAAACTGGTAACACATTCATGTGGCAATACCATAAACAATGAGCGGTAATACATAGTTATACATGTAGTGGCACCGCAGGCAATTATCGTAAAACACATTTGTTAACATTAAGAACCAGAAGACAATCAGAGGGAAGGGAAGCATGAAAGACATTATATCTCACCCCCTTACAATTAAACAGTCTAGCTAGTTTTTGTTATCCTACTAATTTTTCTGTCATTAGCAAAGCCTGACACTCTACTTTCAATCCCATCCCTTAAGGTCATTAATTAAAAGACTAAAAATAATTGGGCCTAACGCTAATCCTTGTGGTGCCTACTGCTGACTTAATGCCATTTGGAGAATTTACCACTTACAATGTCCCATTGTTTCTCATCCCTTAACCAGTTATTTATCCATGTGCATATAGTGTCTTTTAGCAAATTCTTTGTAAGGTTCAGTATAAGCCAGGGTGGATACTGATGGCTTAGGGCCACCCCGGATGTATGCGTGGGCCCTTCTCCTTTCATGGTGACAATGCTACAAATTATATGTACACTGTTTGTATGTTTCTGTGTATATATAACATAATTTCCTCTCATATATTCCACCATCTCGTGTTATATAGCATCTTCTCTAGTTATATAAAGTGCCATCACTTATTACATAGTTACAATATGTACAGCGCCAACTCTTATTACATAGCATCTTCTCTAAGGCTGGTTTCACATTAGCGCTTTTTCAGCGCACGCACGGCCGGGGGTAGCTCCGCCCCCGAGCCGGCTCTCTGCCCGGCGTGCCCGCCCCTTGCTTGTAGCGCCACCTACTAGCGGACAGCGGCGCCTGCGATCGGCGCACCCTATCTTTAGCATAGGGTGCGCAGATCGTGCGCAGGCCGTGCGCTAGTTGCACTTTGACCTGCGCTGCGCACTTTTGACGGTGCGCCGTGTGCGCCAAAATTCGAAAAGTTTGATTTTGGCGCGCACGGCGCACCGTCAAAAGTGCGCAGCGCAGGTCAAAGCGCAACTAGCGCACGGCCTGCGCACGATCTGCGCACCCTATGCTAAAGATAGGGTGCGCCGATCGCAGGCGCCGCTGTCCGCTAGTAGGCGGCGCTACAAGCAAGGGGCGGGCACGCCGGGCAGAGAGCCGGCTCGGGGGCGGAGCTACCCCCGGCCGTGCGTGCGCTGAAAAAGCGCTAATGTGAAACCAGCCTAATATTGTTTAGCATCATCCCAATATTACAAAGCATCACTTCTTCTTATGTATTGCAAAGTCCCTTACATAACGTATTCTATTTTTGCTATTCATACAGTCTTCTCTTTATTTCACAGAATCTTCTCTTATGTAAACATACTGATCCCTACAGTTATCAGCTGCATCAGGATCAAGAAGTGTATATGACTAAAGAAGTTATTTATAAAAAAATATTGCTTTATTATAACCAACGTTAACAAACAAATATATATAAAATTAGGGTACCTCAAACCCAATATAACACCAGAAGGTCAGCTACAGCAATTCAAAGATATACAGGAATCAATGTAATCAATTTATAATTTATGTATACCTAACATACTATACAGTGCAATTGATTTGGTATTAAAGTGACATAGTGCATTAAATAGTAGCCTTATTTTAATATTCTTACTGGCAATAAATTCAGCACCATTATGGCTTCAAAAATGTACACAAATAAATATGCCACCAATTAAATGCAGTTAGTTAGGCATATCTATTTTACAATGACATAGTGCATTCATATTCAGACATAGTGCTATATATGTATGCCCATGTTAGCAGCAAACAATCAGCACGGTGGGTATATAGCTCAATAAGCAAGCATATAAATGACCAATGCCTTAAATTCCCACAGACAAAACCATGCAAATAGTCGTCCACCCCTAATTGTCAAAAAGCACCAAAGTCCCTTGCCCCATACATATTACCTGTATCCCGACTGCTGGATGACTGTAACGCCAAAAGGCACGCTGACACATCAGACCCCGACGCACGTTTCACCGTTGCTTCTTCCATGTGTAATGTGCTTACAGAATCTTCTCTTGTTAGATGACTGTTGAATGACTGCTGATGGAATATGTGAAAGCTCCTTTTCTTATGTAGGAAGCTAATGGACTGGTCTTCTAGTCAGATGCTGCTTCATCAGCAGTCATTTTATTTTTAATCTAACAAAAGAGGACTCTATGTAATAAACTGAGGCTGCTATAAGCATCAAAATTATTAAGAGAATACAGTACAATGTGTAAGGTACAGTGCCCTACATACGAGATGTTGCTATGTAATAATAGGAGATGGTATACATAACAATTGAGGACAATATGTAATAATGGAAGGTGCCATTCATAACTAGAGAAGATGCTACGTAAAAAGACATAGTACTGTACATAACATGAGAGATTGTTCTATGTAGTGTTGGTCTGCTGTCCGATTTTTTTTTCTTGCACAGAATGAAGACCCATTGAATATGTCCTATTCGGATCCTTAAAATTAGATCAGAACAAGACATGTCCTGAGTTTCCCAGATCTTATTAATGGATCTTTGATTTTCACAGACATATGAATGGATCTATGAAACACTATGAGTATGTGTGCCGTCTGAAAAATTAAAATCTGTCAGCTCACGGACACATTAAACAGATATGTGAATAAAGCATAATGGAGGTTGTTTAACAAAGAAAAGTATTTCTGCAAGTTATTCAGTACAGATAAATATTTACATTGTAGATAGGCAGCAAGATGATGTCTGCTGCCATCAAGTCTGAGTCAGAGTGATGTGTCACGGAGGTACCGGGCCTCAGTGATATAACACCTAGAAAAGGCTCCAGCACTAGTGATGAGTGAGCATACTCAGTAATGCTCGGCAGTTCTTGACACTAGTAAAAAAATAAAAATACAGGCCACATATTTTACAGTGTGTTATCTCCGTCACATCCCTCATCTATATGTTGGCTAAAAATTGTGGCATTTCAGGCCTCCATTCAACTGTTTTTGCTGTGTGTTACCTTAGTTCGTGAGACTACTTTCCTGTAAAAAAATAAAAATACAGGCCACAAATTTTACAGTCTGGTATCTCCATCACACGCCTCATCTATCTGTGGGCTACAAATTGTGGCATTTTAGGCCTCCATTCAACTGTATTTGCTATGTGTTACCTTAGTTCTTGAGACTATTTTCCTATAAAAAATTAAATATACAGGCCACATATTTTACATTGTGGTGTCTCAGTCACACGCCTCATCTATCTGTGGGCTAAATAATGTGGCATTTCAGGCCTATATTGAACTGTTTTTCCTGTGTGCTACCCTAGTTAGTGACACTATTTTGCTGTAGAAAAAAAGTACAGGCCACATATTTTACTGTGTGGTATCTCTGTCACACAACTTAGCTATCTGTGTGCTAACAATTGTGGCATTTCAGGCCTACATTGAACTGTTTTTGCTGTGTGCTAATTGATTTAGTGACACTATTTTGCTGTAAAAAAAATACAGGCCACATATTTTACAGTGTGGTATCTCCGTCACATGCCTCATCTATCTGTGGGCTACAAATTGTAGCATTTGAAGCCTCCATTCAATGGTTTTTCCTGTGTCTTAGCCTAGTTATTGACAACAGTTTTCAGAAAATAAATTGTTACCTACAGGCCAGATATTTTAAACTGTGGTTTTCACACACACGGATCACATATACGTTCACTCCACATTCAGCCATTTGTATTAAATGTGGAAAATATTGTAGTCCATTTAAAATGGGCAAGGTGCGTGGCAAGGGATGGGGTAGTGGACATGATGGTGATTGAGCATTCAGAGGCCAAGGCCGAGGCCGTGGGCAAGCTGAAATTGAGCACAACAAACATCCATATCTTCTCGCTCGACCTTCCTGTCCAAAGTACTAGGGGACTGAAGCAGCACACCACTATTTAACAAAGAGCAGTGTCAAAAGTTTGTTGGTTGGATAGCAGATAATGCTTCTAGTCACTTTGCCACCACCACTTCCACCCTGTATTCCACACAGTCAAGTCTGAGTAGTCGTGAGTCTGGACCACATATTCCTCACCCTGATCCTCCTTACTGCCACCATGCCGAGTGCCCAGAGACAACTGATCCTACACTTGGACACTCCGAAGAGCTGTTCACTTTTCCATTTACAGATTTCGGTCTCTCGCCCGGTTCACTTGAAGCGGGGCAAGATGAGATGGCATGTAGCGATGCCCAAATATATGAGCAGCCAGGGTCACACTAAGGTGATGGTGGGAACGTGTCACAAGAGGTGGACGATGATGAGACACAATTGCCAGAAAGTCAGGAGGAGGATCAGAGTGCAGAAGTGGAAGATGAGGTGGTGGATGATATACTAACTGACCCAACGTGGCAGGAGGACATGCAGAGCAAGGACAGCAGCACACAGTGGGAGGGAGGTGAAGCACCCCAACAGGCAGGAAGAAGTTTGGTGGCTGCAGACAGAAGGCGGGCAACCGTTCCTCATAACACCAACACAATGGAAGTTGGCAGTACAACTATTAGGTCTCCCCGAGTCTGGTTGTTTTTTAAAGACTCTGCCGTTAACCCCAAACAGGCCATTTTCACCACCTGCCATTCCCGCATCAGCAGGGGTAGCAAAACTACCAGCCTGTCCACCACCAGCATGATCAGGCACATGGCAGCAAAGCACCCGACTTTGTGGGCCGAACCCCAGGCTCCAGGAACAGTGTCTGCAGGTGACACCACTGCTTCTACCACTGTTGTGCATGCAAGCTAATCCCCTGTCCACGGTGCATGCGAAGATGCCTCCTTCCATGCACCTGTCATTGCCCACACTCAACTATTACCATCATAAAGCACGTCCATGTCCTTGTCCCAACGCAGCCTTAAGTTGTCCATACTCCAGTCATTGACACACAAGCGGAAATACACAGCCAATGACCCACAGGCCACATTATATTACTAAATGCACACATTTCTCGTCTGCTTGCGCTCAAAATGTTGCCTTTTAGGCTCATGGAATAATAATCTTTATTAAATAATAACCTTTATTTTTATATAGCGCTAACATATTCCGCAGCGCTTT
Organism: Dendrobates tinctorius; assembly: GCF_039654945.1. Taxonomy (NCBI): domain Eukaryota; kingdom Metazoa; phylum Chordata; class Amphibia; order Anura; family Dendrobatidae; genus Dendrobates; species Dendrobates tinctorius. Next base: position 8,857,859 of record NW_027361796.1, read on the forward strand.
ACAGTTTGCACACATCATCATCACTGTCCCCGATGGGGCTCACAATCTAAATTCCCTATATTAGTATGTCTTTAGAGTGTGGGAGGAAACCGGAGTACCGGAGGAAACCCACACAAACACGGGGAGAACATACAAACTCCTTGCAGATGTTGTCCTTGGTGGAAGCTTTCCGCAACCTGATGGCAGCCATCCCAAGGTACTTGGTCCCCAGCCGCCACTATTTCTCCCAGTGTGCTGTCCCGGCATTACACAAGCACGTGTCCCACAACATTACCTGTGCCCTCAGAATGCTGTTACTGGGAAAGTCCACCTAACCATGGGCACTTGGATAAGTGCTTGTTGGCAGGGATGGTGCATCTCACTGATGGCACACTGGGATAACAAAGTGGAAGATGATGGGACCCAGTCGGACTTTGGGATGGAGCATGTCCTCTCGACGCCAAGGATTGCGGGCCCTAAGTCAGTCAGGGTTGCCGCCACAGTCTACAGCTCCTGCACCGCCTCCTCCTCTTCAGCCTCCATATCCAATATTAACACATCAGTCACAAGCTGAAAGCACTGCAGCACTACCTCAGCCAAATGGCAACAGGCTGTGCTGAACCTAATATTCTTAGGTGACAAACCGCACAATGCTGAAGAGCTGTGGACAGCTCTGAAATAGCAGGCATATCTGTGGCTGACACCACTGAACCTAAAGCCAGGCATGGTTGTGGTGCCCCTGAGGCTCAGTCGCCACAGAGATACTGCACCTCCTCCTGAGGTGTGGTATCCCACCATCCAGGTAAGGTGGAGACTCCTGACCACGCTCCAACACTTGCACCCCACACCACAAAGTAGTGTAGCAAAGCACCTTCGGTGGCTCCCTGCTTGGAGTATAGCAAAGCACCCATTAGTGGCTCCCATCTTGCAACACAAAACGTGCTGGGAGGTGGGTGGAGTTAGATTACATTACAAGGAGCGGGAAAAGTTTAGAACAGTGAGTCAGTTGGTTAGAGAGTTGGAGAGAAGATCCCTGGAGAGAGGGATAGATGGATGGAAGTGCTGCAGCAGATCCCACTGACCTGGAACTGCTGGCATGGGAAAGGAAGAAAGAGAGCAACATAGACTGAAAGCCTGATTTTCCATAGAAAGAAAGACTAGTACGGAACGTGAGGAGTAAGAGGGAATGGAGGACGTGGGTTAGAAGAGAACCCTTCCTAGAAGTTCCAAGCGCAAGGCTGGGGCCCGGTCCCCGAGGTTGTATGGATACTAATGGTCCTGCAGCAGGCACCAGAGGAATAGAAGTAGTGACCACTTTATTCCCACACAAGACTTGGGGGCACAACAGCAACTGGATAGTGAGCCGGGAATTAGTAACAAGAAGTACTTCTTTTAAAGGTGCTATAAGAGGAGGCGTTCAGAAAGGCACATGTTGGCGGAGTGTTGGAAAGGAGTATTCCATCTGGCTTGGAGGTTCACTGAGTCCCTGACCCGGAGGACACGGCGCAGAGGCAGGCGCCTGTTTGTACAGCAGACTGTGAGTAAAGCTTTGGAACTACATGTCCTGGTGTCCTCCACTTATTCCTGTGCCAACCTGCCCAGCACTGCTACATCCCTTGCGCCTGACACTACACCATCTACGTGTCACTTCACCTACTCTGCCCTGGGACTGTATCCCTGCCTGTGGAGGGCTATAACATCACTGCTACACCACATCATCTGTCCCAGAGGATCTGTCTTCAGCGTCGGCATACATCTTCATTGCCGAACACCACAGGTGGTGTCACGACTTACACATTGACACTGAACATTTACAATGGTCGCCCAGGGCCACGGGCTGGGTTCCAGCTACCGTGACATCTCCCATTGAGGACCATCGGGCCGGTACCGAGTACCCCACTGCCCTGGGTGTGAGGGAGTCCCATGGTCATGTGTGAAAATGGCAGGAACCTGGTGGCAGCTCTGAGGCGAGGTGTGCTCAGACACGTACCATGCCTGGCCCATGTGCTTAACCTTATTGTTCTACAGTTTCTCAAAAGCTATCTGGAGCTTCCCGGAGCTTGTGAAAGTAAGCCGCCTGTGTGCACATTTTAGAAAGTTAGCTACAGCTACCGTTGCCCTTGCAGTGTTTCAGCAGCATTTTCAGCTTCCAGCTCACCGACTGGTGTCTGTTGTCCCAACGCGTTGGAACTCTTTACTGCAGATGTTGGAAAGGATTTGTGAGCAGAAGAGGGCAGTTGTTGACTACCAGGATCAACAAGGCCATCAATATTTAGTTCAGGCTCCACACATAAGACCTCAGAAGTGGTCATGGATGTCAGACATATATACCATCCTACAAAACTTTGAGGAGTCTACCAAGATGGTGAGCAGCGATGACGCCATAATTAGCATCACCATCCCGCATTTCTGTATTCTGAAAAGCTCTCCGTTCACAATCAAAGAGGATGCATTGCAGGTGGAGCAGGAAGAGATGGAGCAAGAAACCATACAGAGTGATTGCACACAGCCCAGCCTCATGTGATCCCAATGTGGATTGGTTGACAATGAGGAAGAGGAGGAGAAGAAAGAACAGAAGCTACTTTCATGTGCTATATGGTACTACAAGCGCAACTGTCATACCGTCTGTTCAACGTGGATGGCCTGTGGACAGGGAGGAGGTGGAGATCATGGTCAGTTGTACTCTTGGTGAGGACATGTGATACTTGCCTGTTAGCAGTCGGGCATGTATGGCTGACTTTATGTTGCACTGCCTTTCCCGTGACCCTCGTATTCTCCAAATTTTGGGTGACAGTCATTACTGGTTGGTGACACTTCTAGACCCATGCTACAAGGAGATCTTTCAATCTCTTCCTCCAGATGCAGACAGGTGTACTAAAATGATGCAGTGCCAGAAGGCCCTTGTTGTGCAATTGTAAAAAAAATTCACATCTGAAAACGCTGGTGGCAGAAGTCACAGTTTGTTGTACTACCAAGGAGTACAGGCGAGAGAGACACAACTCCAATCCAGCAGAGGCAGGGAAACATTGTCAAAGTTCTGCGAGAGTTTTCTCCGACCCTCCCATCGCGCAAGCCTTGAGGCGCGGGGTACTCTCACAGGGAGTCCAAAGTTTTGGAAGATACTGAGGAAGTACCATGCTGACTGTACAACATCCTCTGTGCCTTTTAATTATTGGGTATCCAAGCTGGACACGTGGCATGAATTGGCTCTCTATGCCTTGGAGGTCATGACCTGTCCTGCCGCTAGCGTTTTGTCAGGGCGGGATTTTAGTGCCGCTGGTGGAATTATATCTGATAAGCACATCCGCCTGTGAACTGAAAATGCTTACAGACTGACTCATAAAAATGAACAAGGGCTGGATTGGGCCATACTTCTCTACACCACCGAATGATAACAGTGAAACATAACCTCAAATCCAGTGTCATTTCTTGGGTGGTATATTCCCATGCACCTCTTCACACCCACACATGGTTATACGCTTCCTGATTTTGCCTATTTGCTGTTATCCTCCTCCTTCTCCTCATCTTCATCAGCCACCACCACTAGATCACCATGGTGACCGTGGTCCGTGATGCAACAGCCACGTTATTGTCTTAAAGGGTGTTTTTGATGCCCGTAAAAAAAATTTTTTTTTATACATTATGTTGATTTGTACCCTCCACGGCGAAATGTTTGTCAGCCCATACATAAGTTTATGGGCATTACAACCATAGGAGACCCGCTCCTTTAAATTGGTAAAAGATTTTTAGTAGGCCATCCTCCAAGTCTCTTCTGACACCACCACTAGATCACCAGGATGAACAAGTTCAGTGATGCAACAGTCAGGTTTTTTTTAATGGTGTTTATGATGACCGTAAAAAAAAAAAGTTTACACAATATGTTGATGTGCACCCCTAGGGGGGAAATGTTTGTCTGCCCATACACTTATTGTATGGGCATTACAACCATAATCCTTTGAATTGGGAAAGATTTTTAGTAGGCGCTCCTCCACATCTCTTCCAAGGGGTATTGGGGTGCATCCAAATTTGGAGCAGGCCTTGAGTTCACTTCATGGGCAAACATTATGGGAGTAGCAACTTTGGTTTCATGTGACTAGACCGAGAAGAAGCCCTAAAAAGGTTGAAACGTGTTGTGTGTGTCATGATCCAGGTTGGATGATGACAGTTAAAACCGCTTGTAACCTTTTTTTTCTTTAAGCTGTGTGCTTAGGTGTGGTTTTTGCCCCCGGTGGCCATTGGGATTATTGCACTGTGGTGTCCTTTGTTCTAAGTTTTCCCCCGGTGGTGGTGAGCGTCATTGCACTCTGTTTCTTTAGTTTAGTGCACATGATTGTAATGCAGGTGTGATTGCTGGCTCTGCTACAAAAGAGTCACAGGTGTTGCAATCAGTGTTGGTGATAGTATTCATTTCCAACCATCCCTAGTGGAGGAAGGAGCTGGAGAGAGCTCCTAGCAGCACGGTCAGAGCCCTGGTGTGGAAGGAGTCAGAGGGGATTTCCTTACAGCTCTGACAGAGCTTGGTGGCAGCATTTCAGCAGGAGTGCTGCATTCTGGTGATGGACTCTGATGCCAGGAGCAAGGGCAACAGAGTAAAGCTAAGTGGCATTTCCCTGTTTGTGCCTTTCCTTTATGTGTGTTTCAGTGCAGTGGTGGGATTAGTCTCTGCACCGGCCATTTCACTAGAAAGGGGTAGGTGCAGGGCAAGCTAGGGTTTAAAGGTATCCTGAGCGGCGCCTGTTGCGGGACCGGCCTATTGATCGGTAGGAGTGTAGAGACACTGACTCAGGGGAGTGCAGGAGGTCTCCATATCCCTGTTCCCTATCGCAGTGCCCACCATTGTTATTGTGTCCCTGGTGTTTCCCCTTATTATTTAAATTTGTCCTGCTGGAGGCGGGGTATCCGGTTTTAAGTGTATTTCTGAAATTCGCCTGCTGGAGGCGGTGTATCCGGCTGCACGTCTTATTATTTAAATTCGCCCTGCTGGAGGCGGTGTATCCAGGGTCGTGTGTGTCATAAATTCACCCTGCTGGAGGCGGTGTGTCCAGAGACACATTGATCGTGACAGTATGCACGCATATAGCAGCAGTGTGCCCTTTGTTTGATCCCCCTGTGTATAATAAGGATTTCTGCAAAATGGAATATTTTAAAGATGGAATAATAAAATGGATTTTAATTGCCAAGTAGGAAGAATCTGCTTGAATTTTTTGTTGTTCTCTGTGAATATTGAATCATGGATGTGCCTCTCCCATTTCAACTCCGTGTGACTCCCTGGCAGTGAGCAGATCTCTTAAAGACGACAGAATGGGTGAGCTGGCTATAACTTTACTTACAGTATTTGAATTAAGAAAGATGCGAACTTTGGTTTCATGTGGCCATCCAGTATGACGGTTCAAAGGGTTATTTGGATGTGTGTAACTTTGCAGCAAGGCAAGCCTTGCATTCAATGCAGAAGCAAACACTATGGAAGACCCACTTTCTTATAATGGGAACATTTTTTCCTGAGGCCCCCCTGTACATCTCATCAAAGGGGCATTGGGGTGCATCCTAATTTTTGGCAGCCCAACCACTCACTGCATAGACAATAACAGTATAGGAGACCCACTGTTTAATAATGGGACCAACAATGCATAGCCAGCTGATGGCCCTTTAAGAATATTAATGCCACCTGATGCTCCTATAAAAATAGGCTTTTTTACTTTCAGAGTCCCTCCTTCATTAATGAAGCAGGATGTGTCTGATGATGTGTCACACACCGCATGGCCAGCTAAGGTTGTTAAATGTTAAAATGACATTTCCCTCTGAATGCATTTGTATTGGTTGAAAACAATGCTAAAGTTGAAAAATGCATCAAAAATGCTACATGCAAACATAGCCCAAGTGGTTGAGGTACATTTTTTTGGGAGGGTTATTTATTTTGCTTTACATTCAAATCATTACCCTAGAAAATATGTTCCTTAACATATTTCCCAGGAAAATCCATTTTGGTTTCGTTTTGGCATGTTGTATTGCGCGCCTGTAAGGCTACTTTCACACATCAGGTTTTCGGCGTCAGGCGCGATCCGGCGTCGTGCCAGAACGCCGGATCCGACAAATGTTTTGTAAAACCGGATGTGACGGATCCGGTTTTCTGCCGGATCCGTCTTTTTCTTGACAGACAAAACCGGATCCGTCTCATCCGGTTCATCCGTTTTTCTATCCGTTTTTCGACGGATTACGCCGGATCCGGTTTTTAAAATTGACCCTTGTGGCTACTGAGCATGCTCAGACCAAAAAAACCGGATCCGGCGCATTGCGGCGCTCATAGGCTTCCATTGTGTGAAAAAGCCGGACGCGCCGGATCCGGCGTGTCCGGCTTTTTCGCCGGAGACAAAAAACGTTACAGTAGACGTTTTTTCCAGACGCCGGATCCGGACACATTGCCGGATCCGGCGAAAACCGGATGAAACGCATGGCCATCCGGCGCGATCCGGCGCAAATGCAAGTCAATGGGGGGGAAACCGGATCCGGCATTGCATTTCGCCGGATCCGGTTTCTGTCAAAAGCGCCGGATCGCGCCTGAAGGCGAAAACCTGATGTGTGAAAGAGGCCTTAGCATTCCAACTTGCTTGACCCGAGCCATGAGCACCCGAGCATTTTAGTGCTCACCCATCACTATCCAGCACTGATAGAGTGCTGAGAAGTTTTACTTAGTGGATCTGAAAAAGGTTAAGGTGTCAGAAATCATAGAATCATAGAATGGTAGAGTTGGAAGGGACCTCCTGGGTCATATAATCCAACCCTCTGCTCAAAGCAGGATTCACTAAATCATCCCAGACACATGTCTGTCCAGCCTCTGTTTGAAGGCTTTCATTGAAGGAAAATTCACCATCTCTCGTGGCAGCCTGTTCCACTCATTGATCACCCTAACTGTCAAAAAGTTTTTTCTAATATTTAATCTGCGTCTCCTCCCATTCAGTTTCATTCCATTGCTTCTAGTCTTTCCTTGTGCAAATGACAATAAAGATGATCCTGCTACAATGTAACAGCCTTTGAGATATTTTTGACAGCTATTGAATCTCCTCTCAGTCTTCTTTTTTGCAAGCTAAACATGTCATAGGACTCATAGGACATGGTTTGCAGACCGGTCACCATTCTGGTCGCTCTTTTCTGAACTTGCTCCAGTTTGTTGATGTCTTTTTTAAAATGTGGTGCCCAAAACTGGACATAGTATTCCAGATGAGGTCTGACCAAAGAGGAGTAGAAAGCGGATAATGGCTACACGTGATCTAGACTGTATGCTTCTGTCAATACATCCCAGAATTGCATTTGCCATTTTTGCTCCTGCATCACAGTGTTGACTCATGTTCAGTTTATGATCTATTAGTATACTCAAGTCTTTTTCACGTGTGCTGCTGCTTAGCCCTATCCCTCCCATTCTGTATATGCTTTTTTTTTATTATTGCCCAGAAGTAGTACTTTGCATTTTTGCATTTTACCCTTTTAAAAACCATTCTGTTAGTTGCAGCCCACTGCTCCAGTTTATTTATATCTTTTTGAATCCTCTCTCTCTTAGTATTAGTTATCCCTCCTAGCTTTGTGTTATCAGCAAATTTAATCAGTGTACCCTCTATTCCGTCATCTATATCGTTGAAAAAAATGTTGAACAATACAGTGCCCAGGACACAACCCTGTGGTACCCCACTTGAGATATTCTTCCAAATGACTGGTAAGTGATGGGTGGGACCGGTCATTCCCATCCTCCAATTTATCAGGGGTAGCTGGGTTAAAAGGGTAGCTAACATGCTAACAACTGTGTGTGTTTGTGTAGAGGTGGATACATCACTGAGATCTGGTTTCTGCGTGAGCTGGAGTGACTTCTTACTTCTGATCAGACAGTGCAGAGACAATATTGTGAAAGCCCTGCACAACTAAATGGATTATTTTGTTTTTCATAGAAAAAAAGGGGATCCAGCTCAATGAACTGCGACAAGGATGTATTCCCAAAATGCTTGGTGGAGGATAAAACAAGACATCAGTGATACAGTTTACTTGACAAGCGATATGTACACTTTTCTCTTCTTGGGATTGCTTCACGCTTTGATGCAGCATTCTTTGGGCACCGAACTAATCTAAGATGTCTTAGAGATGGATTTCATTGTCTTTACTATTTTGTTTTGCATGCTGCCAAAAGGCTGTTACTTGTTTTTCTGGAAAAGATTTCTGAACTTTCATAAATCTGCCTGCAAAGAAACTGCATACTCGTTTTAACGCTGCTTAACGCGTACCTGAGTGAATCCCTCATAATATCTAATGACTTACTGGATACATCTCATCTAATTAGAGTCATTATCTTCTGTTTCTTCTTCAGCTAGTCATTCCTTCATATGAACATCTTGCAGCCACAACTCATCTTGCCACACTGTTTACTGCAGCCCTGAAAATAACAAGGATACATACACATTTGGCTCCTGAACAAAAAGTCACTTACACTGTACCCCTGAAAACAAATATGTACCACACCATTACCCGGGCTTTTTTTGTAAAAAAATATTTTCCGGTACGCATTTCTGATTAATTTCTCATTATTCAGTACTGTAGTCTGTACGCTAAATTCAATCAAAAACTATGTAATTCAGATTGCAAAAGAAAAATAAAAAATGACTAATACTGTATAAACTTTTTTTTCACTTGCAAAATATGGTTTTCGTATTCCTTAACCGATTTACGTAGGCTGTATTCTATAAGAAACGCCAAATTTCAACCAAATTTTCATCAGCCACGACGTCTCAAGTTCGTTCTTTACTGTTTCTGTCAATGGCTGATCGCCGACCTCGAAGTATCCAAGAGTCAATGTACTTTGTTGGATCAAACAGCTTCAAAGGTGGCCCAACAAGCCTGACAAAAAGCAGCGAAGAAATAGTCTTTGTCAGCAACGATGCACAGGATGGTTTCGCAATCAGGTTCATTTGTGAAAATCCCCGTTCGCATTCGCTGGAGGAAATAGGAATGGTACAGAGTGCGTGTTGCAGTGGCACCATTTTCTCAGAGCACTTTCTCTCGATCAGGTATTCACGAAATCTGCGAATGACGTCTCTTTCTGCAAGCTGAAATTTTCTACACAAGTTTCTAACTTCCTGCTCGCTGAATGTTAATTGTTCCTGGACATCATCTGGCCAATGTGTCTGGTCAAGCACACGTGCCCACTGCCCATTGTTCCAAATTTGCGTCCTCGCGATCAAGCAGACGATTTTCCATCGATTCAAACCAAAACAGACCGGACCCCATCAGTGGTATACAGCCCCCCATCAGTGGTATATAGTCCCCATCACAGGTTACAGCTCCCCATGCTGCCGCACTCCTCAAAATAATGAATCATTAATTCATACCTGTTATGAATGAGTCACCGAGGAGGAAAAACAAAAACAAGCTAAGCCACAGAAAACCAGAGAGGTTGGTAACTAAGCGGATTGCAGACCCCTGATCCTATCCACACAACTAGCAGTAGCCGTGGAGCATACATGCGATGATCCTAGACGCCTCGTCACAGCTGGAGAACTAAATAAGCCTAAAGCAAGAAAAGGGGAAATCTAAACTGCCCCAGAGCAGACCCCAAAGCAATAGACAGCCCCCAAACATGTATTGTCGGTGAGACAAGATGAAAACACAAACACAGATAGAAAAATATGTGGAGCAAACGATGGGGCCCACACTAACTAGAAAGGACAGGAAAGGAAAGATGCTGTCTGCAATCACTCACAAAACCCTGCCCAAAAATGTACAACACTTTCTGATAACAAAAAAACCCTGAAGTCGCTAGACTTCAATTCCCTATATCAGCACTCTGGTATACTCTGAAGACAGAGCAAAAAGAGACCAATCTGATCAGGGACAAAAAGCAAACTGGCATAAACAGAGACATAAGAATGGAAATTCAGCACAGCCCCAGCAGGGGCTGGATGACCACAAAAACTGAGTAAACCAGACCAAATCTCATGTGAGAAAATAGCAGAGCACACTTAGCTTGAGAAGGCAGGAACAGAACTGGAAACCAGAACCTTAGGGCAGGAAAAAATCACCAGCACAAAATTAGGGAGTTGGCTGACTTAAATCCAGTCAGAGACTTCTGATGTCCACTCACAGTCCTCCTCCTCAGGTGGCAGGTCTCTGCCATTTAGATCAGCTTCATTACCTACTGTCACCACTAGAGGGAGCCCGGATGGAGAACTCACGACTCCTCTGTCAACACAGCCAGCTCCACCACCCTCACCAGAAGCCAGAGGTAAACCAGAAAATGAGTTCACAACAGTACCCCCCCTTGAGGAGGGGTCACCGAACCCTCATCCATGCCACCAGGCCGATCAGGATGGGCCCGGTGAAAAGCATGAACCAATCTATCGGCATGAATGTCAGAGGCAGAGACCCAAGAATTATCCTCCTGGCCATAACCCTTCCACTTGACCAAATACTGGAGTCTCCGTCTAGCCAGACGAGAATCCAGTGTTTTCTCTACCTCCACATTACCTTCAACCAACACAGGGTCAGGAGGTGCCGTCATAGGAACCACTGGCTCAACAAACCTCTTCAACAGAGACTTATGAAACACGTTATGGATCTTAAACGTAACTGGAAGAGCCAATCGAAAAGAAACCGGGTTAAGAATCTCCAAAATCCTATAAGGTCCAATAAATCTTGGCTTGAACTTTGGAGACGCAACCTTCATAGAGATTTTTTTTGACGACAACCAAACCATATCACCCACTTTAAACCAGGGACCAATGGTCCTATGCCGGTTGGAAAACCGCTGGGCCTTTTCTTGAGAGAGGGACAACTTATGCACCACTTGGTCCCAAATCTGCTACATTCTCTCTACCACAGTGTCAACACCTGGGCAAGCTGAAGATTCCACTTGCCCTGAAGAAAATCGAGGATGAAACCCAAAGTTACAGAAAAAGGGCGACATCAATGTGGCAGAACCAGCTTTATTATTTAAGGCAAATTTGGCCAAGGGCTAAAATGAAACCCAATCATCCTGATCAGCAGATATAAAATATCTCAAATAGGACTCCAAAGTCTGGTTTGTTCTCTTAGTCTGCCCATTGGTCTGTGGGTGAAACACAGAGGAGAAGGATAACTGAATTCCCAGCTTGGAACAAAAAGCTTTCCAAAATCTGGAAACAAACTGGACTCCTCTGTCCGACACAATGTTCTCAGGAATCCCATGCAACCGAACCACCTGTTGTAAAAACAAGGGCACCAACTCTGAGGAAGATGGCAGCTTTGGGAGTGGTACAAGATGGACCATCTTAGAAAATCTATCACAAATCACCCAGATAACAGTCATTCTCTGAGAGACAGGAAGATCAGAAATAAAATCCATTGAGATATGGGTCCATGGCCTCTTGGGGATCGGCAAGGGCATCAACAACCCACTAGAACGAGAACAGGGTTTAGACCGGGAACAAGTCCCACAAGACTGCACAAAATTCCGTACGTCACGAGATAAGGCGGGCCACCAAAAAGACTGACTCACCAAATCTCTGGTACCAAAAATATCTGGATGACCAGCCAACGCGGAGCAATGAACTTCAGACATCACTCTCTTCCTCCACTGGTCAGGAACATACAATTTTCACATAGGACAACGCTTAGCTTTGTCCTCCTGAAATTCTTCCAGGGCACGTCTCAAATCGGGCGAGATGGCAGAAAGAGCTACCCCCTCACCTAGGATGGTAGTAGGTTTGATCACAATAGGAGAATCGGCAAAGAAACTCCTAGAAAGGGCGTCTGCCTTAACATTCTTAGTGCCCGGAAAAAAGGAGACTACAAAATCAAAACGCGTGAAAAACAAGGCCCACCTAGCCTGTCTAGGATTCAAGCGTTTGGCCGACTCCAGGTAAATCAAATTCTTGTGGTCAGTGAGGACCACAACTTGATGTCTAGCTCCCTCCAACCAATGTCTCCACTCCTCGAATGCCCACTTCATGGCCAACAATTCCCGATTCCCCACATCATAGTTGCATTCAGATGGGGAGAACTTTTGGGAAAAGAAGGCACAGGGATTCATTTTAGAAGTCACCGGATCTTTTTGGGACAAAACAGCTCCTGCACCAATCTCCGAAGCTTCTACCTCTACCTGAAATGGAAGTGAGACATCAGGTTGCCGTAAAACCGGAGCAGAAGTGAACCTCCGCTTCAGCTCCTGAAATGCCAAAACAGCCTCTGTAGACCAATTCAGCACATCAGTGCCCTTCTTGGTCATATCAGTCAGTGGTTTGGCAATACCAGAAAAATCTAATATATAAAGCTCAAAGTGTGTATGTATGTGTGTGTGTGTGTGTGTGTGTGTGTGTATGTGTGTATGTCCGGGATAGGCATCCGCACCGTCCAGCTACAGCCACAAAATTTGGCACAGTCGCACGTCTGGACCCCGAGAGCGTCCTAAGCTATGTTGTGAGGCGAAATTTTAACCTCGCGCGTTCCAATTCACCAAACAATTTTGCCCCTATCTACATACTGGGGGAAAAAGTGTGTGCGCGTCAAGCCCCGCCCCTCATTATGATGTCATAATGCCCCTGTTTGCATACTGGGGAAACAGTGTGCGTGTGTCAAGCCCCGCCCCTCATTATGATGTCACAATGGTTGCCATTGCGACACTGATGTCATCATAGGTTGCAAGCCCTGCCGCCGCTCATCATGATGTCACAATGGTTGACTATGGAATGGAGGATGTGTGATGAGTATATGGGCACCGGACTATGGGATGGAGGATATGTATGATGGGTATATGGAAACGGGACTATGGGATGGAGGATGTGTGATGGGTATATGGGCACTGGACTATGGGATGGAGGATATGTATGACGGGTATATGGGCACGGGACTATGGGATGGCGGATATGTATATGGGCACGGGACTATGGGATGGAAGATGTGTGATGGGTATATGGGCACTGGACTATAGGATGGAGGATATGTATGATGGGTATATGGGCACGGGACTTTGAGATGGCGGATATGTATGATGGGTATATGGGCACGGGACTATGGGATGGAGGATATGTATGATGGGTATATGGGCATGGGACTATGAGATGAAGGATGTGTGATGGGTATATGGACACTCGACTATGGGATGGCGATTATGTATGATGGGTATATGGGCACTGGACTATAGGATGGAGGATATGTATGATGGGTATATGGGCACGGAACTATGAGATGGCGGGGCGGATATCTATGATGGGTATATGGGCATGGGACTATGGGATGAAGAATATTTATGATGGGTATATGGGCATGGGACTATGGGATGGAGAATATGTATGATGGGTATATGGGCATGGGACTATGGGATGGAGGATGTGTGATGGGTATATGGGCATGGGCCTTAGTGGCCTGTGTATATGTATGATGGGTATATGGGTACGGGACTATGGGATGGAGGATAATTATAATTTTCTATAACTAACCACAGTTAGTTTCTATGCCCGGGCAGCGCCGGGCTCTTCAGCTAGTTAGCTATAAATTTACGATAAAAATTAGCAAAACCCAAAAACTTCTGGAGAGCCTTCAAAGAAGTGGGCTGATCCCAATCATAAATGGCCTGTACCTTGGCCGGGTCCATTTCAATAGTTGACGGAGACAAAATAAATCCCAAAAATGAAATCCTCTGTACACCAAAAAGGCATTTCAATCCCTTAACATACAGGGAATTCTCCCTCAAAATCCGGAACACAGTCCGAACATGTTCCACGTGAGAATCTCAATCACTGGAAAAGATCAGAATATCATCCAAATAGATGATCAAAAACTTATCCACAAAGTCCCGGAAAATATAATTCATGAAGGATTGGAAGACAGAAGGGGCATTAGTGAGCCCAAAAGGCATCACCAGGTACTCAAAATGTCCCTCCGGAGTATTAAACGCCATCTTCCATTCATCCCCATGCTTGATGTGAATAAGATTATACTCCCCCCTGAGGTCAAGCTTAGTAAACCAGCAGGCACCTTTAACTCTGGAGAATAAATCAGAAATCAGGGGTAACGGATACAGATATTTAATCGTAATCTTGTTAAGGGAACGATAGTCAATACAAGGCCTTAATGAATCATCTTTCTTAGCCACAAAAAAAACCCAGCACCTAAGGGTGAAGAGGATGGTCTAATATGACCCTTCTCCAACGACTCCTTTATATAAGATCGCATAGCCTCATGTTCAGGTACAGATAAGTTGAAAAGCCGACCCTTGGGAAATTTACACCCAGGCCTCAACTCAATTGCACAATCATAACTTCTATGAGGAGGCAGGGAAGCAGACTTACTCTCACTAAATACATCATAAAAATCAGCCAAATAGTCAGGAACATCATGAGACTGGGGAGAGGTGGAGAAAACAGGAGTGTCACCAAGAGCACACCGACAGCCCCAACTCACCACAGACACAGATTTCCAATCCAAAACTTGATTATGGATTTGAAAACAGGGAAAACCCAGAACAATAGTATCATGCAAATTATGCAGTACCAAAAATCTACAATTTTCTTGGTGGTCTGGGGCGACCCGCACTATCACCTGGGTCCAAAACTGAGGTTTATTCTCCGCCAAAGGAGTAGCATCAATACCCCTCAAAGGAATAGGCGTCCGCAGAGGTATCATAGGAAAACCACAATGTTTAGCAAAATCCAAATCCATCAAATTCAAAGCCGCTCCTGATTCCACAAAAGCCTTGGCGGAAAATGTGGATAAGGAGCAGATCAGAGTAAGTGCCAAAAGAAACTTAGGTTGTACGCCACTCACAGCAAATGTGTGTGCAAAACATTTCTCTCATTTAGGGCAGACAGAAATAATATGAGAGGCATCTCCACAGAAAAAACACAGCTTATTACGCCTTCTATACTCCTGACGTTGCACCCTAGACAAAACTCTATCACATTGCATAGGTTCAGACATTTGTTGAAAAGGTGGCAACACCTCTCGTGCGGTTTTGCGTTCACGCAAACGCCGATCAACTTGAATGGCTAATGACATAGAATCATCAAGATCAGAGGGAACAGGAAATCCCACCATATCTTTTACGGTTTCTGATAAACCCTTGCGAAAGAGAGCTGCCAAGGCACCATCATTCCATGAAGTAAGGACCGCCAACTTTTGGAATTTTTGAGAGTATAACTCTGCAGAATCCTGACCCTGGTTCAATGCCAATAGGACTTTCTCAGCTTGATCAATAGCATTAGGTTCATCATGCAAAAACCCCAAGGCTTGAAAAAATGCATCAACATTAGTCAGAATAGGATTTTCAGGTGTCAAAGAAAACAGCCAATCCTGGGGATTGCCGCGCAGCAAGGAGATGACAATTTTGACATGTTGCGCAGAGCTCCCCGATGAGTTAGGCTTCAAGGCAAGAAATAATTCACAATTATTCTTAAAATTCAAAAATTTAGACCGATCCCCAGAAAACACATTAGGAGTAGGGATTTTTGGTTCAACAGCATGTGATTGAGCGAGATATGCGGAAATTCCCCGCACTTCAGCAGCGAGCTGCTCTACATGATCAGACAATTGCTTAATCTCCATTAAGGAAAAAATCCTCCTACGGCCCCTGAGAAAAAGAGGAAAAAATGCATATAAAAAAAAATTCTGACACTTTATTTTTTTTTTACAATTTTTTTTTCCTGCTTTTGAGTACCCTAGAATCTGCGGTATGGCTGGTGATTCTGTTATGAATGAGTCACCGAGGAGGAAAAACAAAAACAAGCTAAGCCACAGAAAACCAGAGAGGTTGGTAACTAAGCGGATTGCAGACCCCTGATCCTATCCACACAACTAGCAGTAGCCATGGAGCGTACCTACGATGATCATAGACGCCTCGTCACAGCCGGAGAACTAAATAAGCCTAAAGCAAGAAAAGGGGAAATCTAAACTGCCCCAGAGCAGACCCCAAAGCAATAGACAGCCCCCAAACATGTATTGTCAGTGAGACAAGATGAAAACACAAACACAGATAGAAAAATAGGTTGAGCAAACGATGGGGCCCACACTAACTAGAAAGGACAGGAAAGGAAAGATGCTGTCTGCAATCACGCACAAAACCCTGCCCAAAAATGTCCAATATTTTCTGATAACAAAAAAACCCTGAAGTCGCTAGACTTCAATTCCCTATATCAGCACTCTGGCATAATCTGAAGACAGAACAAAAAGAGACCAATCTGATCAGGAACAAAAAGCAAACTGGCACAAACAGAGACATAAGAATGGAAATTCAGCACAGCCCCAGCAGGGGCTGGATGACCACAAAAACTGAGTAAACCAGACAAAATCTCATGTGAGAAAATAGCAGAGCACACTTAGCTTGAGAAGGCAGGAACAGAACTGGAAACCAGAACCTCAGGGCAGGAAAAAATCCAGCACAAAATTAGGGAGTCGGGTGACTTAAATCCAGAGACTCCTGATGTCCACTCACAGTCCTCCTCCTCAGGTGGCAGGTCTCTGCCATTTAGATCAGCTCCATTACCTACTGTCACCACTAGAGGGAGCCCGAATGGAGAACTCACGACTCCTCTGTCAACACAGCCAGCTCCACCACCCTCACCAGAAGCCAGAGGTAAACCAGAAAATGAGTTCACAACACTTACCCTCCAACACCGCTGCCAGTCCCTGCTTCTTCCTGCTTTTGCCAGCGTCATGTGACAGGCTCAGCAGCGATGTCGTCATTGCTGCTGCACCGGTCATAGCCGGGTACAAGCAGGAAGAAGCAGGGACTGGAGGAAGGCAGCGGTGACAGAGCAACGGAGGGTAAGAATGAATGCTTTTTTATTTTAAGGTGTGCGGCAGCACCTTCAGATTTTCTGGTAGGCCGTACCGTCGCATACCGGCGCAAAAAAGCACTAACCATTAATATATAATGAACAATACACCATTCACAATATAAATTGATAAGCCAGCACTGTACCAATGTAACCCTGGTGGGAGTGTACACGCTGTGCCATGGGTCACGCCTACCCTGGAGGGGCTAAGTTTACTAGAGCCTCTGATGGTGAGGAAAGGCTTTGCTGCCAGTAGTCACCAAGTACCAACCCAGGGAAGTCCCTGGGTCTGCTGCAGCTGACTGGATGGTCAAAGGCGCAGGTACGAGGTACAGAAAAACAGAAGGATGAGGCATAGGTCTATTCAGATGGTCCAAGGTCATAGCATTCAGCACAGGATCTGTACACGTAGGTCATGAGAGTAGAGGTCAGACAGCGCATGTAAACAAGCTGGGTCATGAATGAGATACAGAGTATGGAGGAATGCATGAACGGTTGCTATTAGCAGAGGAACCAACATTTGGGCGGGGAATGTTCGGAAGAGCCGGCTAATAAAGGCCCTAGTAGCATGGGATAGGCCAGGGAACCTAATGTCTGCAGGAAACAGCAGGGTCGAACACAATACTGACATTACAGCAGGGGATCACAGAGGATTCATTTTGTGAGGATAGCACATGAGGAAAGAGAGAGTGGATAGATGGGTGAGCACATAGGGGGAGAGATTTGCAATGCTGCAAAGCCTTCCCCCATCGTGACATTACCGCCCTCCTGATGCGATAGCATCGGGCCTCCATCTAGTTCAGTATAAGTCCCTCTACAGCATCTTCATTCACCCTCCAATTATTTATAAGTTCTACAATAGCATCATCCCCCAAACAGAATTCAATATAAGTCATTCTATAGAGTCCTCCCCCAAATCATTATAAGTTGTTGGCATAGGAAGCTGAGGATGGTTTCCTGCCGCTCCACTGCCATCATCTACTGTATTCTGTGGAGTTGCAAGAGAGCTCCCTGCCTGGCGTTCCAGCTAAGGAGGACAGTAATCTGGCTATGCACTTCTCAGATTCTCCGATTGAGAGGCCAGCTTGTCCTCATTATAAGCCACCTCTGCATAGACCCCCCTCCTCCTTGGGGCCTCTAAGGCCTCTTTCACACATCAGGTTTTCGCCGTCAGGCGCGATCCGGCGCTTTTGACAGAAACCGGATCAGGCGAAATGCAATGCCGGATCCGGTTTCCCCCCCATTGACTTGCATTTGCGCCGTATCGCGCCGGATGGCCATGCGTTTCATCCGGTTTTCGCCGGATCCGGCAATGTGTCGCAATGTGTCGCGATCCGGCGTCTGGAAAAAACGTCTACTGTAACGTTTTTTGTCTCCGGCGAAAAAGCCGTACCCGCCGGATCCGGCGCGTCCGGCTTTTTCACACAATGAAAGCCTATGAGCGCCGCAATGCGCCGGATCCGGTTTTTTGGTCTGAGCATGCTCAGTAGCTCTGCCCACAAGACATATATAAAAGCAAGACAGTGGGACCCACAGCCACACCCAACATGCCACCCAAGAAAGCAACCAAGCGAAGCAGGAGAAGGCAGGAGACCACTGCAGCACCATCAGCACCACCACCACCCCAAATGGAGCAGCAAATAGAACATGCTGAGGAGGGGAGGCCAGCAGCAGATGAGAGACGGTAATTATCAAATCCCCCATTCCTCCAAACTAGGGCCATGGAATATCAAGATATTCATTGGCCCTTTGTTTCTCTTTATTCAACAGCCGCCAAAGAGATGCAGCAGCAGCAGCAGAAATGGCATCACTGGCAGCAGCAATACCCACAGCCATGGAGTCTGGCCATCAACAGGACAGCACATCTTCTTCTGGGAGCCCTCCCTCGCATCGTCAGCGTTTGACGGTAAGTTTTTATTTCCAAAATCCATCATCTCTGTAATATATGTCTATTCATTGCCTTTTATTTCAAAACAGGAATCACAAGATGAAGAGGAGCTCCCAGAAGAAGAAGGAAGGGGTGGACAGACACCTGGAGTGGGCTCACAATTGGTAAGTTTTTTGCATCAAACGCAGAAACACAACATCACACTACACACAACACATAGAAAACAATGTTCTGCAGACCACACACAGCAAACAAATGCCTACATCCAAAGACATAACATTTTTTGTTTTCTTCTCTAGTCTTCCCAATCTGGTGCTCGGCCAAGAGGTCCTCGCAGTGCCTCCCAGGGTCGTCGGCGACAGCAACGCGGCGGTCACCAGCGTGTAAGTATAAATATTTTTGCTTTTTTTTTGCACTTTTTATTTCATTTCTTTTGTGGAGGCTAATTATGTTATTTTTGTCTTTTTCTTTAACAGCCTTCACAGCGTGCTCCCGACTCTGACGGTGAGGATGGAGGACTCGATGTGGACCACCTCATCGATCTCGTCAGAGAAAGGGAGCCGCTCTGGAATATGGCTGACCGCCGCCACGCTGACCTTATCGTTACCCGACGACTCTGGGAGGAAATCTGTTCTCTCCTTGTGGGCCGCTGGGAGGACCTCGAAGCTCGGGCCCAGATTAAAGAGCGTAAGTATATACAGTACCGGTTGCTTGATGTAAACCAGTGTTTCCCGAACTCCAGTCCTCGTGGTCCCCACGGATCATGTGTTCAGGATTTCTATTTACTATGGAAATCCTGAAAACATGACCCCTGGGGACCATGAGGACTGGAGTTTGTGAAACACTGATGTTGTATACTAACCACTCCTTTCTCGTTTCAGGGAACAGAATTGTGAATCGGTGGCGGTCTGTGAGGGATCGTTTCAAGAAGGAGTTCAATAAAGAGATGCGGGCCCCGAGTGGATCTGGAGGACGCAGGAGCAAGTACAAGTACGCAGAAGCCCTGTCGTTCCTCCGGGAAACAATGCTCACCAGAAGGTAAATATTACACACCACATGTGAAAAAAATGTTAGATGTAACTTTTTTTTTTTCAGCCAGGGCCATACCATGTCAGTATTTTAATTGTTTTTTTTTCTCTTTATTCCACTGCACGGTGAGCAGCACTCAGGAGCCTGCACGATTGGACCCTTCTGAGGCGATCCCTGAGGAGACCGGCACCGAGGGACACTTCGACCTCCCCGGTACATCTGCACCTTCCCAGCCTTCCCACACATTCGACCCATCTGTCCCATCCACCAGCACAGGAGCATCGTGGCCGCCTACATTACATGAAGCTGCTGGTGAGGAGATCGATTTCCCTTTACCCCACCCTTCTGCCCCTGCCACCTCTAGTACACCTGCGGGTACTGGGCGGCTGCGGCAGAGGGGTCAGGAAAAGAGTTATGCGCAAGAGTTCTTGCATCTGAATGCATCTTTCCAGAACTGTCTCAAAGTCTTGTCAGAGCAAATCTCCGCAGGCTTTCAGCAGATCAACTCCAGCATTCTGGAGGTGAAGACACTTCTGCAAACCATGCATTCAGAAGCAAGATCTTCGCCAAACCACACCTTTTTCAGGTCTGTTGTGGAGCGCATGGCAACACTATCTCCTACCCAGCAGATGCATGTAATGCATTCGTGCCACGGTGCTCTACAGCAGGTTACCTCCCAACCTCCACCTCCCACCACTGTAGTTCCTCCACCTGCACCCCCTCCAGCCACTTTCCATCCTCCCCCTCCTATTACATCTGCACCCCCTCCAGCCACTTTCCATCCTCCCCCTCCTATTACATCTGCACCCCCTCCAGCCACTTTCCATCCTCCCCCTCCTATTACATACCAGCAACCTCACCAGTACCAGACATCTCCCCACTTCCAGCAACCTGCCCCGTACCAAACTCCTTCCCCGTACCAAACTCCTTCCCCGTACCAAACTCCTTCCCCATACAACTTTCCATCAACATCATCTGCTCCTACAGTCCCTGCCCAACCCTCCACTCCACCGCCCACCACCTCTTCTGCCTCCCACATGTCCACCCATTCTGTAGCTTTTTCCACACCTTCACCTCTAACTGTTCCTTCCCCACCACGATCCCAGTCCTCTCTCCACACACCCAGTGTCGAAGTGTCCCGCAGCCCCTCCAGCAGTATTTCCACCCCACAGTACACAGAGTTGTAATGTTTTTTTTTTGTAATAAAAATGCCCATTGGGTTTAAAACCTTTATTAAAAAAGTTTTTTGCACTTTAAAAACATAAAAAAAAAAAAAATTTAAATAAAAGTTAAATTATCGTTTCACAATGATTGTCTGTCATTTCTTTCTGCGGCGAACTATGTTTTAAAAAAAGGTTAAATACAGGGTATTTCAAAGGTAAAAAGGTATTCAAAACCAGGTATATAACTGTGGGTAAATTTTAGCTTTTTGCCACAGTTGTGTTCCTGGTTGTGTTTGAAGCAAAGTATTTCACCTAAAAAGTTGTGTTTATTGTTGGTGATTTCCTACCAATGTACACAACTTTTGTTAAAAGGTGAAATACTTTGCATAAAACACAACCAGGTACACACCTGTGGCCTAAAGGTAAAAATAGTAAGACCATGACAAGATAGCCAACTTTGGTTGGCAAAGGTATATACTGTTGGTCCAGAAGGTACACAAGTTTAGGGCACAAATCTCTCACACTCTGTCATCCCAGTGTACTCTGCCTTGAGGTGACATAAAGTATAGTGGAAAATTGTCCCTGAAACCGTCACAGAACTTCTAGTGGTAATATTTCCAATGACAACATCCATCTTCGCCAGTAACTTGCTCTTCTCTCCAACCTGCACTTTCTCCTCTACAACCTGTCAAAGAAGGGCTGTAGGAACATGCTATATCTAGTTTTCCAGTAGCCAATCCCGTTCGGAAGGCCACAAGGGTCAATTTTAAAAACCGGATCCGGCGTAATCCGTCGAAAAACGGATAGAAAAACGGATAGAAAAACGGATGAACCGGATGAGACGGATCCGGTTTTGTCTGTCAAGAACAAGACGGATCCGGCAGAAAACCGGATCCGTCACATCAGGTTTTACAAAACATTTGCCGGATCCGGCATTCCGGCACGACGCCGGATCGCGCCTGACGCCGAAAACCTGATGTGTGAAAGTAGCCTAAAGCAGCTGTATGAGCTCCATAGGAGACAATGATTTTTAACATATATGGCAATACTATGTATTTCAGTATATAGTACAAGTGATCAAATGATCCCAAGTTCAGATCCTCTAAGCGGACGAAACAAAAATGTAATAAGTACAAAAATTAAATTTTAAAAATGTGACACATCATCCCTTTGTCATTAAAAAATAAGGAAAGGAAAAAAAATCATATTTGTTACCAATACATCTATAAAAGTCTGGTTTATCAAAATATAGAATCAATTACTCCATATGGTAAGCACTGTAAATGTAAAAAAAATCAAAAACACCAGAAGTGTGTTCCTTTTGGTCACTTTCTTAAAAAAAAGGCAATGAAAAGCGATCAAAATTTTATACATATCCCTATTTGGTATCCATAAAATGTCTGCTCACCTTGCAAAGAACAAGCCCTCACTCAACTCTATGAATCCCTCACAAGACAATAATGTAACAGATCTCGGTAAATGGCAACACAAAGAAAAAGAAAAAATGTTTTTCCGTTATTTAAAGAGAATCCGTCAGCACAATTTTGCAATAAGACATGGCTGTTAAAAATATTACATTGATATCTTTGGTGAGAAAATCTTTTTATGGTTCTTCTTTAATCAGCATTTGAAGTTTTCTTGAGGGACTGGGGAATAACTATCAAGGAGGAGAAGACCCAGTGTACAGTCCTGCCTATGCGCACTGTAAACTATTTGTCCAAAAACTTCAATTGGTGCTTAAAGAAGAACAACAAAGAAAATTTCTGCACCAAAAGGTATCAATGTAATCAGTGTTACATCATCATTACGGCTATGTCTTTACTTTACATTACAATATCATGTTGACAGGTTCTCCTCATATAGGAAAAAAAATAATGTCATTTTTTTCACCATTTCATGATATTTTTTCCCCTTTTCTCATGTATTGTATGGAAAAATTAATTTTAACTTTAACTACAAGATGCCCAGCAGAAAAACAAACCGTCATACATCTATTTCGACTAAAAAAAAATCTAAAAGTTATGGCTTTTGTAAAAAGGGGATGAAATAGTGAAAAAAAAAAATAGAAAAATTCCCTGGCCCTTAAAGGGTGAACTCTTTAGTCCACCTTACATAGCTTGTTACCTTAGCATGCAATAATAAATCACTTATAGAACTAAAAAGTATTTCTATTGCGCTTGGAGTCACCGTAACATAAATAAAATGGAGAAACAAATATATGAGCCAGTAATGAATAACCAAATTAGGGCAACCAGTATAGTTAACTCAAAACTAGTCATATAAATCCCTTTGGATCTTGTCTCCTATGGCAGTAGGGGTTAAACTACCACAAAAAAAAAAAAGGAATGAACTCAGTCTGAAATCAAGGTGCCCAGTAACAGATATTGCACATGGATCAAAGTTACCTCCTCCAGTATTAAGGGTTGAGGCTGCCGCAAGTGAAGTAGGCGGCTACAGACTTGAATGAAGCCGCCGCTGATTCCAAGTTACAGGTTCCACAGGTCCTTCCATCACTGATGTAACTAATCTTCATTTCAACAAAAATACAGATTGGAACCTGCCTTATTTCTTTGGGGACAGTAAATTGATCTAAACATTGTCCATTTTAAGATTTCAAGAAATCCTAAGTTTACAATTACCGGTAGATTATTTTCATTTGATCAGGAAAGCATTGGAACACAGGGAAATATTTTATACTTTATGAAATGAAGCAAGCGCGCGTAGCTGTCTTTTTACATGTTGATTAATTTTGTTTTGTAAGCATTACATATACATATGCTGCTAGATTATGCAGATTAATACCAAGGAGACTTAATATGTTCAAAACAAGGGTTTAACACCCTTCCTGCATGTTGTCTAAGCTGACACGTGTTCCTAGAAGTTGTCTGGCTCTCCACTGGGGTCTTTGGCAGGAAAGTTAAAACATAAATATAGCTAAGCCTAATTTATATTATTGTCTATACTGAAACCACTATCATTTACAGAGCAAATAAAGAAAGTTACAGAGACCGTATTGGGATAATAAAACTGACAATCATTGCAGCAGCTGAGAAATATCATTGCAGTTCATCAGACCAAGTGTTTCTGTGATTCTGTTACTTTTACCCTTTGTATAGATGAGCATTTCATAATATTTAAGAAAATAATATATATTTATGTCCATTGTTATTGCTGGCAGCATTCTTTTCTTATTTGCCATTTGTGTACAATCTGAACCATTTGTATTCTTTCAGATTGCTTGGAGATGGTTTTTTTAAAGGGATTGCCCACTACTGTGATAATGATGACCTCAATATCACATCAGGTGGGGGGTATCCAATCCCTAGCACCCTCACCTCTCAGCTGGTACCTGCTCCAGCAGTGGCAAGAGCTGACTCTTTTAACTATTACCGTATATACTTGTGTATAAGCCGACCCGTGTATAAGCCGACCCCCCTAATTTTGCCACAAAAAGCTGGGAAAACTTATTGACTCTTGTATAAGCTGAGGGTGGAATCCATAGAATATGCCCCCATATGCTGCTCCATAGTTTATGCCCCCATATGCTGCTCCATAGTTTATGATCCCCATATGCTGCTCCATAGTTTATGATCCCATATGCTTCTCCATAGAATATGCCCCCATATGCTGCTCCATAGATTATGATCCCATATGCTGTTCCATAGAATATGCCCCCATATGCTGCTCCATAGATTATGCCCCATATGCTCCTCCATAGAATATGCCACCATGTGCTGCTCCATAGAATATGCCCCCATATGCTGCTCCATAGATTATGCCCCCATATGCTTCTCCATAGTTTATGCCCCCAATATGCTGCCCCATAGACTATGCCCCCATATACTGCTCCATAGACTATGCCCTCATATACTGCTCCATAGAATATGCCCCCATATGCTGCCCCATAGAATATGCATCATATGCTGCTCAATAGAATATGCCCCCATATGCTGCTCCATAGACTATGCCCCCATATTCTGCCCCATAGAATATGCCCCCATATGCTGCCAAATAGAATATGTATCATATGCTGCTCCATAGAATATGCCCCATATGCTGCTCCATAGAATATGCCCCCATATACTGCTCCATAGACTATGCCCCCATATGCTGCCCCATAGAATATGCTCCCATATGCTGCCCCATAGAAAATGCCCCATATGCTGCTCCATAGAATAGGCCCCCATATACTGCTCCACAGACTATGCCCCAGGCCCGGATTGGCAATATAACCAACCGGGCATTTTCCCGCTGGGCCGCTGTCATGTGGGCCGCGGGCGGCAGCGCCCGATCATCTGGCCGCTTGCTAGCTGCTGCGGCACGGCGGTGATAGTTTCCAAGTTCCTCCCGAACTGCAGGGAGATAAGCCACCACGCCTCCCCCCACACACCCCATCCTCGCCGTAGCATGAGACACCCCCCCTCCGCAGCCACTCACAGTGTCGCTTGCCTTCTCTGTTCGCAGGACCTGTGATGAGGTCA
Source organism: Dendrobates tinctorius (assembly GCF_039654945.1). Classification (NCBI taxonomy): domain Eukaryota; kingdom Metazoa; phylum Chordata; class Amphibia; order Anura; family Dendrobatidae; genus Dendrobates; species Dendrobates tinctorius. Next base: position 8,883,180 of record NW_027361796.1, read on the forward strand.
CAGGAGGGGAGGAGTCAGGGGTCACATGATCAGGAGCCTTTGTCCAGACCCCTGATCATGTGACCCCCTGACTCCGCCCCTCCTGTGACCTCATCACAGGTCCTGTGCGCTCAGCCTTGCCTCTTGGTGTCTGCAAGATTGTGCTGTGCTGTTGTCATGGTGCTGGCTGAGATAAGTATGTGTGGGGTCAAGAGGGGTTTACAGGGTAGATGTAGCAGAGCTGTATGTGTATGGCGTGTACTGAGCGGAGCCGTGTGTGTACGAGGTGTACGGAGCGGAGCCGTGTGTGTATGAGGTGTACGTAGAGGAGCTGCGTGTGTACAAGGTGTACGGAGCGGAGCCGTGTGTGTACGAGGTGTACGGAGCGGAGCCGTGTGTACGAGGTGTACGGAGTGGAGCCGCGTGTGTATGAAGTGTATGGAGAGGAGCCGTGTGTGTATGAGGTGTACGAAACAGAGCCGCGTGTACGAGGTGTACGGAGTGGAGCCGTGTGTACGAGGTGTACGGAGCAGAGCTGTGTGTGTATTTGGTGTATGGAGCGGAGCCGCCTGTGTATGGGTTATACGGAGGGGAGCCGTGTGTATACGGAGTGGAGCCATATGTGTACGGGATGTACGGAGCGGAGCCGCGTGTGTTTGGGGTATACGGAGCGGAGCCATATGTGTACGGGATGTACGGAGCGGAGCCGTGTGTGTACTTGATGTACGGAGCGGAGCCGCGTGTGTATGAGGTGTTCGGAGCGGAGCCGCGTGTGTATGGGGTATACGGAGGGGAGCCGTGTGTGTACGGAGTGGAGCCATATGTGTACGGGATGTACAGAGCAGAGCCAAGTGTGTACGAAGCATACAAAGCGTGCTTTTCCCACGGACACAGGAGTACACGGCGGAGCCCCGAGGAGCATTTTAAAACACACACATGATGTTCCACCTGAAGTGATGTGCTTGAAGCTGACCGGAAATGAGATAATTTCTTGAGATTGTAACAGAACCAGGAATGCTTCAGATCCACCACTGTGTCCTCCTCTGACAGCGCAGACAGCAGGATCGCCTTGGAATCGGGGATGCCGGCCATGTGAGCGGATCATGACATGTCCTGCATCGGGAGGCTCAGGTGGGCACTACAATGGGAGCCGGGCTGCTATAGTATCTTTATAGAATCTTTCTTTATTTCTTTCTCTTTTTCTTTCTTTCTCTGTTCTTTCTTTCTCATTCTCTGTTCTGTCTTTCCCTCATTTTCTTTCTCTCTCTCTCTGTTCTTTCTTTCTCTCTCTAATCTTTCTTTTTTCTTTCTCTCTCTCTGTTCTTTCTTTCCCCTCTTTCTTTTTCTTTCCTCTCTTTCTTTCTCTCTGTTCTTTCTTTCTTTTCTTTACTTCTTTCTTTCTCTCTCTATTCTTTCTCTGTCTCTCTCTGTTCTTTCTTTCTTTCCCCTCTTTCTTTCTCTCTCTGTTCTTTCTCTGTCTCTCTCTGTTCTTTCTTTCTTTTTTTCCCCTCTTTCTTTCTTTCTCTTTTTTCTTTTTTCTCTCTCTCTCTGTTTTCTCTCTTCCTTAGTGCCAGTCAGTGTGCCCATAATGCCAGCCACTGTGCCCTCAGTACAAGTCAGTGTGATCAGCAGTGCTAAATGGGTGCGATTAGGCGTGGACATGGGTGTGACTAGTTGCCGAATGGGTGTGGCCGGGCGTGGCCTAAAATTTGCAGCGGCGCGCGCAGTGCGCCGCAGTCTTTCTCCCTCTTTCCCTTCCTCAAAAGTTGGGAGGTATGATAGGGGCACCTATGACCAGGGGGTCTGGTTGCCCAATGGATAGCAGTTCTGCCAGGAATTCTGACACCGTGCGTACAAAAGGGGACAGAGCTTTGGGAGGAGTACTGTACCTAAAAGCAATAAATAGGACTGAGCTGAAATACTGGACACAGCTGTGACTACATGTTATATAGTCGTGTTAATCTCCTCTCACTGCTTGTAACCTACAACTTTACAAAAATATTATATAGTCACCATGTGACTAGTGGGCCTGTGTAACTTCAAATGCCAGGGCTGAATTTTAGTCCCAGTCCGGCCCTGCTATGCCCCCATATGCTGCCCCATAGAATATGCCCCATATGCTGCTCCATAGAATATGCCCCCCATATGCTTCCCCATAGACTATGCCCCCATATTCTGCCCCATAGAATATGCCCCCATATGCTGCCCCATAGAATATGCCCCATATGCTGCTCCATAGACTATGTCCCCATATGCTGCTCCATAGAATATGCCCCCATATGCTGCAAAAAAAAAACATACTCGCCTCTCCTGGGTCCATCACCGCTGTCTGATGCTTCTTGTGTCAGTGACTGTTCAGCCAGCAGAGGGGTGGCGCGCACTATTCACGTCACCGCGCCCCCTGCTGCCTAAACATCACTGACACAGGATGCAGCAGAGACAGCGGTGAGCGTTGATGGACCGGGGGACAGGTGAATATCGCTATACTCACCCATCCTGTCGCGGTCTCTGCAGCCTCGCTCGCTTCTCCACTGTCTCCCTTCCCTTCCTGTCTTCAGCGGTCACGTGGTACCGCACATATTCATGAGTGGTAATGAGGGGCACCACGTGACCGCTGAAGACAGGAAGGGAGACAGTGGAGAAGCGAGCGAGGCTGCAAAGACCGCGGCAGAACAGGTAAGTATGATCTCTGACACCCCCGCTCCCCCTCCTCCGCCAACCCCCAGGTATATGACCCGTGTATAGGTAAAGAGGTCATCCATTTCTCTTGATAGTGCAGGTCTCATCACAAATCCACCAGAATGTTTGTCCATAAAATGGCTGCTGTTGGAGGAGCATGTGACTAGACTAGACCATTAGCCTCCTTAAATAGAAAAGCAGCTTTGCCCTGTAGCTCTTCTGACACAAAAGAGACAAATTCTGAGAGACATGATGAACAAAGACTCAATAATTTTTTTTGCAAAATGGAAGCATAAAATTTTTGCCCATGGAGATAAAGTTTCAAAGTTCATGGTCTCTGTGATTAAAAAGAGGAAAGCAAGGTCACTTATCTATTCCCTCAAAAGTTCGAATGGAACTAAAATTACAAACCCGGATAGTATAGCAAAGGCCCTTCGAGATTATTATTCCTCTCTCTACAATTTATGTCCCTGCGAAAATATATCGCAACTTGACAAGAGAAGGGCTGACATAAAAGAATTTTTGCACTCAATCAACCTACCAAAGCTCTCTGATGACCAACAACTTGGGTTGAGTATTCCCTTTACTGGGCGGGAACTCCAGTCGGCCCAGTCGAGGTGTCCGATGGGCAAAAGTCCGGGTCCGGATGGTCTACCTGCCTCCTAATATAAAACCATTCATGAGATCTTAGGCTGGTTTCACACTTGTGTTTTTTGGCGTTGTGTTTTTGCGCCAAAAAACGCATGCCTTTTTTCCCTATACTTTACATGGGTGCGCATACACATGCGTTTGTATGCACATGCATTTTTTGCAGCATGCGCCCGGGCGCACAAAATGCATCCTATTGCATTTTTGGTGCGTCCGACTTGTCCCAAAAAACGCATGCGCATGCAATGCGCACAAAAATCACCCAAAAACCCAATATAGTCTTTGGGTGCGCATATGTGCGCATGGTAATGCGCACATCAGCGCAAAAAAAAGCATGTGTTTTTTTTAAAAAACATGCGCAAGAACACAAAAAAAGCACACAAACGCATGATGCGTTTTTTATGTGCTTTTGCACTGCCCACGGTGCGCAGCGCAAAAAAACGCAAGTGTGAAAGTAGCCTTAAGTCACCACCTTCTGAAATTGTGCAATGAAGTGCTAGCGGGAGCGACCTTCCCGAAACAGACGCTGGAAGCACATATCTCACTGATTCATAAAGAGGGCAAAGACCCTGAGATGTGTAGCAACTATAGACCAATCTCTCTATGGAATGATGATCTTGCATATTTTTAAAAAATGATTGCCAATAGAATAAGTCTGATTTTAGATACGCTGATTTTACCAGATCAAGCGGGCTTTGTAAGGGGCAGGGAAGGCAAAGACAATTCAGTAAGGGTGCCGTTACACTAAGCGATGCACCAGCGATCCCGACAACTATATGGATCGCTGGTGCATCGCTAAGTGGTCGCTAGTGAGCTGACACACAGGCAGATCTCACCAGCGACAAAGTAGCGGTTGGGGGTCGCTACTTACCTGTCAGACGCGGCGATCCTGACATCCTCCGCCAGCGTACACGCATCGCTCTTCGGCGCCACAGGAAGCCCAGCAGGAAGCGCCCAACGAGAAATGGTCCAGGACGTTATCGCACGATCAGCGACAGACAGCGGGGGAGCCGGTCGCAGGTAAGTGGCACATGTAGCGATATCTCTAGCAATATCGCTGCTATGTCACAAAACCAGTGACGTTACAGCAATATTGCTAGCGATATCGCTATGTGTAACGGGCCCTTAAGAGTTCTATACTTGATGCAACATGCCCGTCTGCACCTGAAACCCTTAGTACTAATGGGAACGGATGCAGAGAAGGCGTTCGACAGGGTTGACTGGACTTTCATGCAAGAGACTCTTTTGAAATTTAGTTTCCCCTTGTCATTATTTAATGCTATATTTCAAATGTATATGTGGCGCCCCTGAGGCTAAGTCGCCACAGAGGTACTGCACCTCCTCCTGAGGTGTGGTGCCCCACCATCCAGGTAAGTTGGAGGCTCCTGACCACGCTCCAACACCTGCATCCCACAAAACACGGTAGTTCAGCAAAGCCACATTGCGGCTCCCTGCTTGGAGTGTGGCAGAGCACCTTTGGTGGCTCCCTGCTTGGAACACGAAGCTTGTTGGGAGGCGGGTGGAGTTAGAATTAGAGTTGAGCGACTTTTGGCTTTTTAGGGTCGCGTTTCATTTCGTGAAACCCGACTTTTCCAAAAGTCGGGTCGAGCAAGATCGTCCGATTATAGGGAAAAGTCGGGGTCGTCCCGAAACACGAAACCCAATGTAAGTCAATGGGGAATAAAAGTCGGCAGTGAGAGGAGGACAGGAAACACACCTACAGTGCCCATTTGAATGCCAAAAGCATCAATTCTTCTTACTTAAGCTTGTCAACCTTAATTAACTTCATAATACAAGTTACGCACTGAAAAATGGGGGTTATTTGGCTAAAGTTGTGGGGGGGGAGGGCTGGCTGCAGGTTTTCATGTGCCCTGGGCGAAAGAGCGCCCCTTTAACACATACCACAACTCATCATGCTCCGATACGGCAGAGAAATAGCGGTATAGTCTAATGAAAAATACCTCACTTTTTACATCTCATGAAGAGGCCCATCTATTTCTCCATACAGAATCATTGGTCCCATATAATGTTTTAAACAGTATATGATGAGCTCCACATAATGCTACAGTATATGTTGGTCCCCATGGATGAAGCTCCACTGTCTTATGGGCCCAAATAATGCTCCAAACATAATGGGCCCCATTTCTAATGCTCTAGTGTATAATGGGCCCTGTAAATGCTGCTCCAGTGTCTGATGTCCACCTTTGGAATGTTCCAGTGTATGGTGGGCCCCATCTATCATTCTCCAGAGTATAGTGCTCCCCAAAAATTGCTGTCCCAACATTGAAAACAATCAAATAAGTCTCCTCGCTAGGGAATCCCTGTACTTGTCTGGACTCCTTGTCGTCCCCATCTTCCATCTCACTGCACAGTATTTCAACTTTGCAAGTGCTGTGATCCTGAGCAAGCAGGGGGGGCCCACTCGTTGGCGATGGCACTGGCACAGGGCCCCTGATAGTACGGTGCTGTGTCTGATGGCGGGTGGGCCGAACCTGCACTTTCATCTGCAGCTTCCTCTTTGTCACCGTGTAAGATGGAACTGTATATGGGAAGGGTAACCTGAGTTTCATCAGGGTCAGATTCAGGTCGTGTAGCATGCGAGGGGAATGTAGTGGTCTGGGTCAATGTACCAGCAGATTCATCGAGCAGTGGCTGGGCATCAGTGCACTTGTGTCGCCCCCAGGAGTACGGTCGCCACAGTGGCATTACCTTCTTCCTAGGGAGTGTGATGTCATGCTTGGGAGCAACGAAGGATCTCTCTAGCAGGTTAACTGATTGGGCGGCGTTATTCCCACGAGTCATGACCCTCCAAACAGCGTTCATGAAGGCAAAGTGTTTGTTTTACGTGGGCAGTATGGTTGCAAAGCTGAACCTTAAAGGAATGTCCAGAAGGGCACCACCAGGAGTGGAGCCTACGGTTAAATTCGACTCCAACCTGGGAAACCTCAACCATGCCAGCTACAGAACAGATGCACACATTGCAAGCTTAATTCCGTTAACGAACGAGACTCCGTCATGCCCCGCGGTCCGAGTCCGGCTTACTAGAGGGACACATGAGGCTCTGGCACATGAGATTGGCCAATAACTGGTGTGTCATGCCCTTACATGTCCGTGGCTGCATGTGCGCTACACTGAAAAGGCCAGCGTTTGTCGCTTACAGGTGCAGATAACCCGCTGAACAACGTTAGTGATGGGGATCACTGATTACAATTATTACCCGCGAACAATGATTTCCCAGTAAGTGCAGGTCAACCGCAGTTCCGGAATTAGGCCTAACCATCATTCCTGAAAAAATGAAAAACTTACGTGTGCAAACCACAGGTGCTGTAGCTTGCTTAACAGCTCGCCAGCCATTCTCACGCCCAGTATGGATTACACGTGATTGCACAAAGGTGAGAAAGGGTACCGTATCCCCAGATAACATGTATGGATAGCGTACACATTCAAAATATATGTCTCAGGAGGCAGGCTCAGACGGTGTCAGGCCCAGTATGGATTGCACGTGATTGTACAAAGGTTAGAAAGGGTACCGTTTCCCCAGATAACATGTATGGATAGCGTACACATTCAAAATATATGTCTCAGGAGGCAGGCTCAGACGGTGTCAGGCCCAGTATGGATTGCACGTGATTGCACAAAGGTTAGAAAGGGTACCGTTTCCCCAGATAACATGTATGGATAGCGTACACATTCAAAATATATGTCTCAGGAGGAAGGCTCAGACGGTGTTAGGCCCAGTATAGGATTGCACGTGATTGCACAAAGGTTAGAAAGGGTACCGTATCCCCAGATAACATGTATGGATAGCGTACACATTCAAAATATATGTCTCAGGAGGCAGGCTCAGACGGTGTTAGGCCCAGTATGGATTGCACGTGATTGCACAAAGGTTAGAAAGGGTACCGTATCCCCAGATAACATGTATGGATAGCGTACACATTCAAAATATATGTCTCAGGAGGCAGGCTCAGACGGTGTCAGGCCCAGTATGGATTGCACGTGATTGCACAAAGGTTAGAAAGGGTACCGTTTCCCCAGATAACATGTATGGATAGCGTACACATTCAAAATATATGTCTCAGGAGGCAGGCTCAGACGGTGTTAGGCCCAGTATGGATTGCACGTGATTGCACAAAGGTTAGAAAGGGTACCGTATCCCCAGATAACATGTATGGATAGCGTACACATTCAAAATATATGTCTCAGGAGGCAGGCTCAGACGGTGTTAGGCCCAGTATGGATTGCACGTGATTGCACAAAGGTTAGAAAGGGTACCGTATCCCCAGATAACATGTATGGATAGCGTACACATTCAAAATATATGTCTCAGGAGGCAGGCTCAGACGGTGTTAGGCCCAGTATGGATTGCACGTGATTGCACAAAGGTTAGAAAGGGTACCGTATCCCCAGATAACATGTATGGATAGCGTACACATTCAAAATATATGTCTCAGGAGGCAGGCTCAGACGGTGTCAGGCCCAGTATGGATTGCACGTGATTGCACAAAGGTTAGAAAGGGTACCGTTTCCCCAGATAACATGTATGGATAGCGTACACATTCAAAATATATGTCTCAGGAGGCAGGCTCAGACGGTGTCAGGCCCAGTATGGATTGCACGTGATTGCACAAAGGTTAGAAAGGGTACCGTATCCCCAGATAACATGTATGGATAGCGTACACATTCAAAATATGTCTCAGGAGGCAGGCTCAGACGGTGTTAGGCCCAGTATGGATTGCACGTGATTGCACAAAGGTTAGAAAGGGTACTGTATCCCCAGATAACATGTATGGCCATGGCCATGCCGACTGGACCATGCATCAGTTGTGAGGTGCACCTTTCCGCTCACTGACTGCTTGAGTGCATGGACAATGCGGTCTTTCACATGATGGTGGAGGGCTGGGATGGCTTTGCGAGAGAAGAAGTGGCGACTGGGTAGGTCATAGCGTGGTACTGCATAGGCCATGAGTTCGCGGAAAGCTGTGCTTTCCACCAACCGAAAGGGCATCATCTCAAACGAGATTAGTTTGGCAATGTGGGCGTTCAAACCCAGTGTACGCGGATGAGAGACTGAGTACTTTCTTGACCTACTCATAGTGTCTGGTAGGGTGAGCTGGACTTGAGAGCTGCATATGGTGGAAGTAGCGGTGGACAGGGCGGACTGAGAGAGGGTTGATGATGGTGATGGAGTTGGTGTTCTTTCTGATGGCCTAGAATCAGTCTTTCGTTGATATAACAGTGGGATTCCCTGACTGCTGTGGCCTTGCAACGACACCTCAACATTTGCTGCTGTGCTAACCGGTGGGCTTACAGTGGGGGAAACAATGTAGCATTGCTGACTACCTTCGTTGTGATCAGTTGCACATGTGGCACTTGAGGTTTGGTGTTGAGTCCACGCTTGCAAGTGCATGCTGGTTAAATGTCTAAGCATGCAACTGGTATTCAAATTTTTCAGATTTTTCCCTCGGCTAAAGGTCTTTGCACACTTCTTACAGATAACCTTGGCCTGATCATGAGGATTTTGTTCAAAAAAGTGCCACACTGCACTCTTCCTACTTTGGCAGACATTTTGCGGCCTAGCACGCTGTGATCTTTTGACCCTCTGGACAAGCTGTCCAGCAACTCTTTTGATGTTTGGAACCTGTCTTTGGAGTGCTCCGGGCCTGCCAGATAACAGCTGTTGCGATGTCGATGTCTGCTGTGGATGCTCCTCATCTGAGCTATTGGAAGCAGCACCCTCTTCCCCCAATGGATGCCAATCTGGGTCAACAACTGGGTCATCCATCACCTCCTCTTCTATGTCATGTGCACCTTCCTCTGTGTCACCGTGTATGGTGGTATAGTGTGCGGGAAGGGGCACCTGAGTCTCATCAGGGTCAGAATCTGGCTCTGTACACTGCGAGGACAATGTAGTGCTCTGAGTGAATGTACCAGCAGAATCATCCATCAGCGGCTGTGCATCAGTGCACTCCATGTCAGATTCATCTTGGCCTGGGTAATTCACCATTTCACTTGATAATCCAGGCATGGTATGTGAAAACAGCTCCATGGAGTAATCAGTAGTATGGCCTGCGTCATCCTTCAATCTTGGTTGGGGTGAAGGACACAAGGAAAGGTGTGGTTCATGAACATGAGCCTCCAATGACGACTCAGTGCTTTTACTTTTTACAACTGAAGAAGAGGAGGCGATAGAGCTGGAGGCTGAGTCAGCAAAGTAAGACAAATCTTTTTCCTGATGCTCTGGCTTTAAAAGCGGTTTGCCAACTCCTAGAAAACTAAGCATTCGAGGCCTTATGTAGCCAGACGATGATGCAGGGTCAGCACCTCCTGCATTCGGTCCTATTTTGCTCTTGCCACTACCATCAGATCCACCACCAACACCATCATTACCAGCTGCCAACCCCCGCCCAATTCCACGGCCTCTTCCACCAGCCTTCCTCATTTTTGGTAGAAATGTAGACAAAATCCAACAAACTATATAGTAATGTAAAACAAGGTACAATGTGTCTATAGGACAGGGGAGATTTTGAATTTCTGCAGACACTTGTGGACACTGGACACTTTTGGATTGTGTGAGGCCCACTGATATCTGAGCGCTATGTGACAGGCTCGATGGCACAGCTGTGAGCAAAGTGACTAGAGGATAAGGGAGATTTTGAATCTCTGCACATACTTTTGGACACTGGACACTTTTGGATTGTGTGAGGCCCAATGAATATCTGAGCGCTATGTGACAGGCTCGATGGCACAGCTGTGACCAAAGTGACTAGAGGATAAGGGAGATTTTGAATCTCTGCACACACTTTTGGACACTGGACACTTTTGGATTGTGTGAGGCCCAATGAATATCTGAGCGCTATGTGACAGGCTCGATGGCACAGCTGTGACCAAAGTGACTAGAGGATAAGGGAGATTTTGAATCTCTGCACACACTTTTGGACACTGGACACTTTTGGATTGTGTGAGGCCCACTGATATCTGAGCGCTATGTGACAGGCTCGATGGCACAGCTGTGACCAAAGTGACTAGAGGATAAGTTAGATTTTGAATCTCTGCACACACTTTTGGACACTAGACACTTTTGGATTGTGTGAGGCCCAAAGAATATCTGAGCGCTATGTGACAGGCTCGATGGCACAGCTGTGACCAAAGTGACTAGAGGATAAGGGAGATTTTGAATCTCTGCACACACTTTTGGACACTGGACACTTTTGGATTGTGTGAGGCCCACTGATATCTGAGCGCTATGTGACAGGCTCGATGGCACAGCTGTGACCAAAGTGACTAGAGGATAAGTTAGATTTTGAATCTCTGCACACACTTTTGGACACTGGACACTTTTGGATTGTGTGAGGCCCAATGAATATCTGAGCGCTATGTGACAGGCTCGATGGCACAGCTGTGACCAAAGTGACTAGAGGATAAGGGAGATTTTGAATCTCTGCACACACTTTTGGACACTGGACACTTTTGGATTGTGTGAGGCCCAATGAATATCTGAGCGCTATGTGATAGGCTCGATGGCACAGCTGTGACCAAAGTGACTAGAGGATAAGGGAGATTTTGAATCTCTGCACACACTTTTGGACACTGGACACTTTTGGATTGTGTGAGGCCCACTGATATCTGAGCGCTATGTGACAGGCTCGATGGCACAGCTGTGACCAAAGTGACTAGAGGATAAGTTAGATTTTGAATCTCTGCACACACTTTTGGACACTAGACACTTTTGGATTGTGTGAGGCCCAATGAATATCTGAGCGCTATGTGACAGGCTCGATGGCACAGCTGTGACCAAAGTGACTAGAGGATAAGGGAGATTTTGAATCTCTGCACACACTTTTGGACACTGGACACTTTTGGATTGTGTGAGGCCCAATGAATATCTGAGCGCTATGTGATAGGCTCGATGGCACAGCTGTGACCAAAGTGACTAGAGGATAAGGGAGATTTTGAATCTCTGCACACACTTTTGGACACTGGACACTTTCGGATTGTGTGAGGCCCACTGATATCTGAGCGCTATGTCACAGGCTCGATGGCACAGCTGTGACAAAAGGGACTAGAGGATAAGGGAGATTGGATTGCTTTTAAAAAAGCAGTTTGCAGAGCAGTGGGTAAACAGCAATGCCAGCCTGTCAGGAAGCCTTAAAAGGCAGCCCAACAACCAACACCACTGATACACCACTATATAGCCTCCCCTTGCACTGCACACACAGTGACTGGTGTGTTGTGCAGGCCAAATTGCTAGCAGCAGAAGCAGTTTTTTTTTCTTCTCAGCAGGACAAAAAAAAAAAATTGGGATTGCTTTTAAAAAAGCAGTTTGCGGAGCAGTGGGTAAACAGCAATGCAGGAATGTCAGGAAGCCTTAGAAGGCAGCCCAACAACCAACACCACTGATACACCACTATATAGCCTCCCCTTGCACTGCACACACAGTGACTGGTGTGTTGTGCAGGCCAAATCGCTAGCAGCAGAAGCAGTTTTTTTGTCTTCTTCCCTGCCTAACGCTCTCCCTACAGAATCAGCAGCAACCTCTCCCTATACTGAGATCGGCAGAAGTAAGATGGCGGTTGGCGTGCACGCCCTTTTATACCCCCTGTGACGCCCACCAAAGCAAGCCAATCACTTGCATGCCCTTCTGAAAGATGGTGGTGACCCCTGCCTATGTCATCACGTTGCCAACAGTGTCCGTGGATCCTGATTGGCTGAAAAAGAGCGCAAAACAAACTTTTGAAACGCGACTTTGGCGCGTAAGTCGCCGACCTCGTGGCCGACCTCATCCTAGGGTTGGGTTTCGTTTCATGAAACCCGACTTTGCCAAAAGTCGGCGACTTTTGAAATTTTTCGACCCGTTTCGCTCAACTATAGTTAGAATACATAAAAGAGCGGGAAGGTTTAGGATTGCAGGTCAGTCAGTCAGAGAGTCACTCAGAGAGGAGTGAGGAGAGAAGATCCCTGAGAGAGGGATGGAGGAAGGAGGTGCTGCAGCAGATCTCAGTGACCTGGGTCTGCTGGCAAGGGAAAGGAGAAAGACATTAATCCGAAACCTGATCTTCCATAAGAAGGAAAGACTAGTACGGAACGTAGGAGTAAAAGGGAACAGAGGACGTGGGTTAGAGGAAGAACCCTGCCTAGAAGTTCTAAGCGCAAGGCCGGGGCCCGGTCCCTGAGGTTGTATGGACACTAATGGTTCTGCAGCAGACACCGGTGGAGTAGTGGGCTGTAAATGCACTATTCCCAACTAAGACTTGGGGACAAAACAGCAACATTGATAGTGAGCCGGGACTCCGGCGTAAGGAGTCCCTGAAGCAGGCTACAGCTGTCTGCCGTACAAGTAGAGTTCTTGGGAACATCTGTCAGGAGGCACTCCAGTGTAACTCAGTACTAGGAGTACTTCACACTTAGGCGCTATAAGAGGAGACGTTCAGAAAGGCACATGTTGGCGGAGCATTGGAAGGGAGCATTCCATCTGGCCTGGAGGTTGATTGAGTCCCTGACCCGGAGGACACAGCACGGAGGCAGGCACCTGTGTGTACTACAGACTGTGAGTAAAGCTTTGGAACTACAAGCCCTGGTGTCCTCCATTCATTCTTGTGCCAACGCACCCAGCACCGCTACATCTGGGTACCAGCTTCTACAACGCTTGTGCCTCTCCTCTCTCCCTACATCTACACTGCCCTGGGGCTACAGCTCCACCTGTGGGGAGCTTCACCATCTTGGCTGCAACACACCACCAGCCCCAGAGGATCTGCATGCAGCGTTGGCTCAATATCTCACTTGCCAAACACCACAGGTGGCGTCACAAACTATTCATTTACAATCCATCATTTCCAATCTCCCCTGTTTTTGCATTGGGCACCCAGGGCCACGGACTGGGTCACCGCTGCTGTGACACATCCCGCGACACAGACACACTGAAGACGTAGGCCAACGTACAGCACCACTTACCACCTCTTCAGCTTGTGTTGGGGCCTCTTCCTCCAGCTCACACACAGCTGGTTCGGCTCCCTCACAGGATCACCAAGGAAGAACCTCTGGCACTGTTGTCCAGAGACCCAGTGACATTCCACCCACAGCACCACATTCCCAGTCATCCTCACACTCCCAGGCCACTCTACAGCCATCGGTAGCACAGGCATGGGATAATAGGCGGCCATACTCGGCAAACCATCCCCGAGCACAGGCTCTGAATGCTGGCATTGCCAAACTATTGGCCCTTGAAATGCTCTCATTCAGGCTGGTGGAGAAAGACACCTTCCGGAACTTCATGGCATTGGCAGTCCCACAATACACCGTGCCCAGCCGCTTTTATTTCAGCAGGCAAGCCGTCCCTGCCCTGCAAAAGCATGTGGAGGGAAAAATAAAACATGTGCTACTAAAAGCCGTCAGTAGCAAGGTCCACCTGACCACCGATGCGTGGACCAGTAACCATGGACAGGGACGATACCTTTCCCTCACTGCCCATTGGGTCAATGTTGTGGAGCCGGGTACAGATCTGGAGAGTGGCGCTGTACGTGTTCTGCCAACTCCACGGATTGCAGGAATCCAGTGTGTACACATTGACTCCTCCTCCTACTCAAGTTCCTCAGAATCAGCGCTGCAGGAGCCTGTTACGACCGATATGAGCAAAGCCGTGGCCAAATGTCAACAGGCTGTACTGAAATTAATTTCTTTGGGGAATCGAAGCCACACAGCGCAGGAGCTCTGGAATGCCATCAAGCAGGAGAGCGACGTGTGGTTTCTGCCAGCGAATCTCCAGCAAGGCTTGGTAGTGTGTGACAATGGCCGAAATCTGGTGGCAGCTCTGGGCTTAGGCAACCTCACTCACATCCCATGTCTGGCACATGTGCTGAACTTGGTCGTGCAGAGCTTTCTGAGGGACTATCCGGATCTTGATGCACTGCTGCACAAGGTCCGCATAGAGTGCGCTCACTTGCGGCGTTCCAACACGGCAAGATCGTGTCTTGCAGCTCTACAGCACTGATTACGACATGCAGTGCGTGGTCCTTTTTCGACACAGTTGCAGATGACATTTGCTTTGCCAAATGCAAGCTGTGTCACCAGAAAGTCAAAAGAGGGAAAAGTGTCAGCAACCTCAATACCACAAATATGTGGAAACATGTGCTGACCAAGCACGTGGTGGAGATACAAAGACACACTGAAGACGTAGGCCAACCTGCAGCACCACCTACCACCTCTTCAGCTCATGTTGTAGCCTCTTCCTCCAGCTCACACACAGCTGGTTCAGCTCTCTCACAAGATCACCAAGGAAGAACCTCTGGCACTGTTGTCCAGAGACCCAGTGACATTCCACCCACAGCACCATGTTCCCGTTCATCCTCACACTCCCAGGTCACTCTACAGCCATCGGTAGCACAGGCATGGGAGAAAAGTCGGCCATACTCGGCAAACCATCCCCGAGCACAGGCTCTGAATGCTGGCATTGCCAAACTACTGGCCCTTGAAATGCTCTCATTCAGGCTGGTGGAGAAAGACACCTTTCGGAACTTCATGGCATTGGCAGTCCCACAATACACCGTGCACAGCCGCTTTTATTTCAGCAGGCAAGCCGTCCCTGCCCTGCAAAAGCAAGTGGAGGGAAAAATTAAACATGCGCTACGAAACGCCGTCAGAAGCAAGGTCCACATGACCACCGATGCGTAGACCAGTAACCATGGATAGGGCCGATAACTTTCCCTCACTGCCCATTGGGTCAATGTTGTGGAGCCGGGTACAGATCTTGAGAGTG
This sequence comes from Dendrobates tinctorius, assembly GCF_039654945.1. Taxonomy (NCBI): domain Eukaryota; kingdom Metazoa; phylum Chordata; class Amphibia; order Anura; family Dendrobatidae; genus Dendrobates; species Dendrobates tinctorius. The sequence continues at coordinate 8,898,238 of NW_027361796.1, forward strand.
GCGCTGTATGTGTTCTGCCAACTCCAAGGATTGCAGGAATCCAGTCTGCACACATTGACACCTCCTCATACTCCAGTTCCTCAGAATCAGCGCTGCAGGAGCCTGTTATGACCGATATGAGCAAAGCCGTGGCCAAATGTCAACAGGCCGTACTGAAATTAATTTCTTTGGGGAATCGAAGCCACACAGCGCAGGAGCTCTGGAATGCCATCAAGCAGGAGAGCGACGTGTGGTTTCTGCCAGCGAATCTCCAGCAAGGCTTGGTAGTGTGTTATAATGGCCAAAATCTGGTGGCAGCTCTGGGCCTAGGCAACCTCACTCACATCCCATGTCTGGCACATGTGCTGAACTTGGTCGTGCAGAGCTTTCTGAGGGACTATCCGGATCTTGATGCACTGCTGCACACGGTCCGCATAGAGTGCGCTCACTTGCGGCGTTCCAGCACTGCAAGATCGTGTCTTGTAGCTCTGCAGCGCCGATTACGACTTCCAGAACATCGCATCATATGTGACCTACCCACCAGGTGGAATTCAATTATACATATGTTGGAGCGGTTGTGTGAGCAGCAGGCAGCAGTATTGGAGTACCAGCTGCATCAGGCGCAAACAAGTCGCGTTGTACGCCGGTCACACTTCAGCACCACTGAGTGGGCCTCTATGAAGGACATCTGCCTCATTTTGCGTGCCTTCAATGATTCCACGTGGATGGCCAGTGCAGATGATGCACTAGTCAGCATGACTATCTGCCTGCTTCAAAAAACACTGCAAGCACTAAGGGAGGAGGTTTAGGAAGAGGTGGAGTATGAGGAGTCACAAATGCCATCTGCTTCTGGACAGTCTGCGATACATGGTTCCTCACAAAGGCCTAGGCAGGGGACACTTTGTAAGGAGGATGAGGAGGAGTCAATGGAGGAGGAAGAAATCTCTCCAGAGGAGGGAGGTACACAATGCTCTAGTCAGTGTGTACAGTGAGGGTGGGGTGATGCAGAGCAGGCAGAGATGACACCTCAAGCAGGGGACAGCGTTTCTTGGGCAGTTGGGAGTCTGCAGCACATGGTTGATTTCATGCTGCAGTGCCTGAGAAATGACCGCCGCATCGCCTACATTCTCAACACGGCTGATTATTGGGTGTACACCCTCCTAGATCCTTGCTACCGGGACAACTTACAAAGCCTCATACCACCACTGAACCGGGAGCGTAAAATGCGGGAGTACCAAGACACACTGGTGCACTCCATCATGCTCTCCATTCCACCCGAGAGCAGTGCTGCTAGTGCTTTACAAAGCAGCTCTGTGCGTCGAGGCAAGACCAGTATGGCCCAAATGTGGCAAAGTTTTGTGTGTCCGCCACAAATGTCTACACCATCACAGACGGCTCCAGTCAGCAGGAGGCAACGTTTCCGTCAGATGGTGACAGACTACATGTTTTGCCCTATCAGTGTACTCCCAGATGGCTCTTCCCCCTTCAAGTTTTGGGTCTCTAAGCTGGATACATGGCCAGAGGTTAGCCAGTATGCATTGGAGGTGCTGGCTTACCCTGCTGCCAGTGTATTATCGGAACGTGTCTTTAGTGCCGCAGGTGGTGTACTAACAGACCGTTGCACATGACTATCCTCCGATAACGTTGACCGGCTTACTTTTCTGAAAATGAACAAGGCCTGGATCTCGCCAGAATTTGCCAGTCCTCTTCCAGAATAAATAATTGGTTGGCAACAGTATTCAGGTCTCCTGTTGTGTTCATGTTTCTACCACCTGAACTGTAATCCCTGGGCTTCTACAAAGCCAGTTGTTGCTCTGAAGTGCCGCCTGCACAGAGAAAAACACTAGCTCCTGTGTTAGTGGGGTTCAGTAACGCCAGCTGCTCCCCTGCTGTGTGGACGGCAAAGTCTCATGCTCTCTCCACATTCAAACTACTACTGATTTTTAACCGTGCTCCACTTTGGCCTCTGGCTCAACTGTCTCTAGTATTTTCCCTGGCCTCCAACCCCGCCAGTTGCTGCTCTGAAGTGGCGTCTGCACAATCCACACTTGTTCCTGTGTTACTGGGGTTCAGTCTCGTCAGTTGATCCCCTGATGTGTGTCCGGCAATGTCTCCTGCTCTGTCCTCATTCCCATTACTAGTAGTGGGAATGTGGACAGAGCAGGAGACATTGCCAGACACACATCAGGGGATCAACTGACGTGACTGAGCCCCAGTAACACAGAAACAAGTGTGGATTGTGCAGACGCCACTTCTGAGCAGCAACTGGCGGGGTTGGAGGCCAGGGGAAATACTAGAGACAGTGGAGCCAGAGGCCTAAGTGGAGCACGGTTACAATCAGTAGTAGTCTACAACCTATATAAAACTTGCTGCAAGTAGGCCTCCGCCTGCTGCATGATTGATCCTGGGCTTCAACACAGCCACTTGTCGCTCGGAAGTGCCGTCCGAACAGAGAAAAACACTAGATCCTGTGTTAGTGGGGTTCAGTCACGCCAGCTGCTCCCCTGCTGTGTGGAAGGCAAAGTCTCCTGCTCCCTCCACATTGACACAACATCCGATTTTCTACTTGTTCCAAGTAGGCCTCAGCCTGCTACATGATTGATCCTGGGCTTCAACACAGCCAGTTGTCGCTCGGAAGTGCCATCCGCACAGAGAAAAACAATAGCTCCTGTGTTAGTGGGGTTCAGTCACGCCAGCTGCTCCCCTGCTGTGTGGACGGCAAAGTCTCCTGCTCCCTCCAGATTGACACAACACCCGATTTTCTATTTGTTCCAAGTAGGCCTCAGCCTGCTGCATGATTGATCCTGGGCTTCAACACAGCCAGTTGTCGCTCGGAAGTGCCATCCGCACAGAGAAAAACACTAGCTCCTGTGTTAGTGGTGTTCAGTAACGTCAGCTGCTCCCCTGCTGTGTGGACGGCAATATCTCCTGCTGCCTCCACATTCTAGCTAGATCATATTTTCAACTTGCTCCAAGTAGGCCTCAGCCTGCTGCATGATTGATCCTGGGCTTCAACACAGCCTGTTGTTGCTTGGAAGTGCTGTCCGCACAGAGAAAAACACTAGCTCCTGTGTTATTGGGGTTCAGTAACGTCAGCTGCTCCCCTGCTGTGTGGACGGCAATATCTCCTGCTGCCTCCACATTCAAGCTAGATAATATTTTCAACTTGCCCCAAGTAGGCCTCAGCCTGCTGCATGATTGATCCGGGGCTTCAACACAGCCAGTTGTCTCTCAGAAGTGCTGTCTGCACAGAGAAAAACACTAGCTCCTGTGTTAGTGGGGTTCAGTCACGCCAGCTGCTGCCCTGCTGTGTGGACTAGTAGTGGGAATGTGGACAGAGCAGGAGACATTGCCGGACACACATCAGGGGTTCAGCTGACGTTACTGAACCCCAGTAACACAGGAACAAGTGTTGATTGTGCAGGCGCCACTTCTGAGCAGCAACTGGCGGGGTTGGAGGCCAGGGGAAATACTAGAGACAGAGTGGAGCCAGAGGCCTAGCTGGAGCACGTTTTAAATCAGTAGTAGTCTACAACAGATAATAAACTTGATGAAATTAGGCCTCAGCCTACACCCTGATTGACCCTGGGCTCCAACATCGCCAGTTGCTGCTCAGAAGTGTCTTTGGCATGGGTTCTCCCTCCTGCCCATCCTGGTTCCAGCATGCCTGCTGTTTCCGGGGAGTGTCAACATCACTTTGCCACCAATACGTTGTTCTGTCGTGTTGCGGTCGGGTTAGCTGAGTCTAGGGTGCCTGCAGTTTATGTGCTTCCTATGTGGGCTGCGGGTTCTGGCAATAAAGGCTGGTTCCGTAGTGCCAATAGGACAAGCATCCCCTATCGGACCGTGGGTTTCGGTAACTGCGGTCAGCTCGCGACCTTGCAACTTTGTCTTTTTCATGAGTACCTTCTGGTACCCATACGGGTTCCAGTACCGTCAGCTGGTTCTCGGCAGTGCCTTTGGCCGAGGTGCCTTCTTCTCGGTATCCGAGTTCCAGCAATGTCTGCTGGTCCTTGGTAGTGCTTTGCAGCGCAGGCACCTCCTGCTTAGTAACCGTGTTCCAGCACCGTCAGCTGGTCCACAGTTGTGCCATTGACTCTTGTTCCTTCAGCTACCACTCTTGGTTCCAGCACCGTCAGCTGGTTCTCGGTAGTTCATTTGACTCTTGCAGCTTCTGCTACCCATCTGGGTTCCTGCACTGTCAGCTGGTTCTCGGCAGTGTCTTTGGCACGGGTACTCCCTCCTGCCCAGCCTGGTTCCAGCACGCCTGCTGTTTCCGGGTAGTGTCAAAGTCACTTTGCCACCGACTCATTGTCCGGTCGTGCTGCGGTCGGGTTAGCCGAGTCTATGATGCCTGCAGTTTAGTTGCTTCCTATGTGGGCTGCGGGTTCTGGTAATAAAGGCTGGTTCCGTAGAGCCAATAGGACAAGCACCCCCTGTAGGACTGTGGGTTTCGGTAACTGCGGCCGGCTCGCGGCATTACAACTTTGTTTATCATGGGTACCTTCTGCTACCCATACGGGTTCCAGAACCGTCAGCTGGATATCGGCAGTGCCTTTGGCCGAGGCGCCTCCTTCTCGGTATCCAAGTTCCAGCAATGTCTGCTGGTCCTTGGTAGTGCTTTGTAGCACAGGTACCTCCTGCTTAGTAACCGTGTTCCAGCACCGTCAGCTGGTCCACGGTTGTGCCATTGGCTCTTGTTCCTTCTGCTGCCCCTTCGGGTTCCAGCACCGTCAGCTGGTCCTCGCTAGTTCCATTGGCTCTTGCAGCTTCTGCTACCAATCCGGGTTCCAGCACCGTCAGCTAGTTCTCGGCAATGCCTTTGGCCTAGGTGCCTCCACCTCGGTATCCGAGTTCCAGCAACGTCTGCTGGTCCTTGGTAGTGCTTTCTAGCACAGGTACCTCCTGCTTAATAATCGTGTTCCAGCACCGTCAGCTGGTCCACGGTTGAACCATTGGCTCTTGTTCCTTCTGCTGCCCCTCCGGGTTCCAGCACCGTCAGCTGGTCCTCGCTAGTTCCATTTGCTCTTGCAGCTTCTGCTACCCATACGGGTTCCAGCACCGTCAGCTGGTTCTCGGCAGTGCCTTTGGCCTTGGTGCCCCCTTCTCGGTATCCAAGTTCCAGCAACGCCTGCTGGTCCTTGGTAGTGCTTTGTAGCACAGGTACCTCCTGCTTAGTAACCATGTTCCAGCACCGTCAGCTAGTCCACGGTTGTGCCATTGGCTCTTGTTCCTTCTGCTGCCCCTTCAGGTTCCAGCACCGTCAGCTGGTCCTCGCTAGTTCCATTGGCTCTTGTAGCTTCTGCTACCAATCCGGATTCCAGCACCATCAGCTGGTTCTCGGCAGTGCCTTTGGCCTAGGTGCCTCCACCTCGGTATCCGAGTTCCAGCAACGTCTGCTGGTCCTTGGTAGTGCTTTCTAGCACAGGTACCTCCTGCTTAATAATCGTGTTCCAGCACCATCAGCTGGTCCATGGTTGTACCATTGGCTCTTGTTCCTTCTGCTGCCCCTCCGGGTTCCAGCACCGTCAGCTGGTCCTCACTAGTTCCATTTGCTCTTGCAGCTTCTGCTACCCATCCGGGTTCCAGCACCATCAGCTGGTTCTCGGCAGTGCCTTTGGCCTTGGTGCCCCCTTCTCGGTATCCGAGTTCCAGCAATGTCTGCTGGTCCTTGGTAGTGCTTTGTAGCACAGGTACCTCCTGCTTAGTAACCGTGTTCCAGCACCGTCAGCTGGTCCACGGTTGTGCCATTGGCTCTTGTTCCTTATGCTGCCCCTCTGCGTTCCAGCACCGTCAGCTGGTTCTCAGCAGTTTCTCAGCCTTCTTGTACCTTCTGCTACTTTTCCAAGTTCGAGCTTGTGGAAATGGTTTTTGGTTCTCACTCTGGATCTCCCTGATAACGACCCTGAAGACGACAACCCTGAAGACCACACCGAAGAAGACCAAAAAGATGACCCTGAAGAAGATGACCAAGAGGACAAAGAGCATGAAGTCAACCACCAAGATGCAGAACAACAATAGACAGAAGACCAAGAAGCAGAAAAACCAAAAGCAGAAGAACATTAAGCATAAGACTAAAAATCAGAGCAAATGATATTATCTAAATTATTAGCAGAAGACTAAGCAGTGTATGGGGGTGAGTCCGTTCCTCCTCGTGGTGCCCCTGGAAAATGCCTGCTGCTGCAGGCCAAACTGAACGTGGACAAATCCTGTTGTAAATCTTTTGTGACAGGCAGAACGGAAGGTGTAATCTTCAAACTTTTATAGATAACAACTACAGGAATGCCTGTCACAAATAAGAATATGATGATGAAGAAGAAGAATAGGAAGAAGATGAAGAAGTAGAATATGAAGAAGAATAATAGTTGAATAAGAAGACTATGAAGAATGTAAAAAAAAAGAATAATAGGAAGAAGGTGAAGAAGAAGATGAATAAGGTGAAGAAGAAGTTGATGAAAAAGATGCTGCTGCTGAGGATCATGAAGGAGAAAGTGTGGGAGAATTAAAAAAGAAGGTGAAGAGCATGGAAGTAGTGAAACATACATATCTGACAAAATATAAAAGAGGTTAACATAGTCAATATCTTTGTAACTCCGAACGTCTTAAAAAAAAAATTCCTGCTATTCCATTTGTTTGGGCTAAACCTCTATGCCTTTAATGTCTCCTCCACCTCCCCCAATACTTTCTACATTATTCTTAGTTGTTTTTCTTCATGTAGAATTAACCTACAAGGAAAGAAAGGGTTTTTTTTAATTCCGATATTTCAGTCCCATTGATACCTGATACTTTTTGGATATCGGCCGATCCAATCGGATCCAATATTTCTCAATATCGGATGGTATCGCTCAACACTACTCATCAGTAGAATATTGGATAAAGAAGTGCCACACTGCACTCTTCCTACTATGGTATAATTTTTCAGGTCTTGTATGCTGTGCTAATTTCACCGTGTGGCAAAGCTGTCCTGCACCTATTTTGGTTTTTGTTCCACGTTTTTGAACAGCTATGGGCCTGCCAGATAACCACTGCTGCGATGTCGATGCCTGCTGTGAATCCTTCTCCTCATTTGAGCTATTGCCAGCAGCACCCTCTTCCCCCAATGGATGCCAATCTGGGTCAACAACTGGGTAATCCACCTCCTCTTCATTTTCATCTGCACCTTCCTCTGTGTCACCGTATAAGGTGGTATAGTATGCGGGAAGGGGCACCTGAGTTTCATCAGGGTCAGATTCTGGCTCAGTAAACTGCGAGGGCAATGTAGTGCTGTGGGTCAGTGTACCAGCAGAATCATCTAGCAGTGGCAAATTCAAGATTTGACTGGATAACCCAGGCATGGTATGTGAAAAGAGCTCCATGGAGTAATCTGAAGTGTGGGCTGAAGCATCCTTCACTTTTGGTGGGGGTGAAGGACCCAAGGAAAGGTGTTTTTCCTGACCAGAACCCTGCACTGATGACTCAGTGCTTGCAGATTTTGAAAGTTCAGAAGAGGAGGCAACAGAGCTGGTGGCAATGTAAGCCAAAACCTTTTTCTGATGCTCCGGCTTTAAAAGCGGTTTTCCTACTCTCAGAAAAGGCAACCTTACAGGACTTCTTGTGCCAGACAATGACGCAGGCTCAACACCTCCTGCCTTAGCTGCTATTATGCTTTTGGCATAACCAGCAGATGCATCACCACCACCATCAGTACCAGCTGCCCCCACTGCCCATGTTCACGGCCTCTTCCACCATACTTCCTCATGTTTGTGAAAATGTAACAAAAATGCCAGCAGATATATGGTACTGTATGAGGAGCGCACAGTACAGCTGTATAAGGTGTAGGTAAAAATTTAAATCTCCGTATATATTTCCTTAGTCACAGACGCTCTCCCAGTATGTATTTGACCGTAATTCAACCAGCAGATATAAGGTACTGTATCAGAAGTGGACAGCTTTATACGGTGTATGTATGGAAAAATCAAAATTTTTGTCTATTTTGTTACGGAGTCACACCCAGATAGCATGTATTTGTCCGTAATACCAGCCGGTACACGGTAGTGTGTGAGGAGCGTACAGCTCTTTACGGTGTATGTATGGAAAATTTTTAAATCTCCGTCTATTTTTTTACGGAGTCACACACACGCTGTCTCTGTATATATTTGACCGTAAGACAAACGCCAGATATACGACACTGTTTGGGAAGCGGACAGCTCTATACGATGTTGTATGGAAAATTTTAAATCTCCGTCTATTTTTTGACACAGTCAACAGCAGATATATGATACTGTTAGAGAAGCGGACAGCTCTATACGGTGTATGGAAAAATTGAAATGTCTGTATATGTATTTACGGAGTCTCACACACACACACACGCTGTTTCTGTATAGATTTGACCGCTTAAAAACAGCAGATACATGATACTAGTCAGTCAAAGAAAAAAGAAACATCCGGCACTGTCCCTGAGAAAGAAATACCCACAAAGTCACTTATAACCGCTATCAGTGTGACACCTGTAACCCTTGCTGAATGGGTGCTCTATCCATGTGAAGAAAAAACATGAAATATCATAGTAGAAAAAGACAGCAGGATGGCACTCACTGTTCTCTTGAAATGATTCACTTTATTTCATATTAATAAAGCATAGGCAATGGCACGGGAGAAATGCAAAAAGACGGACGACAGCCGTTTCGTGCACAATGCACTTCATGGGACCTGTTGAAGTGCATTGTGCACGAAAATGTTGCCCATCTTTTTGCATTTCTCCCGTGCCATTGCCTATGCTTTATTAATATGTAATAAAGTGAATCATTTCAAGAGAAAGGTGAGTGCCATCCTGCTGTCTTTTTCTACTAAGATATATGATACTGTTTGAGAAGCGGACAGCTCTATACGGTGTATGTATGGAAAATTTAAAATCTCCGTCTATTTTTTTACGGACTCACACACAGATAGCATGTACAGTTGTGGCCAAAAGTATTGACACCCCTGCAATTCTGTCAGATAATAGTCAGTTTCTTCCTGAAAATGATTGCAAACACAAATTCTTTGGTATTATTATCTTCATTTAATTTGTCTTAAATGAAAAAACACAAAAGAGAATGAAGCAAAACATTGATCATTTCACACAAAACTCCAAAAATGGGCCAGACAAAAGTATTGGCACCCTCAGCCTAATACTTGGTTGCAGAACCTTTAGCCAAAATAACTGTGACCAACCGCTTCCGGTAACCATCAATGAGTTTCTTACAATGCTCTGCTGGAATTTTAGACCATTCTTCTTTGGCAAACTGCTCCAGGTCCCTGATACGGTGTGTGAAAAAATCAACGCTCTGTAACTGTGAAGAAAATCAGAATAAAAGTTTTTTTGCTTTTAAAAAAGCAGTCTGCACAGCAGTGTGCACACAGCAACGCAGCTATCAGGTAGCCTTATAAGGCAGCCTAATAACCACCAGCGCTGCTGCACACACAAAAATCCTCCCCTGTCACTGCACACTAACTGTACAGTTGAAATTGCTATCAGAAGAAGCACAGTTTTTTTTTTTTCTTTGTTGCCTAACGCTCTCCCTACTGAGAATCAGTGGCAGCAATCTCTCCCTATGCTAAGATCGGCAGAAGTAAAATGGCGGTCGGCGGTGAGGGCTTTTATAGCCACTGTGACGCCACACAAAGCAAGCCAATCACACGAATGCCCTTCTCAAAGATGGTGGTGGCCGCTGCCGATGTCATCGCGTTGCCCACAGTGTGCGTCCTTGATGACTGGCTGAGAAAAGGCGCTGGAAGCATTATGGGAAACGTGACTTTGGCACGCGGGTCGGCGACCTCATGGCCGACCTCACGCTATGGTCAGGTTTCGATCGGCGAAACCTGACCTAGCGAAAGTCGGCGACTTATGAATTTGACCGACCCGTTTCGCTCAACTCTACTGACTGCATAAGTGCCCAGCCTATATAACTTGGCTAACATTAACATGGAGTAACTGAGCAGGTGGACCTCCTCTTTCCCACAGTTCAACAGTTCAGTAAATGTACCGTGACTCTTCCCTTGGATATGTTTACCACCTGGCAAGCTGCAAGGATGGTGGGTGAACTAATCAAATACACTGGCTCAAGTTAGGCTTCATAATCTCTACCTCCTATACCTACAGCAGACCTGCACCACAGGATTGTCTCTCTCCTAGGGGGCAGAAACACAGCTGTGCATCTGTAAGCTTCGCACATCCTATCTCTCAGTCAGATTTTTCTGTCTGCTGATGCTTTGTTAGGACCCTGAGGTCCTACTGTAGGGCTGGTGTCTTCCCCTGTGGGACTGTTTGCAAATTATTCCTGATCATATCAACAAGGCAATGCTCCATGAAATTGGTGCCCAGGGTCATTGCAGAAGCACAGTTACACCTGTCAACGTCAATGATCACTAATCCCTGAGAAGGCAGTTTAACTTGATCCACCTGGATGGTAACATACTTATAGCCCACCTGCATCACCAGTAAGCCATTACTTGTCAATAAGTGGATCTCATCTTCAGGATGCCATGTAAAGTCCTCGCTAGCCCAGTATCTTTCTACACGAGGTTAAAGGCATAGTTGTTACCTGAGACCCAGTGTCCACCAGGGCCATCAAAGGAATGTCTTCAATCACAACTAGAACCACCTGACAGCTGCTAACTTTGTTGCACTGACAGTCTTGGGGTCCTACTGGCCTTACTCCTAGGGGTTGGTCCAATGCCCCAGGACCATCCTATTTAAAGAACACCTTCTCTCAATGTAACCAGTCTTGGCACACTGTCTGCAGACAGGTTGGCAGGATGGATCAAAATTGTCGGTGGCCCTTCGATCCCTATTGAGGGAAGGAGGGTGTCAGCAGCTTTTGTCGATATCATGGCAGACGTGCTAGGCTTGAAACAAGCTGCAGAGTCTGTACCACTTGGCACAGAATAGCGACACTTTTTGTCAAGTATTTCATTTGCTGTTGTAGGGTAAAGGTAAGGGCGTAATCACCCTACCGTAGAATACGGCCAAATGCAATGCGAGAAAACATCGCAAAGAACTCGGCCCAGTGTTAATCTGTGGCAGCTCACATCAGCGCTTTTTTTCTCAGGCATATTCGATGTGCATGTAAAAATCACAGCAGGCTGTAATTGGCAATGAGACTTGTCCGAGACTCGCCGATGCAACCCTAGGGGTGTGAGAAAAAAATTGCATAGCACTCGGACCATGCGAGTGCTGTCTGATTTTTATGCACCAATGTCTTTTGAAAAGCTGGCAATTCATGTGTTGCATACAGTAAAATCACAGTGTGACAGGTTAGAATAGAATAGATAGAATAGATATATACACACAGAATACATAGATATGTAGATGTCAGTGACACACACACATGCTGTATATATATATATATATATATATATATATATATAACATAAAGAAAAGAAAACGAAAAGCAGCACAGACAGATAGCATTCCTGGGTGCCATGCCTCCAAGGCAACACACTAGTTCAGGGTTTAAAAATGTGTCTAATTAATTGTTCAAAATGGCAAAGTTTTGGCTCAGGATTGTGAGCCTTTCTCACGCTTGAGAAAGGCTCACAATCCAGAGCCGAAAAGTCGCCATTTTGGGCAATTAAATAGTTGGTGTGCTGCCTTAATTTTTTGTCTATATATTACATAGATAGATAGTGTAAGATGGCTGCTGGACAAGTCCTTGAGGGGAAATATGTGTCATCTAGGCTATAAGCTGAGGTAACGTGAACTCGGAGGTATGCTCCAGCACATATAGTGCTGAGAGGATTGTTTGGGCTACTCCAGGGCCGGGTTTTACGACCGGTCATAAGAGATGGGTGGGAATGACCTCTCATATATCCCAACCCAGGGGCATGTTTTGCTGAATAAAACGGAGGCCTATTGCCTCATTCAGTGTCTGTGGCTGGAGGTGTGGAGACCTCCATTGTATGTGTTGTAAAAGACACTGACCTCTGCGGGCGGACCTGCTGTACTACAAGGACTGTGTACCTTTTTTTCTTGTTTGTTACTCTGTGCCAGGAAAGGATGTTCATTTGTTTTTTTCTAACCAGAGAAGTTTATGCCATTTGAATGCGCTTGCTTGCAGAAGCAACACCTAGAGATGCTGCAGTGCAACAGAGACCTGATCTCAGATCTTCCGGCTTGTGCGAAGGTCATAGAGCATGACGTCCTGTGAAGCCTTATATGTCCGGGTCAACTTAAAGCCGTACCGGATTCCTGAAGCATACCAAGAGATGATCTCCAAGGAAGTGAAGCGGTGGCTGAGCTTGGGAGTCATCAAGGAATCCAAGAGAGGCTGGTCCAGCCCAATAGTGCTAGTGCCAAAACCAAATGGGGAATGGCGATTCTGCAATGATTATAGGAAGCTGAGTGAGATTTCTAAGACCAATGCCTACCCGATGCCCCGGGTCAATTAATTAATTGAGAGGCTAGGGCCAGCTCGGTACATTACTATCCTTGACCTCACAAAAGGGTATTGTTAAATTGCCATGTGCCTGGGCGCCAAAGAAATGACTGCCTTCTCAACAGCATTTTGTTGCTTCCAGTACACAAGTATGCCGTTTGAGTTGCAAGGTACTCCAGCAGCGTTCCAGAGAGAGCCATGGACCAGGTCCTGGCTCCTCACAGGACGAATGCAGTGGCCTATCTGGATGACATTGTAATCTTCAGCCAAGATTGGGAAGCCATCTGAGTAAGGTCCAGGCCGTATTTGATGCTCTACAGAAGTTGACGTTTTCCATAAACCTGAAGAAGTGTGCCTTGGGAATGGAGGAAGCAAGATACTTGAGCTATGTGGTAGGCAGGGGCATAAGAACCCAGATAAATAAAAAAGTGGAGGCGATCCAGGCTGGTCACAGCCCCTCTTGAAGAAACAGGTCTGGACGTTCCTGGGCATTAAGGGATAATACGGCTAGTTCATCCCAAACTTCACCTTGGTAGCCGCCTCTCTCTTATGGATCTCCTTAAATGGATGAAGTTGGCTATGACCAAATGGTCTCCAGAAGCTGAAATGGCCTTTCAGGAACTGAAGCTCGCCCAGTGTAAACAGCCGGTGCTAGTAGCACCTGATTTCTCCAAAGAATTTGTGGTCAAGACGGATGCATTGGATGTCGGGCTGGGAGCTGTCTTGTCACAAGAGGTGAACAGGGAAGAGCACCCCATAATGTATCTCAGCCGAAAGTTATCATCCTGTGAGAAAAACTACTCCATAGTGGAGGAGTGTTTAGCCATAAAATGGGCATTGGACTCTCTAAAGTACTACCTCTTGGGCAGGAAGTTCATATTGGTATCAGACCGTGCCCCACTGAAGTGAATGAGGGAGAAAAAGGGAACAATGCTCGAGTGACTAAGTGGTTCGTAGCGCTTCAGGAATTTAAATTCCATGTGGAGAGTAGGTCAGGGAACCTGCATGGCAATACGGATGTTCTGTCGAGGATCCACGGTTTGTTGGCAGAAAGTGCCAAGCCTCCCGTCTTTGGGCAGAGGGGGAGGGTATGTAAGATGGCTGCCATACAAGTCTTTGAGGGGAGATATGTGTCATCGCAGCTATTAGCTGCAGTGATATTAACTCGGAGGTATGCTGCAGCACATATAGTGCTGAGAGGATTGTTTAGGCCACTCTAGGGCCGAGTTTTATGAGTGGTCATAACAGATGGGTGGGAATAACGGCTCACAAGCCAGCAATTCAGCAGCCACATACTGTAAAATCACAGCAGGAGCTGACAGCATAGAATAGATGAATTACATACAGTAAATACACATAGAATAGATATATAGATATATAGAGTGACATATACAATTAGAATAGTGTGTTTGCAGCGTACTGTGCATGTATTTAATTATTAAAAGATTATTTTTCTGAAAAAGAAATGGCATGGGCTTTCACGTAATTTTCTTAACCAGCAGAGGGAATGCCAACAGCTGAGGGACGAAGTTTATAGCCTGGGAAGGGTGTAATATCCATGTAGCTTCCCAGGCTATTAACCCCTTCACCCCCAAGGGTGGTTTGCACGTTCATGACCGGGCCAATTTTTACAATTCTGACCACTGTCCCTTTATGAGGTTATAACTCTGGAACGCTTCAACGGATCTAGGCGATTCTGAGAATGTTTTCTCGTGACATATTGTACTTCACTTTAGTGGTAAAAAATTTTCGCTATAACTTGCGTTTATTTATGAAAAAAACAGAAATATGGCAAAAATTTTGAAAATTTTGCAATTTTCAAACTTTGAATTTGTATGCCCTTAAAACAGAGAAATATGTGACACAAAATAGTTACTAAATAACATTTCCCACATGTCTACTTTACATCAGCACAATTTGGGAAACAACATTTTTTTTTTGTTAGGAAGTTATAAGGGTTAAAATTTGACAAGCGATTTCTAATTTTTACAACAAAACTTACAAAACCATTTTTTTTAGGGACCACCTCACATTTGAAGTCACTTTGAGGGGTCTATATGGCAGAAAATACCCAAAAGTGACACCATTCTAAAAACTGCACCCCTGAAGCTACTCAAAACTACATTCAAGAAGATTATTAACCCTTCAGGTGCTTCACAGGAGCAGAAGCAACGTGGAAGGAAAAAATGAACATTTAACTTTTTAGTCACAAAAATAATATTTTAGCAACAATTTCTTTATTTTCCCAAGGGTAACAGGAGAAATTGGACCCCAAAAGTTGTTGTCAAATTTGTCCTGAGTACGCTGATACCCAATATATGGGGGGGAACCACTGTTTGGGCACAAGGCAGGGCTCAGAAGGGAAGGAGCCCCGTTTGACTTTTTCAACCTAAAATTGGCTGGAATTGAGATCGGACGCCATGTCACGTTTGACGAGCGTCTGATGTGCCTAAACAGTGGAAACCCCCCACAAGTGACCCCATTTTGGAAACTAGACCCCCTAAGGAACTTATCTAGATGTGTGTTGACCACTTTGAACCCCCAAGGGCTTCACAGAAGTTTATAACACCCGGGCGTGAAAATAAAAAATCATATTTTTTCCACAAACATGATCATTTAGTCCCCAATATTTTGTTTTCCCAAGGGTAACAGGAGAAATTGGACTCCAAAGGTTGTTGTCAAATTTGTCCTGAGTACGCTGATACCCAATATGTGGGGGGGAACCACTGTTTAGGCACATGGCAGGGCTCAGAAGGGAAGGAGCCCCGTTTGACTTTTTCAACCTAAAATTGGCTGGAATTGAGATTGGACGCCATGTCACGTTTGATGAGCGTCTGATGTGCCTAAACAGTGGAAACCCCCCACAAGTGACCCCATTTTGGAAACTAGACCCCCTAAGGAACTTATCTAGATGTGTGGTGACCACTTTGAACCCCCAAGGGCTTCACAGAAGTTTATAACACCAGGGCGTGAAAATAAAAAATCATATTTTTTCCACAAACATGATCATTTAGTCCCCAATATTTTGTTTTCCCAAAGGGAACAGGAGAAATTGGACCCCAAAGGTTGTTGTCAAATTTGTCCTGAGTACGCTGATACCCAATATGTGGGGAGAACCACTGTTTAGGCACATGGCAGGGCTCAGAAGGGAAGGAGCCCCGTTTGACTTTTTCAACCTAAAATTGGCTGGAATTGAGATCAGACGCCATGTCACGTTTGACGAGCGTCTGATGTGCCTAAACAGTGGAAACCCCCCACAAGTGACCCCATTTTGGAAACTAGACCCCCTAAGGAACTTATCTAGATGTGTGGTGAGCACTTTGAACCCCCAAGGGCTTCACAGAAGTTTATAACACCCGGGCGTGAAAATATAAAATCCTGTTTTGTTCCCACATAAATGATCATTTAGTCCACAATTTTTAATTTTCCCAAGAGTAACAGGAGAAATTGGACCCCAAAAGTTGTTGTCCAATTTGTCCTGAGTACCCTGATACCCCACATGTGGGAGAAAACTACTGTTTGGACACACGTCAGGGCTCGAAAGGGAAGTAATGACGTTTTGGAAAGCAGACTTTGATGGAATGGTCTGCGGGCGTCATGTTCCATTTGCAGAGCCCTTGATGTTCCTAAACAGTAGAAACCCCCCATAAGTGACCCCATTTTGGAAACTAGACCCCCTAAGGAACTTATCTAGATGTGTGGTGAGCACTTTGAACCCCCAAGTGTTTCACTAAAGATTATAATGCCCAGGCGTGAAAATATAAAATCCTGTTTTGTTCCCACATAAATGATCATTTAGTCCCCAATTTTTAATTTTCCCAAGAGTAACAGGAGAAATTGGACCCCAAAAGTTGTTGTCCAATTTGTCCTGAGTACCCTGATACCCCACATGTGGGAGAAAACTACTGTTTGGACACACGTCAGGGCTCGAAAGGGAAGTAATGACGTTTTGGAAAGCAGACTTTGATGGAATGGTCTGCGGGCGTCATGTTCCATTTGCAGAGCCCTTGATGTTCCTAAACAGTAGAAACCCCCAATAAGTGACCCCATTTTGGAAACTAGACCCCCTAAGGAACTTATCTAGATGTGTGGTGAGCACTTTGAACCCCCAAGTGTTTCACTAAAGATTATAATGCCCAGGCGTGAAAATATAAAATCCTGTTTTGTTCCCACATAAATGATCATTTAGTCCCCATTTTCTAATTTTCCCAAGAGTAACAGGAGAAATTGGACCCCAAAAGTTGTTGTCCAATTTGTCCTGAGTACCCTGATACCCCACATGTGGGAGAAAACTACTGTTTGGGCACACGTCAGGGCTCGAAAGGGAAGTAATGACGTTTTGGAAAGCAGACTTTGATGGAATGGTCTGCGGGCGTCATGTTCCATTTGCAGAGCCCTTGATGTTCCTAAACAGTAGAAACCCCCCATAAGTGACCCCATTTTGGAAACTAGACCCCCTAAGGAACTTATCTAGATGTGTGGTGAGCACTTTGAACCCCCAAGTGTTTCACTAAAGATTATAATGCCCAGGCGTGAAAATATAAAATCCTGTTTTGTTCCCACATAAATGATCATTTAGTCCCCAATTTTTAATTTTCCCAAGAGTAACAGGAGAAATTGGACCCCAAAAGTCGTTGTCCAATTTGTCCTGGGTACTCTGGTACCCCACATGTGGGAAAAAACTGTTTAGGCACACGTTGGGGCTTGAAAGGGAAGTCGTGTTGTTTTGGAATGCAGACTTTGATGGTCTGCTGGCGTCATGTTCCATTTGCAGAGTCCCTGATGTGCCTAAACAGGAAAAAAACCCACATATGACATCATTTTGGATACTAGACCCCCAATGAACAAATCTAGATGTGCCCCCAACTAATCTAATGTAAATTAGTAGTGCATGGAGGTGTGGTACAATTTGAAGCAATCCTTCATGCACAGGCCAGGTTTTTCGGGGCAGGTGTCGCACTGGTAAGTGGTGTCCCTGCATATTCCTTTTTTGTAACACACTCGACACCTTTTTTGCGGCTTACCTTTTCTTGGGGTTGGCGGGACCACCCCCGGAAAATGCTGACCTGGGACAATACGAGCACCTTCAGTTCCTGAAGTACTGGGGCCCGCTCCTTCCTGAGCGCCAAACATCATGGCCTTAACCACTACCTCCTGGAAATGAAGGTACGCCGTATCGCTGGGGCATGCACATTGTGACAGCAGGAATGCGTTGAGCATTGCCATTTGGACGATGTGCACGGCCAGCTTTTTGTACCACACCTTGGCCTTCCTCAATGCATTGTACGGTTGGAGGAGTTGATCGGAGAGATCAACTCCCCCCATTTTTTTGTTGTACCCCACTACACATGTCGGTTTGAGGACCTGTGTAGAGGTACCCCGTACAGTGCAGAGGGTACTGCCATCACCGTGTATGGTGGTCAAGAGATGGACATCTCTCTTGTCCTTGTACTTGACTACCAGCAGGTGGTCGCTACATTGGGCTCTGCTCTCACCTTTTCGGAGCATGTGTCCAAGTAGCGTCTTCGGGAGGCCTCTCTGATTTTTGCGGACAGTACCGCAGGTTGTGGTACGTCGCTCAGAGAGGGATTTGTAGAGTGGGATGCTGGTATAAAAGTTATCAGTGTAGAGGTGATAACCTTTATCCAGCAGTGGGTGCACCAAATCCCACACAATTTTCCCACTCACTCCCAGGAAAGGAGGACACTCAGGGGGTTCAATCCGGGTGTCCTTCCCTTCGTAAACTCTAAACTTATGGGTGTACCCTGAGGTACTCTCACACAACTTATAGAGTTTGATTCCGTACCTGGCCCTCTTACTGGGCAGGTATTGACGGAATCGCAGCCTTCCCTTGAAGTGAACCAAGGACTCATCCACGCAGATGTCCCTTTGGGGCACGTACACTTCAGCAAACTTTTTGTTGAAGTGTTCGATGACCGGCCGAACTTTGAACAGACGGTCAAAGTTGGGGTCATCTTGTGCGGGACACGCTGCATTATCAGTATAATGCAGAAACTTGTGGATGGCCTCAAAACGCGTCCGGGCCATGACCATTCGGAACACTGGAGTGTTGTATAAAATATCAACACTCCAATATTGCCGAATTTCCGGCTTCTTCAGTATCCCCATATGGAGGACCAGGCCCCAAAACTGCGTCATTTCAACTGCGTCTACAGGAGACCAGTTTGAAAATGTTGAACGCGGGTTTTGCTCCAAAAATTGACGAGCGTACAAATTAGTTTGCTCCACCATGAGGTTAACAAAATCCTCAGAGAAAAAGACTTTGAAAAAGTCAATTTCTGTGAGGCCGGTGGTGTCAAACTTGATTCCTGATTCTGCCACAAAATCAGGAATCAGTGGCTCGTAATTTTCGGGGGGCGAGGTCCATACGGGGAGCACTGGGTCAGCTGTGGGCATGGTGGGCGCTGCCTCATCTTCTGTCCTGGAGCGTCTGTGTGGCGGTTCCACAGGACCCGAGGAGGAAGATGAGGAGGGGGAAGAGGAAGAAGAAGAGGATGAAGAATCCAAAAAATAAAGAAAAGTCCGATCGTCATCCAAATCGCTATCAGTTTCGGAGGCAAGTAAAGCATATGCCTCCTCCACTGAATAGCGCTGTTGGGATGAATTTGATGACATTTTTGTGTAAATATGGTGCTTGGGTGTACACTTTATTGAAAACTGTATGTGTACGTGGGGGGGGAGTGATTGGTGTAAACTTTCTGTAAAGAAAAAGCTGTGGAAAAAAGTATAAAACAGCAGGCCCTAGCTGATAAGTGTCACTTATCAAAACTAGGCTGCTGGATGTGCGCACGGGGTGGTGCAAGGGGGGGGGTGGAAAAAAAAAAAAGGAAAACGGCAAACTCTGATAAGTGAACTGTGTCACTTATCCAAGTTTCGCAGCTGCGGGATGTGTGTACGGAGGGGCTAAGGAAAAAAAAGCGAGCTCAAGTGTTGATCGGTGAACTGCGTCACCAATCAACGCTCGGCGGCTGCGCACGGAGGTGGCGCAAAAGTGGGGTGGAGGGGGGTAAAAATAGGGGGAAGGGGGATGGGGGATTGGGGTGGATGAAGAGAGATTGGGCAGGGATCAACAGTTAGGGTTGTAGTTAGGTGGCACAAAGGGGGGTGAAAAAAATGAAAAGCGGCAGGCACAAGCTTGGATAAGTGACGTGTGTCACTTATCCAACTTTTGCGGCTGCGGGATGTGTGTACGGAAGTGGCGCAAAGGGGGCTAAGGAAAAAAAACGAGCTCAAGTGTTGATCGGTGAACTGCATCACCAATCAACGCTCGGCAGCTGCGCACGGAGGTGGCGCAAAAGTTGGGTGGAGGGGGGTAAAAATAGGGGGAAGGGGGATGGGGGGATTGGGGTGGATGAAGATAGATTGGGCAGGGATCAACAGTTAGGGTTGTAGTTAGGTGGCACAAAGGGGGGTGAAAAAAATGAAAAACGGCAGGCACAAGCTTGGATAAGTGACGTGTGTCACTTATCCAACTTTTGCGGCTGCGGAATGTGTGAACGGAAGTGGCGCAAAGGGGGCTAAGGAAAAAAAAGTGAGCGCGAGTGTTGATCGGTGAACTGCGTCACCGATCAACGCTCGCCGGCTGCGCACGGAGGTGACGCAAAAGTGGGGTGGAGGGGGGTAAAAGGGGGGTGAAGGGGGGTAAGAGGGGGGGTGGAGGGGGGATGGGGGGATGAAGATAGATTGGGGGGGTGAAGATAGATTGGGCAGGGGATCAGGGATCAATTAACACTTACAATTTTAGTTTTCTTTCTTCTTCTTCTTTCTTCTGCAGGGATTGTGATGCTACAAGCTGTGGCACCACAATACCCAGCACAGGAGCTCTTGCTGCGTCCGACCTCTCTGCAGGAATCCTCAGCTAGAGTGAGGACCCCTGCAGACAGGTCAGACAGGTCAGAGGCAGGTCAGGGGGCAGGTCACAGAGCGGTCACATCGCTGCTGTGACCTGTCATTGGTGGGATCGAATGATTACATCGATCCCACCAATCCCTGATCTGCCTGGTGACCATGGCAACTGCCTAGAATCGGAGCTCACAGCTCCGATTACTAGGCAGGTCATGCCCAGGTCACCAGCAGGGCACAGAGCGGTCACATGGTGACCGCAGCTGTGCCCTGTGGTTGGCGCGATCGCCGATCTAATCGATCGCGCCAGCCAACTCCTGCAGGCCCTGCTGGGCCTGCATCAGGCTCCAGCACGATCGGTGCTAATATAGCACCGATCCTGGCCGGTACTGGCAGGGCACAGCGGCGATATAGCGCCGCTGTGCACTGCGATTGGCGCGATCGATCAGATCGGCGATCGCGCCAATCCGGGTGCTTTTTGCCGGTGCCTGGCGTTGCCAGGCACCGGCTCTAGGATCGAGTACATCGGTACTCGATCCCCGCCTAGGACATCATTGTTTCAGCCAAGCTGATTGGCTGAAACAATGAGAAACGCTGCGATTGGCTGTTCAGAATTGAACAGCCAATCACAGCGCTCTGGATGCCGGGGGGGCGGGATCGCAGCCCGGGATGCCGACGCCATCTTTCTAAGGTGAGATGGCGTCGGAATTTTAATGCGATCACCGCGACTTTAGTCGCGGTATCGCATTAAAGGGCCCGACGTACTATCCCGTCCCCGGTCATACGGGCCCAGGTACCGTGGACGGGATAGTACGTCGGATGGCAGGAAGGGGTTAATATCAGCTCACAGCTGTATATTTAGCCATTACTGGCAAATGAAATGGAGAACTCTCCCAAAAATTATGTAGGGTCCCCCTATAATTAATAACCAGCAAAGGGTATGCAGACAGCTGTAGGCTGACATTAATAGCCTAGGAAGGGGTCATGGATACTGACTCCCCAAGGCTAAAAATATCAGCTCTAAGCCACCCCAGAAAAGGGACATCTATAAGATGTTTCAAATCTGGCACTTAGCGTCGCTCTTCCCTCTTGACCTATTGCGGTGGCAAGTGGGTGGGGTGATAGTTGGGGGGGTTGATGTCACCTTTGTATTGTCAGGTGACATCAAGCCCTGAGGTTAATAATGGAGAGGTGTCAATAAGACACCCCCATTACTAACCCCATAGTCATATCGTATAAAAACACACAAACAGAAAAAGTCCTTTAATTGAAAGAATGACACAGACTCCTTTAATAAATCTTAATTAAACCATACTGACAAACTCACCCATTCCACAGATACCATTGTCTTCGGCAAATATGTAAAAACCAAACAACATTATTCCTCACTTCTGCTGAGAAGATGATAATCCATTTCTCCCACGATGGGTCTAGCTCTGCTACATCTAGATGGCAGGTTGCATGGTCTCATAATGCGACCATGCAGCCTGTAATCCAGCAGAGACACTGAACAGTGTGTGCTCAGTTACTCCCTGTAAACTCCTATTACCTGATTTTACTGTACGAGGCTGCTGAAATGCCGGCATTTATTCTACCTATTTACAGTGGGTATGGACCCCTTTAAATTTTTCACTCTTTGTTTCATTGAAAATTCAAAAAAAGTTCATTTTTTTCTCATTAATGAACAGTGGGTACAGAAAGTATTCAGACCCCTTTATATTTTTCACTCTTTGTTCATTGCAGCCATTTGGTAAATTCAAAAGACTTCATTTTTTATCATTAATGTACACTCTGCACCCTATCTTGACCGAAAACACCAGAAACTTAGAAATTTTTGCAAATTTATTAAAAAAGAAAAACTGAAATATCACATGGTCATAAATATTCAGACCCTTTTCTCAGACACTCATATTTAAGTCACATGCTGTCCATTTCCTTGTGATCCTCCTTGAGATGGTTCTACTCCTTCATTGGTGTCCAGCTGTGTTTAATGAAACTGATAGGACTTGATTTAGCACACAGCTAAAATAACAAAGGAGTGGCTGCAGAACAACTCTGTGACCATTCTTGACTTGCCCAGCCAGAGCCCTGACCTAAACCTAACTGAGCATCTCTGGAGAGACCTGAAAATGGCTGTCCACCAACGTTCACCATGCATCCTGATGGAACTGGAGAGGATCTGCTGGGAAGAATGGCAGAGGATCCCCAAATCCAGGTGTGAAAACAAAAAGCAAAAAACACAAATATCCTAAAATAAAAAGTAAAAAATATACTGCAAATAATGCATAAAGGTAATAATAATAATAATAAGGGTATTTAGTAAACATAATTTTGATCAAAATAATGTACAAGCCATCCCGCCACGTCACGGCAACCCTTGTGGGACAGTCCCTACTCTAGTATTTAAAACCTTTTCACTTGCCAAGTGGCATGAATGTGAATAAGGGTCGAGCGGCTGAACCACTAGTAACAGCTTAGGCCAGACTGGATGGCTTTCCCAGCTCAGAAAGAGGGCGGTCACACCCCTATATGCACTGAATGCACAATGAAATGACTAAAACACAAATCTGAACTGAGAAAAGTAAGTTAATATGTATGCACAATGTAAGTGCATATTAACACATGACCATTAACCAGAGAAAACAAAAAGCAAAAAACACTGGCCTAAGCTGTTACTAGTGGTTCAGCCGCTCGACCCTTATTCACATTCATGCCACTTGGCAAGTGAAAAGGTTTTAAATACTAGAGTAGGGACTGTCCCACAAGGGTTGCCGTGACGTGGCGGGATGGCTTGTACATTATTTTGTTCAAAATTATGTTTACTAAATACCCTTATTATTATTATTACCTTTATGCATTATTTGCAGTATATTTTTTACTTTTTAGTTTAGGATATTTGTGTTTTTTGCTTTTTGTTTTCTCTGGTTAATGGTCATGTGTTAATATGCACTTACATTGTGCATACACATTAACTTACTTTTCTCAGTTCAGATTTGTGTTTTAGTCATTTCATTGTGCATTCAGTGCATATATGGGTGTGACCGCCCTCTTTCTGAGCTGGGAAAGCCATCCCGTCTGGCCTAAGCTGTTACTAGTGGTTCAGCCGCTCGACCCTTATTCACATTCACGCCACTTGGCAAGTGAAAAGGTTTTAAATACTAGAGTAGGGACTGTCCCACAAGGGTTGCCGTGATGTGGCAGGATGGCTTGTACATTATTTTGTTCAAAATTATGTCTACTAAATTCCCTTATTATTATTATTACTACCTTTATTTATTTGCAGTATATTTTTTACTTTTTAGTTTAGGATATTTGTGTTTTTTGCTTTTTGTTTTCTCTGGTTAATGGTCATGTGTTAATATGCACTTACATTGTGCATACACATTAACTTACTTTCTCAGTTCAGATTTGTTTTTTATTCATTTCATTGTGCATTCAGTGCATATATGGGTGTGACCGCCCTCTTTCTGAGCTGGGAAAGCCATCCAGTCTGGCCTAAGCTGTTACTAGTGGTTCAGCCGCTCGACCCTTATTCACATTCATGCCACTTGGCAAGTGAAAAGGTTTTAAATACTAGAGTAGGGACTGTCCCATAAGGGTTGCCGTGAAGTGGCGGGATGGCTTGTACATTATTTTGATCAAAATTATGTTTACTAAATACCCTTATTATTATTATTACTACCTTTATGCATTATTTGCAGTATATTTTTTACTTTTTAGTTTAGGATATTTGTGTTTTTTGCTTTTTGTTTTCTCTGGTTAATGGTCATGTGTTAATATGCACTTACATTGTGCATACGCATTAACTTACTTTTCTCAGTTCAGATTTGTGTTTTGGTGTGAAAAACTAGTTGCAACATTCCCAAGAAGACTCTTTCTGTACTAGCTCAAAAGGGTGTTTCTTCTGAATACTGAACAAAGGGTTTGAATACTTATGACCATGTGATATTTCAGTTTTTGTTTTTTAATAAATTTGCAAAAATGTCTACATTTCTGTTTATTTCAGTCAAGATGGGGTGCAGACTGTACATTAATGAGAAAAAAATGAATTTTTTTGAATTTACCAATTTGCTGTAATGAAACAAAGAGTGAAAAATATTAAAGGGGTCTGAATACTTTGCATATTCACTGTACACTCTGCACCCCATCTTGACAGAAAAAAAAACAGAAATGTAAACATTTTTCCAAATTTATTAAAAACAGAAAGTTTTTAATAAAGTTTGCCCAGATCTGATGTAATGTATTGACTATTGACAATTACTGTGTAAAAAATCCCAAAATGTTAAAATCACTTAATCAAATTAAGAAGTTTATCCAGTATATGCATTAAACCATGAATAACAGTCTCGCCAAAGAAGGCATTAGCTCCCAGGGCAAATTTTTTTGTGTGTGTTTTTTCTTCCTCTTCTTCCAAGAGCCATAGCGTTATTGTTTTTCCCTTCACATAGCTGCTTTATGGCTTGCTGTTTGCACGATGAGATATAGTTTTGAACGAGATCATTAATTTTACCATAAAATGTACTGAAAAACAGGAAAACAATTCCAAGTGGGATGAAATGATGAAAAAAACTGCAATTCCATTAATGTTGTCTGAATTTTGTCTTTACAGCTTTCATTGTGTCGTAAAAAAATGACCTGGCAACATGATTCTCATGGTCATTACAATTACAGCGATATCGAACTTGCTTAGCTTTGTTTGTTTTTTGTTTTTTACTTAGGCCTCATTATGATGTCTATGCTTTTCATGGATAGAACACATGCTCACTATAGTCTTTGGTTCTATTTACATGTCCGTATTTTTTGTGGATCTTGTGACAGCAACAAATCTCAGAGATGTGTATGGGTAATTTTGATGCATGACTCGAATAAAAAATAAAACAGTCTAAACATTAATGACTAAAACTGAAATACTGACCGAACATTCGTTATGACAACAGTAAAGCATTCTGAGACCATTCATGTGTGTGGTTGATTTCCATCCATGGGAGTTGGGTCACTCACAGTTTTGTCTATCTTTTCTCTATAAAGATAAATATATACAGTTGTGGCCAAAAGTATTGACACCCCTGGAATTCTGTCAGATAATACTCAGTTTTTCCTGAAAATGATTGCAAATGATTTGTCTTAAATGAAAAAACACAAACGAGAATGAAGCAAAAGGCAAAACATTGATCATTTCGCACAAAACTCCAAAAATGGGCCAGACAAAAGTATTGGCACCCTCAGCCTAATACTTGGTTGCACAACCTTTAGCCAAAATAACTGCGACCAACCGCTTCCGGTAACCATCAATGAGTTTCTTACAATGCTCTGCTGGAATTTTAGACCATTCTTCTTTGGCAAACTACTCCAGGTCCCTGATATTTGAAGGGTGCCTTCTCCAAACTGCCATTTTTAGATCTCTCCACAGGTGTTCTATGGGATTCAGGTCTGGACTCATTGCTGGCCACCTTAGAAGTCTCCAGTGCTTTCTCTCAAACCATTTTCTAGTGCTTTTTGAAGTATGTTTTGGGTCATTGTCCTGCTCGAAGACCCTTGACCTCTGAGGGAGAGCCAGCTTTCTCACACTGGGCCCTACATTATGCTGCAAAATTTGTTGGTAGTCTTCAGACTTCATAATGCCATGCACACGGTGAAGCAGTCCAGTGCCAGAGGCAGCAAAGCAATGCCAAAACATCAGGGAACCTCCGCCATGTTTGACTGTAGGGACTGTGTTTTTTTCTTTGAATGCCTCTTTTTTTCTCCTGTAAACTCCATGTTGATGCCTTTGCCCAATAAGCTCTACTTTTGTCTCATCTGACCAGAGAACATTCTTCCAAAACGTTTTAGGCTTTTTCAGGTAAGTTTTGGCAAACTCCAGCCTGGCTTTTTTATGTCTCGGGGTAAGAAGTGGGGTCTTCCTGGGTCTCCTACCATACAGTCCCTTTTCATTCAGACGCCGACGGATAGTACGGGTTGACACTGTTGTACCCTCGGACTGCAGGGCAGCTTGATCTTGTTTGGCTGTTAGTCAAGGTTCTTTATCCAACATCCACACAATCTTGCGTTGAAATCTCTTGTCAATTTTTCTTTTCCTTCCACATCTAGGGAGGTTAGCCACAGTGCCATGGGCTTTAAACTTCTTGATGACACTGCGCACGGTAGACACAGGAACATTCAGGTCTTTGGAGATGGACTTGTAGCCTTGAGATTGCTCTTGCTTTCTCACAATTTGGTTTCTCAAGTCCTCAGACAGTTCTTTGGTCTTTTCTTTTCTCCATGCTCAATGTGGTACACACAAGGACACAGGACATAGGTTGAGTCAACTTTAATCCATGTAAACTGGCTGCAAGTGTGATTTAGTTATTGCCAACACCTGTTAGGTGCCCCAGGTAAGTTACAGGTGCTGTTAATTACACAAATTAGAGAAGCATCACATGATTTTACGAACAGTGCCAATACTTTTGTCCACCCTCTTTTTTATGTTTGGTGTGGAATTATATCCAGTTTGGCTTTAGGACAATTCTTTTTGTGTTTTTTCATTTAAGACAAATTAAATGAAGATAATAATACCAAAGAATTTGTGTTTGCAATCACTTTCAGGAAGAAACTGAGTATTATCTGACAGAATTGCAGGCGTGTCAATACTTTTGACCACAACTGTACAGATGATACTCACAAAATTAGAATATCATCAAAAAGTTAATTTATTTCAGTTCCTCAATACAAAAAGTGAAACTCATATATTATATAGAGTCATTACAAACAGAGTGATCTATTTCAAGTGTTTATTTCTGTTAAAGTTGATGATTATTGCTTACAGACAATGAAAACCCAAAAGTCATTATCTCAGTAATTTAGAATACTTTATAACATCAGCTTAAAAAAAAAATAAAATCAGAACTGTTGGCCTACTGAAATTTACAGTGGGTACGGAAAGTAGTCAGACCCCTTTAAAATTTTCACTCTTTGTTACATTGCAGACATTTGGTAAATTCAAAAAAGTTCATTTTTCTTTTCATTAATGTACACTTTGCACCCCATCTTGACTGAAAAAAACAGAAATGTAGAAATATTTGCAAATTTATTAAAAACGAAAAACTGAAATATTACATGGTCATTCAGACCCTTTGCTAAGTACTGAGTAGAAGCAACCTTTGAGCTAATACAGACATGAATCTTCTTAGGATTGATGCAACAAGTTTTTCACACCTGGATTTGGGGAACTTCTGCCATTTTTCCTAGCAGATTCTCTCCAGTTCCATCAGGTTGGATGGTGAATGTTGGTGGACAGCCATTTTCAGGTTTCTCCAGAGATGCTCAATTGGGTTTAGGTCAGGGCTCTAGCTGGGCCAGTCAAGAAGGGTCACAGAACTGTTTAGCTGTGTTTAATTAAACTGATAGGACTTGATAGCTTTTAGCTCACAGTGCATGTCAGACCAAATGAGAATCATGAGGTCAAAGGAACTGGCCAAGGAGATCAGAAACAGAATTGTGGCAAGGCACAGATCTGGCCAAAGTTGCAAACAAATTTCTGCAGTACTCAAAGTTCAAGCACAATTTCCTCCATAATCCCTAAATGGAAGAAGTTTGGGACCACCAGAAGTCTTCCTAGATCTGTCCGTCCAGCCAAACTGAGCAATCGTGGGAGAAGAGCCTTGATGAAAGAGGTAAAGGAGAACCCCAAGATCACTGTGGCTGAGCTCCACAGATGCAGTAGGGAGCTGAGAGAAAGTTCCAGAAAGTCAACTATCACTGCAGCCCTCCATCAGTCAGGCCTTTATGGCAGAGTGGCCAGACGGAAGCCTCTCCTCAGTGCGAGACATATGAAAGAAAAAAAAGAACTTTTTTTAATTGTACCAAATGGCTACAATGAAACAAAGAGTGAAAAATTTAAAGGGGTCTGACTACTTTCCGTACCCACTGTATGTTCAGTAAATGCACTCAATACTTGGTCAACTCTACTTTTGCATCAATTACTGCATCAATGCAGCGTGGCATGGGGACAATCAGCCTGTGGCACTGCTGAGTTGTTATGGAAGCCCAGGTTGCTTTGATAGCAGTCTTCAGCTCATCTGCATTGCTGGGTCTGGTGTCTCTCATCTTCCTCTTAATAAGACCACATAGATCCTCTATGGGGTTGAGGTCAGGTGAGTTTTCTGACCAATCAAGCACATTGATACTGTTGCTTATAAACCAGGTATTGGTACTTTGGGCAGTGTGGACAGGTGTCAAGTGCTGCTGGAGAATGAAATTTCCATTTCCAGATAGCTTGTCATCAGAAGGAAGAATGAAGTCCTCTAAAATTTCCTATTAGATGGCTTCGCCGTCTTTGGTCTTGATAAAACAAAGTGGACCTACACCAGCAGACACAGCTACCCACACCATCATTGATTGTGGAAACTTCACCCTAGACCTGAAGCAGCTTGGATTGTTTGCCTCTCTACTCATCCTCCAGATTCTGGGACCTTGATTTCCAAATGAAATGCAAAATTTCCTTTCATCTGAAAACACCTTGGACCACTGAGCAATAGTCCTGTTCTTTTTCTCCTTGGCCCATGTAATACGCTTCTAGTGTTGTCTATTGGTCATGAGTAGCTTGACTCAAGGAATGCAACACTTGTAGCCCATGTCCTGGAAACATCTGTGTGTGGTGGCTCTTGAAGCAATGACTCCAGCAGCAATCAACTCCTTGTGAATCTCTTCCAAATGACCGCTGCTCTGAAAGCGGCAGCGCACATATAATAAATGTCCTCAGCTTGTTGCTGAGAGTCATTTAGTATAATTAAGTACACCTTCAAGATAGCTTCCAGCCATGCCTGGTCTCAGTATGGTCAGAGCACTGAACTTCATCTCTTGGTACTTGTGCAGTGTGGCCAGTACCTCCATGTAGTCCCATGGTCCTGGAGTGGCCAATCCTGAATCTGTAGTCCCCTAGTCCTGGATTGGTCAGTCCTGTATCCAAAGTCCTTTGGACCTGGAGTGGCCAGTACTGAATCCAAAGTCCCATGATCCCTGTTCAACCTGTCCTGTTCCTGAAGTCCTCTGGTCCCGGAGTGGCCAGGACTTGAACATTGTCCCTGTGATGCTTAGGGAATGGCAGGTGTCCGAGAGTGGACCCTCTGGGTCCCGGTACTGAAGCTCCCAAGAGCGAGTGGACCAGGTGGAGCTGACCTCTATACAGGGATCTGTTGTGATGGGTCACCGAGGAGGAAAACAAGACCAAGCTAAGCCACAGAAAACCAGAGAGGTTGGTAACTAAGCGGATTGGAAACCCCTGATCCTATCCACACAACTAGCAGTAACCATGGAGCGTACCTACGATGATTCTAGGGTAGCACGGTGGCTCAGTGGTTAGCACTGCAGCCTTGCAGCGCTGGAGTCCTGGGTTCGAATCCCACCAAGGACAACATCTGCAAGGAGTTTGTATGTTCTCCCTGTGTTTGCGTGGGTTTCCTCCAGGTACTTCAGTTTCCTCCCACATTGCAAAGACATACTGATAGGGAATTTAGATTGTGAGCCCCATTGGGGACAGCGATGATAATGTGTGAAAACTGTAAAGCGCTGCGGAATATGTTAGCGCTATATAAAAATAAAGATTATTATTATTCTAGATGCCTCGACACAGCCGGAGGACTAAATAAAATCTAAACCCCAATAGATAGCCCCCAGTCTATTTTCCTACCTGTGCTTGTGTTTTCATCTTGTCTCAAACATATATTGAGACAAGATGAAAACACAAGCACAGGTAGGAAAATAGACTGAGCAAACATTGGGTCCACACTAACTAGAAAGCACAGGAAAGGAAAGATACTCTCTGCAATCACGCCAAAAAACCCTGCAAAAATGTCCAACACTTCTGATAGCAAAAAAAACCCTGAAGTCACTAGACTTCACCCACTATATCAGCACTCTGGCATATTCTGAATACAGAGCAAAAAGAGGCCAATCTAATAAGGGACAAAAAAAAAACCGGCACAAACAGTAACATAAGAGTGGAAATTCAGCACAGCCCCAGCAAAACTGAATAGACAAAACCAAATCAAATGTGAACAATAGCAAAGAACACTTAGCTTGAGAATGCAGGGACTGAACTGGAAACTAAGACCTGGCTGGAAAAATCACCAGCAGGGGTAGAGGGAGTCGGCTGTCTTAAATCCAGTCAAAGACTCCAGATGTCCAGTCATCGTCCTCATTATCAGGTGGCAGATGTTAAATTTATCAGCTTCATTACCTCCTGCAACCACCACAGGGAGCCCGGAAAGAGAACTCACGACTCCTCTGTCAATACAACCAGCTAGCTCCACCACCCTCACCAGCAATCAAAGGCAGACCAGAAAGTGAATTCACAACAGGGATCGTTAGGGGCAGCTGGAACCAAGAGGAACCGCTCAAAGGACTAGGGAAACGCTACAGACAGGACTGGGAAATAGATGGCCTAGACCCGGACGGAACAAAAGGCTCAATTTACCAGAGAGAAGCGTGAGGGTTTAGAGTGACTGGACAGGACTAGGCGTACAGGACGGAGCGGGAGGTACTGGACGGAGCACAGGGTACTGGATACAGGGCAGGAGGTACTGGACGGAGCACAGGGTACTTGATACAGGGTAGGCGGTATTGGACGGAGCACAGGCTACTGGATACAGGGCAGGAGGTACTGGACGGAGCACAGGGTACTGGATACAGGGCAGGAGGTACTGGTTACAGGTCAAACCCCTATTAACGCAGCCAAGATTAACACACGAAATGCGTGGTTATCAGGCTACAACAAGGAGGAACCACCTGATATACCCTGTGCCAGCAGGCGATTGGATGGCAGGGGCTTCTGGGCAGACGCTGCAGGGTTAAGAAACCTGCAGAGCACGTGCCCGCGGCCTAAGGCGCATGTGAGGGACCACAGCAGGCCGGGAGGAAGGGAGCGAGGAGACAGGCGGAATCCACCGGAAGGGGAGCGCAACGCGGCGTGACGTGGGTAGGTGAGTGGAAGCGGCAGCGGACATGCCGCTGACGGAACGGCGGCGGGCACAGCCGCCGACATGACAGTCCCCTTGTCACGGAGTGGCCAGTCCTGAATCAGAAGTTCCCTGGTCCTGGTGAGGCCAGTCCTGTTCCCAAAGTCTCTTGGTCCCAGTGGGGCCAGAGTCTTCACAATGTCGTGTGGCCAATCCATGATCCAGTATCCTATTCAGACTGGTATGTCTGAACATAGCCTATTTCGTGTCAGCGGACCATGGAGTCAGTAGCTGCAGTACCAGGATCTGCCTAGGAGTGGTTCCTGATGGCTCACTGTAGCCTCTTCTGTCTCATCCATCAGAACCTCCAGTGAACATCTGATAGCTGCTTAGCTATGGTATTCCTAGGTAGGCCAAGTCCTGTGGGACAGTTAAGATATTCTTTTGCATACCTCTGATGCTGCATTTTATGGTCATGATGCAGGAGAGGATTTTTCTGATGTCTCTTCTATGACAGCAATTTTGTGCAGGTGTCTGTGAACAGTAGAACAATGTAGCACAACTCAAGAATCTGCTAAATCTTTCTGAAAATCTTGTGAAGTCAAGTGGGGGTTCTGATTTGCCTCTCTAGCACTCTAGCAATCCAATGAGGAGCTCTCACTGAAGCTTTGCTTTGTCTTCCAGACCTTATCTTGACCTCCACTGTTCCTGTTAACTGCCATTCTTTTATTACATTTGGAACTGAGGAAAAGGCAACTTTAAAACGCTTTTGTATTTTTTGATAGCCTTCTCCTGCTTTGTGGTCCTCCATGATTTTCATTTTCAGAGTGCTAGGCAGCTGCTTAGAAGAACGCATGGCTGCTGGTTTTTTGGCAGAAGGTTAGAGGAGGCTGTGAAATTTGCTTCACCTAGCCTTTCCTAATGATGATAGTGGACAAGCCATAATCCTAACAGGCTTGAAACCTTGGTCAAAGTTATCTGAGCACACAAATCTCAAAAGAGTGAACAAACTTTTGCAACAGCCCATTTTTCTTTTTGTAGTTTTTAAAATGTAAACCATGACAATTTTTTTTCCTACATCACAAAGAATAAGTATCATCTTTAACTTTAGGCCTTTTAGAGATCATTTCATCTTCAACTTGCTTAACTGTTCACATTAACAGTAATTTTGACTAGGGGTGCCAAAACTTTTACATGTCTATCTATCTATCTATCTATTATCCATCTATATATTTATATAAACATCTATCCATTATCCATTATCTATCATCTACTTATCCATCTATCAATCAATCATCTAGTCTAGAGGCGCTGAGTCATGCGAGTGCAGCCCAGAAGTGGATATTGGCAAAGCCTATGGAGTTTCAGGACAAGACTCCATAAACGTTGTTTGTCGGATTCGTTGGACTATATCCAGGGGTGAACCTAGCCTCTCTGCTGCCTGAGGTGAACAGCAAAATGAGCCCCCCCCCCCCGCACACACAAAGTAGATTTTTATATCAATCCTGTAAAACTGAGTTGATTTGCATAAATAGAGAAAAAAAGGTGTCCAAACGCAAGGATGTCAGCACCATCACATGCACATACAAGAACAGCACAGAAGTATCCAGAACATGGGTCATTAATGGCAATGGCAGGCCTGGCACAGGGCCGGACTGGGACAAAAATTCAGCCCTGCCACACAAATCCCACCACCAACCCACAAACTATAACACTCATTAGCCCCGATCAGTGAATTTTTGCTATACTTTGTCGTCCCCTCATCACTCTCTTAAGCTGGTTTCACACTAGCGTTTTTTAGCGCTGTGCTTCGTGCGTGTCCATGTGCATTCCGTCCTGTACCCCTATCTTTAACATGAGGGCACATGGTCTAGCGTATGCACACGTTCGTATGCGATATCATGCGACTGCGTTTTTTTGTAGTGTGCGCCTAGGCGCGCCGGACACAACCTGTTGCATTTTTGGTCCGTCTGACCTGTCTCAAAAAAAAGCATGAGCACGCTTGCACATGGAATGCGCAAAAAGTCACATTACAGTCTATGGGAACGCAGGCGTGCGCATGTCCATGCGCACGCGTGCGTTTAAAATCGCACGCGTTTTAAGAGTTAACATACCTAGAAACTGGTTAAAATGCATGCGCCTAAAAAAGCAAGCGCATACAAAATGCATGATGCGTTTTTTGTATGCAATTCTATTCCGCACGAAGCGCTAAAAAACGCTAGTGTGAAACTAGCCTTAAAGGAGTTATTTGAAGAGCCACATGTGAATAGCACCACAGTGCGTATGATTGACCACAGCTCCATTTACATGGTGCTCTTCAAAGCTACGTTTCCCAGGATAATGGGGGTCCCAGCGGTCAGATCCACAACAAACAGAAAGTCATCCACTATCCCCACATAATGCTCCATACAGTATTATGGGCTCCAGTATTAGCTCCATATATTACTGCATTCAGTATTATGGGCCCCATGTAATGCTCCATACAGTATAATGGGCTCCATATATTACTTCATACAGTATATTGGGCCCCATATATTACTTCATACAGCATAATGGGAACCATATATAATTTAATACAGTATAATGGGCACCATATATTACTTCATACTGCATAATGGACCCTATTTATTACTTCATACAGCATAATGGGCCCCATATATTACTTCATACAGTATAATGGGCACCATATATTACTTGATACATCATAATGGGCCTCATATAATTCTCCCCATACCCCACTGCTCTGGTCTCCTCAGTGTATTCTGATCCTCCATACTGCTCGACACAGGGACATCATTAACTTTACGTATATACTGTAATTGTTCACTTGGACTGATAGTAATAGTGATTTGTTTGAACCCTGTTGTCTGGGGCTGGCCCACTTTATGGGTGTGCTCAGGGCGTATGATTATACACCAGTAAAAAGTATGAGAGGCTCAATGTGACCAATGCCATTTAGTTTCCTACCCCTCTTATTCTACTCGTACTGTGGGCACACTGGTACTGAGGAAAAGAAAGAAAGAACAGCTTAATAGCTGTCTACAAATATCTCAAGGGCTGTCACATTGTAGAAGGATCATCTTTATTCTCATTTGCACAAGGAAAGACTAGAAGCAATGGGATGATTCTATGATTCTATGAGAGAAAGAGAAAAAAGAAAACAGAGAGAGAAAGAAAGAACAGACAGAAAGAAAGAGGGGAAAGAAAAAAGAAAGAAGGAAAGAACAGAAAGTAAGAAAGAAGTGAGAGAGAAAGAGAGGAAAGAAAGAACAGAGAGAGAAAGAAGAAAATAAAGATTAGAGAGAGAAAGAACAGAGCGAAAGAAAGAAAGATTCTTTAAAGATACTATAGCAGCCCAGCTCCCACTGTAATGCCCATCTGAGCCTCCCGATGCAGGACATATCATGATCCGCTCACATGGCTGGCATCCCCGAGTCCAATGCAATCCCGCTGTCCGTACTGTTAGAGGAGGACACGTTGATGGATCTGAAGCATTCCTTGAATTGCCTCCATGGTTCTGTCACAATCTCCTCCCGAAATTACCTCATTTCCGGTCAGCTTCTAGCACGTCACTTCCGATGTCACATGTGAATTTCAAAGTGCTCCTCGAGGCTCCACCATGTACTTCTGTGTCAGTCGGAAAAGTAAGCTACCGGCTGGGGCATTGGGGCAGACTCTCACTCAAAATCGGGACTGTCCCGCTGGGAGGTACGAATGCTCCCCACCATACACTTTGTACACATATGGCTCCACATACCTCATACACACACGGTTCCGCTTTTTATGTCTCGTACACACATGGCTCCGCTCTGTACACCTCACACACAGCTCCACTCAGTACACACTTGGCTCCACTACGTAAACCTCATACACATGCGGCTCTGCTCCGTACACCTTTTACACATGTGGCCATGTTCTGTACACATTGTACACACATGGCTCCACTCCGTAAACCTTGTACACATGTGGCTTTGCTCAATACACCTCGTACACACGTGGGTCTGCTCTGTACACACACAGCTCTGCTCCACTCCGTACACACACGGCTCAGCTCCATACACTTCGTACACACAGGGCTCCGTTTTGTACGCCCCATATACACGCGGCTCCGCTCTGTACACCCCGTACACCTGTGACTCCGCTCCGTACAACTCGTATACACACGGCTCTGCTCCGTACACCTCGGACACACGCAGCTTGTACACATCTCCACTCTGTACACCTCGTACACATCTCTGCTCCGTTCAACTCGCAGACACGCGGCTCCGCTCCGTACACCTCACACATGCATGGCTCTGTACACCTTGTACACACATGGATCTGCTCCACAAACCTTGGACACGCGTAACATTGCTCCGTACACTCTGTACACACATGGCTCTGCTCTGTACACCTTGTACACACATGTCTCTGCTCCGTATACCTCGCACATGCTCAGCTCCGCTCCGTACAACCTGTACACACACAGCTCCACTCCATACACCTTGTACACACATGGCTCTGCTCCGTATACCTCACACATGCGTGGCTCCACTTCGTACACCTTGTACACACATGTCTCTGCTCCGTACACCTCGCACACGTGTGGTTCCACTCCGTACACCTCGCACACGTGCGGCTCTGCTCCATACACCTTGCACATGTGCGGCTCTGCTCCATACACCTCGCACATGCGCGGCTCTTCTCCATACACCTCGTACACACGCGGCTCCGCTCAGTACACCTTGTACACACATGGCTCTGCTCCGTACACCTCGCACATTCGCGGCTCTGCTCCATACACCTTGTACACGCGCAGCTCCGCTCCATACACCTCACACACAAGCAGCTCTGCTCTGTACACCTTGTACACACATGGCTCTGCTCCATACACCTTGCACCCGCGTGGCTCTGCTCCGTACACCACGCACACACATGGCTCCGCTCTGTACACCTCGTGCACACATGGCTCTGCTCCGTACACCTCATACACACGTGGCTGCTCTCCATACACTTCAAACACACATGGCTCTGTTCAGTACACCTTGCACATACACGGCTCTGCTCTGTACACACATGGCTCTGCTCCATACACCTCGTACATGCGCGGCTCCGCTACGTAAACCTTGTACACACATAGCTCTGCTTCGTACACCTCACACACGCGTAGCTCTGCTACATTCACCCTGTAAACCCTCCCCTGACACCACACATAAACTTACTCATTCAGCACCATGGCAACCAGCACAGCAGAGTCCTGCACACACTAAGAGCTGTGCCACAGGACCTGTGATGAGGTCACAGGAGGGGAGGAATCAGGGGTCACATGATCAGGGGGCCCTGACTCCTTCCATCTTGTGACCTCATCAATCACAAGCCTCTGCATGCTACCTCAGCACCAGCATGCAGAGGCTAAATTGTAGGTGCTGCGGGTAGCAGAGCGCATAATGCCGCCCCCTGTGCACAGCATTTGCCTGCCGCCTGAGGCTCAACGCGCCTCATTATAGCTGCGCCCCTGACTACTGTATGTCAGATAAGATGTAATACATCTGTACTTCGTGGGATTTTTTCTTTTTATGAAAGTTTTTGTGTGTGTGTTTTTCCTTTATATTACTGGACTAGTAATGGGGAGGTGTATGATAGTTGTGTTTCCTTTACTAACCCCAGGACTTCATGCCAGCTGACATTACATAGTTAACATCAACCCCAAAACTATTCCTCCGATTGCGACTTCACCTAGGCAATCTAGAAGAGTCGAGGCGAGGTGCCAGATTAGGAGCACCTATGTGACGTGCCACTTCTGGGGTTGCTGCAGGCTTGTACATTTAGGCTGGGAAGGGACCAATAACCAGTGACCTTTACAGCCTGATATTAGCCCGCAAGCTGTCTGCTTTACTTTCGCTGGTTATCAAAAATGGGGGGACCCCATATCATTTTTTCTATTTATTTATATTATTTATTTGCTTAATACAAAGCTGAACAATAAGCTCCACATTCCAGGCACTAATGGGTACAATTTTATAATGTATTGTAGGGTTGTGAAGTTATATATCTGCCAGATATTATTATTATTTATCTAATATATAAAGCTCAAAGTGTGTATGTATGTATGTGTGTGTGTATGTATGTGTGTGTGTATGTCCGGGATAGGCATCGGCACCGTCACAGCTACAGCCACAAAATTTGGCACAGTCACACGTCTGGACCCTGAGAGCGTCCTAAGCTATGCTGTGAGGTGAAATTTTAACCCCGCGCGTTCCAATTCACCAAACAATTTTGCCCCTATCTGCATACTGGGGAAAAAGTGTGTGCATGTCAAGCCCCGCCCCTCATTATGATGTCATAATGGCCCTATTTGCATACTGGGGAAACAGTGTGTGCATATCAAGCCCTGCCCCTCATTATGATGTCACAATGGTTGCCATGGCGACGCTGATGTCATCCTAGGTTGCAAGCCCTGCCACCGCTCATCATGATGTCATAATGGTTGACTATGGGATGGAGGATGTGTGATGGGTATATGGGCACTGGACTATTGGATGGTGGATATGTATGACAGGTAAATGGGCACGGGACTATGGGATGGAGGATGTGTGATGGGTATATGGGCACTGGACTATGGGATGGAGGATATGTATGACGGGTATATGGGCACGGGACTATGGGATGGCGGATATGTATGATGGGCATTTGGGCATGGGACAATGGGATGGAGGATATGTATGATGGGTATACAGGCACGGGACTATGGGATGGAGGATATGTATGATGGGTATATGGGCATGGGACTATGAGATAAAGAATGTATGATGGGTATATGGACACTCGACTATGGGATGGAGGATATGCATGACAGGTATATTGGCACGGGACTATGGGATGGCAGATATGTATGATGGCATATGGGCACGGGACTATGGGATGGAGGATATGTATGATGGGTATCTAGGCACGGGACTATGGGATGGAGGATATGTATGATGGGTATATGGGCATGGGACTATGAGATGAAGGATGTATGATGGGTATATGGGCACTCGAATATGGGATGGAGGATATGTATGATGGGTATATGGGCATGGGCCTATGGGATGGTGTATATGTATGATGGGTATATGGGCACAGGACTATGGGATGGAGGATAATTATAATTTGCTATAACTAACCACAGTTAGTTACTATGCCCGGGCAGCGCCGGGCTCTTCAGCTAGTTTACTTATATAGCACAATTGATTCCATGGTGCTGTACATAAGAAGGGGTTACATACAAATTACTGATATCACTTACAGTAATCAAACTAACAATGACAGACTGATACAGAGGGGAGAGGATACTGCCCTTGCGGGCTTACATTCTACAGGATGGTTGAGAAGGAGACAGTAGGTTGGGGGTTTGCAGTAGCTTCGGTGATGGTGAGGTAATAGCTCCGATAGTGGTGAGGAGGCAGATGGGTCAATGCAGGCTGTAAGCTTTCTTGAAGAGGGGGGTTTTCAGGTTCCGTCTTAAGGATCCGAATGTGGTTGATAGTCGGCCATGTTGGGGCACAGAATTCCAGATGATGAGGGATATTCAGGAGAAGTCTTGGAAGCGATTAGGTGAAGAGCGAATAAGTGTGGAGGAGAGAAGGAGGACTTGGGAGGACCATAGATTACGTGAGGGAAGATATAGGGAGATTAGTTCAGAGATATATGGAGGAGACAGGTTAGGGATGGCTTTGTTGGTCAGTATTAGTAATTTGAACTGGATACGCTAAGGGAATGGGAGCCAATGAAGAGATTTGCAGAGGGGAGAAGTGGAGGAGTAGTGAGGAGAGAGAAGAATTAGCAGGCAGCACAGTTAAGGACATACTGGAGAGGTGCGAGAGTGTTAGCAGGGATGCCAATGAATAGGATGTTGCAGAAGTCGTGACAGTAGATGAGGAGGGTATGCACAAGCATTTTAGTAGATTGAGGGTTAAGGATAGGATGGATTCTGGAAATATTTTTGAGCTCTGAGGTGGTGAACTTCCGGTTCGGGGAAAGCGTGATATCATTTATTGTGATAGATAGATCAGGTAAGGAAGATCTGTGAGATGTGTCATGGTTGTGGACAGGGTTCCTTCCCTGTCTTCTCAGGGTTAACTTTGTATGGCCACCTTTTGGTTTGGGGAGGACTATATTTACCCGCCTTTGTCTGGGGATCCTTGTCAGTGATACATCTGTCTTGGCTGTGTGTCTGACCCCCTGATGTGCTTGTATACTGTTTAGTCCGATTGCTTTCTTGTGTATGACCCGGTCTGTTTTCTCATTCTGTGCATTGCCTTGTAACTCTGTCCTTATTGTCTGTTTCTGGCTCTGACCTTCGGCTTGATACTCTAACTTCTCACCTTTCTGCCCTGTTTGTACTGCACCACTATCTCTGGCTTCCTGACCTTTTTGCTACTTCCTGACCACTCTTAGCATCTCACCCTTTGGCACTTTATCGACCTCCCAGCTTGACCTCAGCACGTTTAGACCCGGCTGGCTCCGCCTCTGGCCACTCCACCGGTGGTCACGTATCTCAGTTCCTGTGCTTCGGCAGGTAAGCTCACCGCAGTGCTCCTCACACCCTCTCTGTCCTTCTGAAACATGTGCATAGACTCCTGCTGTAAGTCTGCAGCGGGGTTCTTGATAGATGGAGGAAATATGATGAGTTCAAATTTGTCCACATTGAGTATGAGGAAGCGAGAGGAGAAGAAGGAGGATATGACTGATAGACACTCCAGGATTCTGGACAATAGAGAGGTGATGTCTAGGCCAGAGAGGTAGATCTGAGTGTCATCAGCATAAAGGTGATATTGGAATCCATGGGACTTTATGAGTTGCCCCAGGCCAAGTGTATATATTGAAAAGAGTAGGGGTCCTAGAGCAGAACCTTGGGGGACTTCAGCAGAAAGAGGTTGGGATGAGGAGGTAGTGTGAGAGCGGAAAACGTTGAATGTGTGGTTGGAATAGTAAGAGGAGATCCAGGATAGGGTGAGTTCTTTGATGCCAAAGGATCTGTAGTAGGAGGCAGTGGTCAACTGTGTCAAAAGCACAGGACAGGTCTAGAAGGAGGAGTATAGTGTATTGTCTGTTAGCTTTGGCTGTAAGTAGGTCGTTAGTAATTTTGGTCAGGGCAGTCTCAGTGGAATGATGGGAAAGGAAACCAGATCGTAGATTGTCAAAGAACAAGTTAGATTAGAGGTAGGAGGAAAGTTCAGCATGGACGTGCTGCTCCAGGAGTTTGGAAGCGAATGGGAGCAGTGATATTGGGTGATAGTTAGACATAGCAGTAAGGTCGGGGATTGACTTTTTAAGGATAGGCATGATTGTGGCATATTAGGAAACAGAAGGGAAGGTACCAGAAGTTAGTGATAGGTTGAAGAGATGGGTTAGGGATGGGACAAGTTTGGTGCTGAGGTTGGGAAGGTGGTGCGATGGGATTGGGTCAGGTGCACAAGTGGTGAGGTGTGATTTGAAGAGGAGACAATTAAGCTCCCCTTCAGTGATGTTGGAGAGGGAGGTTATGGGGAAGTGCATTGGTCTGGTATATAAAGAGGTTTTGGTGGTTGAACAGTAAAGACTTGCCTTGTTTGGTCGGTCTTATTTTTGAAGTGTGTGGCAAAGTCCTCAGCAGAGATGAGGGAAGTTGGAGGGGGCAGTGGTGGGTGGAGGAAGGAGTTAAAAGTTTTGAATAACTGCTTGGGGTTGTAGGATAGGGAAGATAAGAGGGTTGTGAAGTAAGCCTGTTTAGCAGAGGTGAGGGCAGATTTGAAAGCGAGTGTTGCTTGTTTGAGTGCAGTGAAATAATCTTGCGAATTTGTTTTCACTCAACGCCGCTCTGCACTTGCCTGAGCTTTTTTGTGATATTATTGTGCCAGGGTTGTCTATTGATATGTCGCACTCTGCCATGAAGGAGAGGGGCAACCATGTCAATAGCTGATGTGAGAGTGGCATTGTAGTAAGCAGTGTCACTGTCTGTGTCGTGGAGAGAGGATATGGATACCAGTGGTAAAATAGAGTCGGAGAGCGTGTGGGTGTCTAGGTGTGCGAGGTTTCTCTGGGGGTGCGCATGTTCCTGGACATTGGTGGCAGGTGAGGAGGACAGGGATGAGAAAGTGAGTAGATGGTGGTCAGAGGGAGAGGGGAGGTTGTGAAGTTGAATAGGGAGCAGAGACAGGTGAAAGCTAGGTCTAATGTATGTCTGTCTGTGTGGGTGACTGAGGTGCACCACTAAGGCTACTTTCACACATCAGGTTTTCGGCGTCAGGCGCGATCCGGCGTCGTGCCGGAATGCCGGATCCGGCAAATGTTTTGTAAAACCTGATGTGCCGGATCCGGTTTTCTGCCGGATCCGTCTTGTTCTTGACAGACAAAACCGGATCCGTCTCATCCGGTTCATCCGTTTTTCTATCCGTTTTTCGACGGATTACGCCGGATCTGGTTTTTAAAATTGACCCTTGTGGCCTTCCGAACGGGATTGGCTACTGGAAAACTATATATAGCATGTTCCTACAGCCCTTCTTTGACAGGTTGTAGAGGAGAAAGTGCAGGTTGGAGAGAAGAGCAAGTTACTGGCGAAGATGGATGTTGTCATTGGAAATATTACCACTAGAAGTTCTGTGACGGTTTCAGTAATGAGGGACAATTTTGCACTATACTTTATGTCACCTCAAGGCAGAGTACACTGGCAGGATGACAGAGTGTGAAAGATTTGTGCCCTAACCAAACTTGTGTACCTTCTGGACCAACAGTATATACCTTTGCCAACCAAAGTTGGCTATCTTGTCATGGTCTTACTATTTTTAGCTTTAGGCCACAGGTGTGTACCTGGTTGTGTTTTATGCAAAGTATTTCACCTTTTAACAAAAGTTGTGTACATTGTTAGGAAATCACCAACAATAAACACAACTTTTCAGGTGAAATACTTTGCTTCAAACACAACCAGGAACACAACTGTGGCAAAAAGCTAAAATTTACCCACAGTTATATACCTGGTTTTGAATACCTTTTTACCTTTTAAATACCCTGTATTTAACCTTTTTTTTAAACATATTTCGCAGCAGAAAGAAATGACAGACAACCAGTGTAAACAATAATTTAACTTTTATTTAAAATATTGTTTTTTGTGTAAACTGTTTTTAAAGTTAAAAAAACTTTTTTAATAAAGGTTTGAAACCAACCAAATGGGCATTTTTATTACAAAAAAAACATTATAACTCGGTGTAGTGTGGGGTGGAAATACTGCTGGAGGGGGTGCGGGACACTTCGACAATGGGAGTGTGGAGAGAGGACTGGGATCGTGGTGGGGAAGGTACAGTTAGAGGTGATGGTGTGGAAAAAGCTACAGAATGGGTGGACATGTGGGAGGCAGAAGAGGTGGTGGGCGGTGGAGTGGAGGGTTGGGCAGGGACTGTAGGAGCAGATGATGTTGATGGAAAGTTGTATGGGGAAGGAGTTTGGTACGGGGAAGGAGTTTGGTACGGGGAAGGAGTTTGGTACGGGGCAGGTTGCTGGAAGTGGGGAGATGTCTGGTACTGGGGAGGTTGCTGGTACTGGGAAGGTTGCTGGTACTGGTGAGGTTGCTGGTATGTAATAGGAGGGGGAGGATGGAAAGTGGCTGGAGGGGGTGCAGATGTAATAGGAGGGGGAGGATGGAAAGTGGCTGGAGGGGGTGCAGATGTAATAGGAGGGGGAGGATGGAAAGTGGCTGGAGGGGGTGCAGGTGGAGGAACTACAGTGGTGGGAGGTGGAGGTTGGGATGTAACCTGCTGTAGAGCACCATGGCACGAATGCATTACATGCATCTGCTGGGTAGGAGATAGTGTTGCCATGCGCTCCACAACAGACCTGAAAAAGGTGTGGTTTGGCGAAGATCTTGCTTCTGAATGCATGGTTTGCAGAAGTGTCTTCACCTCCAGAATGCTGGAGTTGATCTGCTGAAAGCCTGCGGAGATTTGCTCTGACAAGACTTTTAGACAGTTCTGGAAAGATGCATTCAGATGCAAGAACTCTGGCGCATAACTCTTTTCCTGACCCCTCTGCCGCTGCCGCCCAGTACCCGCAGGTGTACTAGAGGTGGCAGGGGCAGAAGGGTAGGGTAAAGGGAAAGCGATCTCCTCACCAGCAGCTTCATGTAATGTAGGCGGTCACGATGCTCCTGTGCTGGTGGATGGGACAGATGGGTCGAATGTGTGGGAAGGCTGGGAAGGTGCAGATGTACCGGGGCGGTCGAAGTGTCCCTCGGTGCCGGTCTCCTCAGGGATCGCCTCAGAAGGGTCCAATCGTGCAGGCTCCCGAGTGCTGCTCACCGTGCTGTGGAATAAAGAGAAAAAAAAACAATTAAAATACTGACATGGTATGGCCCTGGCTGAAAAAATAAAGTTACATCTAACATTTTTTTTCACATGTGGTGTGTAATATTTACCTTCTAGTGACCATTGTTTCCCGGAGGAACGACAGGGCTTGTGCGTACTTGTACTTGCTCCTGCGTCCTCCAGATCCACTCGGGGCCCGCATCTCTTTATTGATCTCCTTCTTGAAACGATCCCTCACAGACCGCCACCGATTCACAATTCTGTTCCCTGAAACGAGAAAGGAGTGGTTAGTATACAACATCAGTGTTTCACAAACTCCAGTCCTCATGGTCCCCAGGGGTCATGTTTTCAGGATTTCCATAGTAAATAGAAATCCTGAACACATGATCCGTGAGGACCACGAGGACTGGAGTTCGGGAAACACTGGTTTACATCAAGCAACCGGTACTGTATATACTTAGGCTCTTTAATCTGGGCCCGAACATCGAGGTCCTCCCAGCGGCCCACAAGGAGCGAACAGATTTCCTCCCAGAGTCGTCGGGTAACGATAAGGTCAGCGTGGCGGCGGTCAGCCATATTCCAGAGCGGCTCCCTTTCTCTGACGAGATCGATGAGGTGGTCCACATCGAGTCCTCCATCCTCACCGTCAGAGTCGAGAGCACGCTGTGAAGGCTGTTAAAGAAAAAGACAAAAATAACATAATTAGCCTCCACAAAAGAAATGAAATAAAAAGTGCAAAAAAACAAAGCAAAAATATTTATACTTACACGCTGGTGACCGCCGCGTTGCTGTCGCCGTCGACCCTGGGAGGCACTGCGAGGACCTCTTGGCCGAGCACCAGATTGGGAAGACTAGAGAAGAAAACAAAAAATGTTATGCCTTTGGATGTAGGCATTTGTTTGCTGTGTGTGGTCTGCAGAACATTGTTTTCTATGTGTTGTGTGTAGTGTGATGTTGTGTTTGATGCAAAAAAACTTACCAATTGTGAGCCCACTCCAAGTGTCTGTCCACCCCTTCCTTCTTCTTCTGGGAGCTCCTCTTCATCTTGTGAATCCTGTTTTGAAATAAAAGGCAATGAATAGACATATATTACAGAGATGATGGATTTTGGAAATAAAAACTTACCGTCAAACGCTGACGATGCGAGGGAGGGCTCCCAGAAGATGATGTGCTGTCTTCCTGGTGGCCACACTCCATGCCTGTGGGTGGTGTTCCAGCTGCTGCCATTGCTGCTGCTGCTGCTGCATCTATTGGGCGGCTGTTGAATAAAGAGAAACAAAGGGCCAATGAATATCTTGATATTCAATAGCCCTAGTTTGGAGGAATGGGGGATTTGATAATTACCGTCTCTCATCTGCTGCTGGCCTCCCCTCCTCAGCATGTTCCATTTGCTGCTCCATTTGGGGTGGTGGTGGTGCTGATGGTGCTGCAGTGGTCTCCTGCCTTCTCCTGCTGCGCT
Organism: Dendrobates tinctorius; assembly: GCF_039654945.1. Classification (NCBI taxonomy): domain Eukaryota; kingdom Metazoa; phylum Chordata; class Amphibia; order Anura; family Dendrobatidae; genus Dendrobates; species Dendrobates tinctorius. The sequence continues at coordinate 8,943,161 of NW_027361796.1, forward strand.
TGGTTGCTTTCTTGGGTGGCATGTTGGGTGTGGCTGTGGGTCCCACTGTCTTGCTTTTATATATGTCTTGTGGGCAGAGCTACTGAGCATGCTCAGACCAAAAAAACCGGATCCGGCCACCGGATCCGGCTTTCGCCGGATCAGGCGCATTGCGGCGCTCATAGGCTTCCATTGTGTGAAAAAGCCGGACGCGCCGGATTCGGCGTGTCCGGCTTTTTCGCCGGAGACAAAAAACGTTACAGTAGCCGTTTTTTCCAGACGCCGGATCGCGACACATTGCCGGATCCGGCGAAAACAGGATGAAACGCATGGCCATCCGGCGTGATCCGGCGCAAATGCAAGTCAATGGGGGGGAAACCGGATCCGGCATTGCATTTCGCCGGATCCGGTTTCTGTCAAAAGCGCCGGATCGCGCCTGACGGCGAAAACCTGATGTGTGAAAGAGGCCTAAGTCCAATAGATGAAGTAAGAGACGGGGTTTGAAGGCTGTTGACTGAAGGGTATCAGTGGGGATGTTGAAGTCACCCATGATGATAGTGTGAATGTCAGTGGAAAGAAAGTAAGGATGACAGGTTGAGAATTAATCAATAAAAGCAGTGGCCGGGCCAAGAGGTCAGTATATGACAGCCACTTAGAGGTTGGAGGGAGAGTAGATGCAGACAGAGTGGACTTCAAAAGAGGGGAGGATAAGGGAGGGTAGAGGTGGGATTGGGTGAAAGGTGCAGCTAGTAGAAAGAAGATGACCCACTCCTCCACCATGTCTGTTTCCGGGGCGAAGAGTTTAGGTTGTCACGTGCGTGGTTTGTGGAACCACTGTGCCATGGACCACGGAGAGCCTGGAGGGGCATGACGAAGCGATCACCTGACTATTCACTAGAGCCTCTGATGGTGAGGTTAGACTTGGCTCCCAATGAACGCCAGGTACCGCTCCAGGGCAGACTAACGGTCACGCAGCAGCTGGACCTGAAGAACAGACTGAGTGCAGCAATCAGAGTTGGTGTCAGAGACAGAGTTTGAGTCAGAGTGCAGCTAATAGGAATTGCTTGAGTGCAGCAAACAGGATCTGCTTCAGAGTGCAGCAAGCAGGATCTGCTCTTAGATTACAGCAGGCAGGATTTGCTTCAGAATGCAGCAAGCAGGATCTGCTCTTAGAGTACAGCAAGCAGGATTTGTACTTAGAGTACAGCTGGCAGGATTTACATTTGTATGTGATGTGGTGTAGTGACCACTGTGGCCGCTAGGGGGGCACTGTATGGATGTCCCAGGAGAAGGGATGAATGGCAGAATACTGATTAACTGTTATGTATCTTAAGGTGGGTGGCCTTGAGATGGGTGGTAGCCCAAAAGGGGGTGGAGTCCCAGAAGGGGGCGGTGACCCAAATTGGGGTGGTGGTCCAGAAAGGGACTGGTGTGTCAAAAGAGGAAAAGCAATGCTTGTGCATGTTGTCTTCTGAATGTGGAATATTCTTTCCAGATAATGACGGGCCACAGGTGTGTACCATAATGCTGCACCGAGACGGAGTCTCGGGTCGGCTGGACTCAAAGTGTCAGGTGACTCTGACAGGATCTCCTCTCACTTTCTGTCTGACTGAGAAAATGGTCCAAGTTCGCTGTAAACATGGGGTCACAGTGAACTATGCGGTAGACAGAGTAAAGTTTGAGGGGTCCATAAGTGGTGAGTGCCAAGGGGGAGGGATACCCCCTGACTTAGTCTATGCCTTGGAGAGGGGCCAGGACTTTGTTGTGTTTGATGATGTGTGGCAGGAGGTTGGAGACTTTTCTACTGTTGCGCTAACAGATATTGAGATGGTGAGGGCTCCTGACGTGGACAGGTCAGAGGTAGATGTGACCAGACGAAGGGGTACGTCTGCCCAACGGACGGATCTGACGTTTTGTGACAGGACTGATGGGGACCTTGATTGATAAGATGGATGAAGTATTCACGCGGTTAGTGGGTAACTGGAAAGATTACTCGACAGGCCGGGGTGTCTCAGACTCTGGGGGTGACTGTGGCTCTGAGAGAGAAAGGGAGCACAGAATAGAAGGGCTAGAGAAGGAAGTTTCAGAGCTCAGAGGTCACCTGGCAACGTGGCAAAATGTAAATAAAACGCTTAAGGAAGAAACGGAAGAACATGTCAAACGGGAAAGAGACCTGTGACAACTGGCAGAGAACAGGGTCAAGGAGCTCGAGAAAGAAGTCGTGGAGCTCAAAAAAACTCTAAGAGGTTTTCTGCGGGAGCAAAGAGCTGAAGAAGATAGTTACCCGGTCGGGTCAACTGTAGTGAGGGAAGTGTCCATGGTAAAGTCAGAGCCTCCTGGCTGGGAAGAGAGCAAAGCCACAACCTACAAGTTTTTAATTGATGTACCAGAAGACATGCAAGAAGCCTGTGCTGAGGAAGGTGTGCATGAGGCTTTCAAAGAGGTGGTCAAAGCGTGTAAGGTGCGCTGGGTGCCTGAGACTCGGCAGTTGGTAATAATATCAGCCAGAGAAGATACATCAAACCGAGTAGCTGTCCTGAAAGAAATGCATCTGCAATGTCTTCATGCCAAACAGCTGGTTAGGCGGAGTATTAAGAAAGCTGCTCGACGCCTAGAGTTAGCAAGGGAGGCTATGTATCGGCTGGGTTTGCGGAAAGAAGTAGTTCCGGTTTCCAAAGGTCTGATTGGGAGAATCATTGGAAGATTCGGGAAGGTAATGCAAGACCTTGTAAATATCTCCGGTGTGGTGAGGGTGAGGATCCCTCCTGATGATGAAGACCAGGTATCCAGTGAAGAGGGTAGGATTCCCGTCCTGGTGGTTGGCTCCATGGAAAGCCTGAGAAACTTTTGGATGCTCTTGGAGTATCGAGTGGGGTACCTGCAAGAGATTGAGCAGTTAAGGATAGACCATCAGCGGATCAATAAAGAGGTACGGAACACCAGGTGGCGGCCACCTTCAGCCCAAGATGTAAGGACCCGAAGGGTTCCTCCAAGAAGTGACATGTCAGATGGCCGAAAAATGTCAACAAGTGGTAGTTCGACTGGCAGGACGAAGTTGAAAGACCGTAGTTCCTGTGAGATGCTGAATGAGTCAGACTCAGGCTTAACTAAGACTTATGACTGCACTGACCGGGGGAGCTGGTCGGGTAATGGAACAAACAGGGAGAGGAATGTGGTGACTAAACAGTGTCTGATGATGCAGACAGGCTGTGATTGGAGGACCAAAGATCAGGGCCGATATTCTGACCACTGTGGGCGGGGGAGGCCTAACGTAGGAATGAGGCCGTATGACAGATGGAGACGGTTCTCTCGACCTGTGATGCAAGGTGTAGTGAGTGCCCGGTCTCGAGATCCTGGCGTAAAGTTGTGTGTTCAACCCCACAAGTTTGAACAGAGGGGTGAGGTATGTGGTGTAGTGACCACTGTGGCCACTAGGGGGTGCTATATGGATGTCCCAGGAGAAGGGATGAATGGCAGAATACTGATTAACCGTTATGTATCTCAAGGTCGGTGGCCTTGAGATGGAGACTTATGTGTGTTGATCAGCAGTGGTACTGCTGAGGTGCTGTTTCAATGTGTTGGGAAGTCTCTAGGTAGCTGGAGAGTCGGGCGAGACCAGTTACCTACAAATCCACCCAGGGGTGTGGTTAAGAACGTGATTGTAAAGTGTGTGAGAATGGTTCAAAGACCTGTGATGAGGTCATAGCCATGTGACCCGGTGGGCGTGGCTACAGACCATATAAGGTGGCCAGGGATGGTCACATGGTGTTGTGAGTTCGTTTTCCCCTTCGTCACTGAGGTCTGGTGAACTCCCTATTCTGGTGAAGGAAGGTAATGAGCCTGATTATCAGGCACCTGAGCCTAATGAGGATGACAGGCTGAGTGGAGTCACGGACTGGATATAAGGCTGCCGACGCCCTTCTGCCCTGCGGGTGATTTCTCTGTGGACTTCTAGGAAACCAGTCTGATTCCTGCTCCTCTAAAGCTAAGTTTTCTGCTTTGCCTTTTAGCATTTGTGTTTTGTTTTTTGTTTGCCTTGCTTTTCTGGATTCTGCCATTCCCTGCTGGGGTGAGCTGAATCTCCTTTTGTCTGTTGCCTCTGTCTTCAGAATATTCCTGAGTACTGACATAGTCTTTTTGAAGCCTAGCGTCTTCAGGGCCTTTTTCACTGTCAGTTTGTTGGCTCTTATTTTCATAGGGTTTTTCACGGATTGCAGACAGCAGCCTTCCTGTCCTTTCCTATCTAGTTAGCTTGGGCCCCGTCTTTGCTCAGTTTATCTTTCTGTCTGTGTTGTGTTCTTTCTTCTTGCTTCACCGTCATTATATGTGGGGGGCTGCCTTTTGCTTTGGGGTCTGCTCTGGGGCAGTTTATATTTCCCTTTCTGTCTTTAGGCTATTTAATTCTCCGGCTGTGATCGAGGGGTCTAGGGCTTCGTAGGAACCCCCCACGGCTACTGCTAGTTGTGTTGATAGGTTCAGGGGTCTGCAATCCGATAGCTGCCAACCTCCCTGGTTTTCTGGACTTAGCTAGCATTTCTGTTTTTGCCTCCTACGGTGACTCAATCATAACAGAATCACTCGCCATACCGCAGATCCTAGGGTACTCAATAGCAGGAAAGAATTGTGTTTAAAAAAAAAAAAAGAGTGTATATTCTTTCCTCTATATCTCTGAGGCCGTAAGGGGAATTTTTTTTTTTTTCTCTCAATTGAGATAAAGCAATTGTCTGATCATGTGGAGCAGCTCGCTGCGGAAGTGCGGGGAATTTCCGCCTACCTTGCTCGTTCGCATGCTGTTGAACCAAAGATCCCTACACCTGATGTATTTTTTGGGGATCGATCTAAATTTTTGAGTTTCAAAAATAATTGTAAATTATTTTTTGCTTTGAAGCCTAACTTGTCAGGGAGCTCCGCGCAGCAGGTTAAAATTGTCATCTCTTTGCTGCGTGGCGATCCCCAGGATTGGGCGTTTTCTTTGAAACCAGATGATCCTATTCTGACTAATGTGAACGCATTCTTTCAAGCCTTGGGGTTGTTGTATGACGAACCTAATGCTATTGATCAGGCTGAAAAGACCCTGTTGGCATTGAACCAGAGTCGAGATTCTGCAGAGTTGTACTGTCAAAAGTTCCGAAAGTGGGCGGTCCTTACTACCTGGAATGATAATGCCTTGGCTGCTCTCTTTCGGAAGGGTTTGTCAGAAGCCGTAAAAGATACTATGGTGGGATTTCCTGTTCCCTCTGGTCTGGACGATTCTATGTCATTAGCCATTCAGGTTGATCGGCGTTTACGTGAACGCAGGATTGCACAAGAGGTGTTGCCACTGGTAGAACAGACGTCTGAACCTATGCAATGTGATAGAGTTTTGTCTAAGGCGCAACGTCAGGAGTTCAGAAGGCGTAATAAGCTGTGTTTTTTCTGTGGAGATGCCTCGCATATTATTTCTGTTTGTCCTAAACGAGAGAAACGCTTTGCACACACGTTTTCTGTTGGTGGTGTTCAACCTAAATTTCTTCTGGCAATTACTCTGATCTGCTCCCTGTCCACATTTTCCGCCAAGGCTTTTGTGGATTCGGGAGCAGCGCTAAACCTAATGGACTTGGATTTTGCTAAATGTTGTGGATTTCCGATGACACCTCTGCAGACGCCTATCCCTTTGAGGGGGATTGATGCTACTCCTTTGGCGAAAAATAAACCTCAGTTTTGGACTCAGGTGGTCATGCGGGTCGCCCCAGACCATCAAGAAAATTGCAGATTTTTGGTGTTACATGGTCTGCATGATGCCGTTGTTCTGGGGTTTCCCTGGTTGCAAATTCATAATCAAGTCTTGGATTGGAAATCTGTGTCTGTGGTGAGTTGGGGTTGTCGGTGTGCCTGTAGTGAGGCTCCGGTTTTTTCCACCTCTCCTCAGTCGCATGATGTTCCTGACTATTTGGCGGACTTTTATGATGTATTTAGTGAGAATGAGTCTGCGTCCTTGCCTCCTCATAGGAGTTATGACTGTGCAATTGAACTGAGCCCGGGGTGTAAATTTCCCAAGGGTCGGCTCTTCAATTTATCTGTACCCGAGCACGAGGCTATTCGGTCCTATATTAAGGAGTAGAGTTGAGCGACTTTTGTTTTTTTAGGGTCGAGTTTCGTTTCGTGAAACCCGACTTTTCCAAAAGTCGGGTCGAGCAAGATCGGCCGATTTTAGGGAAAAGTCGGGGTCGTCCCGAAACACGAAACCCAATGTAAGTCAATGGGGAATAAAAGTCGGCAGTGAGAGGAGGACAGGAAACACACCTACAGTGCTCATTTGAATGCCAAAAGCATCAATTCTTCTTACTTAAGCTGGTCAACCTTAATTAACTTCATAATACAAGTTACGCACTGAAAAATGCGGGTTATTTGGCTAAAGTTGTGGGGGGGTAGGGCTGGCTCCAGGTTTTCATGTGCCCTGGGCGAAAGAGCGCCCCGTTAACACATACCACAACTCATCATGCTCCGATACGGCAGAGAAATAGCGGTATAGTACAATGAAAAATACTTCTCTTTTTACATCTCATGACGAGGCCCATCTATTTCTCCATACAGAATCATTGGTCCCATATAATGTTTGAAACAGTATATGATGAGCTCCACATAATGCTACAGTATATGTTGGTCCCCATGGATGAAGCTCCACTGTCTTATGGGCCCAAATAATGCTCCAAACATAATGGGCCCCATTTCTAATGCTCTAGTGTATAATGGGCCCTGTAAATGCTGCTCCAGTGTCTGATGTCCACCTTTGGAATGTTCCAGTGTATGGTGGGCCCCATCTATCATTCTCAAGAGTATAGTGCTCCCCAAAAATTGCTGTCCCAACATTGAAAACAATCAAATAAGTCTCCTCGCTAGGGAATCCCTGTACTAGTCTGGACTCCTCGTCATCCCCATCTTCCATCTCACTGCACAGTATTTCAACCTTGCAAGTGCTGTGATCCTGAGCAAGCAGGGGGGGCCTACTCGTTGGCGACGGCACTGGCACAGGGCCCCTGATAGTACGGTGGTGTGTCTGATGGCGGGTGGGCCGAACCTGCACTTTCATCTGCAGCTTCCTCTTTGTCACCGTGTAAGATGGAACTGTATATGGGAAGGGTAACCTGAGTTTCATCAGGGTCAGATTCAGGCCGGGTAGCGTGCGAGGGGAATGTAGTGGTCTGGGTCAATGTACCAGCAGATTCATCGAGCAGTGGCTGGGCATCAGTGCACTTGTGTCGCCCCCAGGAGTACGGTCGCCACAGTGGCATTACCTTCCTCCTAGGGAGTGTGATGTCATGTTTGGGAGCAACGAAGGATCTCTCTAGCAGGTTAACTGATTGGGCGGCGTTATTCCCACGAGTCATGACCCTCCAAACAGCGTTCATGAAGGCAAAGTGTTTGTTTTACGTGGGCAGTATGGTTGCAAAGCTAAACCTTAAAGGAATGTCCAGAAGGGCACCACCAGGAGTGGAGCCTACGGCGTAATTTGACTCAACACGGGCAACCTCAACCATGCCAGCTACAAAACAGATGCACACATTGCAAGCTTAATTCCGTTAACGAACGAGACTCCGTCATGCCCCGCGGTCCGAGTCCGGCTTACTAGAGGGACACGTGAGGCTCTGGCACATGAGATTGGCCAATAACTGGTGTGTCATGCCCTTACATGTCCGTGGCTGCATGTGCGCTACACTGAAAAGGCCAGCGTTTGTCGCTTACAGGTGCAGATAACCCGCTGAACAACGTTAGTGATGGGGATCATTGATTACAATTATTACTCGCGAACGATGATTTCCCAGTAAGTGCAGGTCAAACGCAGTTCCGGAATTAGGCCTAACCGTAATTCCTGAAAAAATGAAAAACTTACGTGTGCAAACCACAGGTGCTGTAGCTTGCTTAACAGCTCGCCAGCCGTTCTCACGCCCAGTATGGATTACACGTGATTGCACAAAGGTGAGAAAGGGTACCGTATCCCCGGATAACATGTATGGATAGCGTACACATTCAAAAGATATGTCTATACATCAGGAGGCAGGCTCAGACGGTGTTAGGCCCAGTATGGCTTGCACGTGATTGCACAAAGGTGAGAAAGGGTACCGTATACCCAGATAACATGTATGGATAGCGTACACATTCAAAAGATATGTCTATACATCAGGAGGCAGGCTCAGACGGTGTTAGGCCCAGTATGGCTTGCACGTGATTGCACAAAGGTGAGAAAGGGTACCGTATCCCCGGATAACATGTATGGATAGCGTACACATTCAAAAGATATGTCTATACATCAGGAGGCAGGCTCAGACGGTGTTAGGCCCAGTATGGCTTGCAAGTGATTGCACAAAGGTGAGAAAGGGTACCGTATCCCCGGATAACATGTATGGATAGCGTACACATTCAAAAGATATGTCTATACATCAGGAGGCAGGCTCAGACGGTGTCAGGCACAGTATGGATTTGACGGCCAAGACTACACAGCGGAGGAGCAGGGAGAGGTAAAGATTGCAAATGCTGGGGCCCTGCCCAAGCAAGGGGGGCCCACTCGTGGGCGTCGGTACTGGCACTGGGCCCCTCATAGTATGGCGGTGTGTCTGACAGCGGGTGTGCACCACCACCATCAGAGACACTTGATTGCACTATGAGGGACCCTGTGCCAGTGCCCGCGCCCAAGAGTCGGCCTACCCACCTGTCCAGGGCAATGGCACGCGCATGGTGTCATGCGCTAGGTGGTGACCCCGGCCATGGGGGGGAGGCAGCACAGTTAGGGAGTTTTAGAAAGTGGCATATGTTGATGTTGGACATTCAGCTGATGCAAAAGGCGAAACAGGTCAAGTCCCAGGAAGAGGTGGACCAAAGCAAGCCATTTTTCTGTCACCCTATGTGTCATCAGGGGAAGGTGGGACAAAATCCTTGGAAAACCATGCATGGTTCATTTTAATGAAGGTTAGATCATCCACATTTTGGGTTGACAGACGGGTCCTTTTTTCTGTCAGGATTGATCCAGCTGCACTGAAGACTCTTTCCGATAGCACACTTGCAGCTGGGCAAGCTAGCTCCTGTAAGGCATATTGTGCCAATTCAGGCCAGGTGTCCAGTTTAGCAGCCCAATAGTCAAAGGGGAATGACCTGTGTGGGAGAACATCGATATGGGAGGAAAAGTAGTTTGTAACCATAGTTGACAACTGCTGTCTCCTGTCACTTTCCATCGATGCTGTATTACCAGTTGTGTGAGCGGTACTTGAAAAATCAGTTCACAACATTGTCATGAAACCCCTGTCTCCAACGCCACTTCTGCTGTGTGCACCATGAACACCTCTGCCAAGCTGCCCCCAGCCCGTACGACTCGTGTGAGAACCATCACCGCTGCTGTGTGCTGGGAATGCCTCAAGCAACCGATTTACCAGAGTTGCTTGTTTATTAGCCAATATTAGGTCAAGGTTCTCCTGTGGAATGATGTTTTGTAATTTGCCTTTATAGCGTGGATCCAGGATGCTGGCCAACCAGTAGTCGTCATCGTTCATCATTTTGGCAATGCGGGGGTCCCTTTTTAGGATCCGCAAGGCATAATCTGACATGTGGGCCAATGTTCCCGGTGTCAATGATGCACTGCGAGTGCTGGTTGGAGGAGCACTTTCTGGCAAATCCACATCCCTCCAGTCACGCACAAACCCTGTACCAGACCTTGCCACGCCAACATTTTCACTTGCCCCACGAGATGCATCCTCCTCCCCTAAGTAATCATCCCCATCATCATCCTCCTCCTCCTCTTCTTCCTCCATCTCGTCCAGGAGAGGTCCCTGAGCAGACAATGGCTGAATGTCATCAACGATTCCCTCCACCTCTTCCTCCTCGTCAACATTGGCTGCAGACGCCTGCTCCTTAAGGTGCGTCAAAGTTTGCATGAGCAGACGCATAAGTGGGATGCTCATGCTTAGGATGGCGTCGTCTGCGCTTACCAGCCTTGTGCATTCCTCAAAACACTGAAGGACTTTACAGTGGTCTTTCAGCTTCGACCAATGTACACCTGTCAACTCCATGTCTGCTCTCAAAGTGCCTGGCCGTGTATCCTCCCACATATGCATTATGGCCTGCCTCTGCTCGCACAGCCGCTCCACCATGTGCAGGGTGGAGTTCCACCTTGTTGCAATGTCGATAATGAGGCGGTGGTTGGGAAGGTGGAGCAATCGCTGCAGCTTCTGCATACGAACGGAGTGTACAGGCGACCGGCGGATGTGCGCGCACAGTCTTCGCACCTTCTGGAGCAGGGCTGTTAACTCCGGATAATTTTTGAGGAAGCACTGCACCACCAGGTTCAAGGTGTGAGCCAAGCAAGGTATGTGGCTGAGTTTTGAAAGGGCTACGGCTGCCACAAAATTACGGCCGTTATCACTAACTACCTTGCCTGCCTCAAGATGTACACTGCCCAGCCATGACTCAGTTTGTCGCTTCAAGTACTCGGCCAGCACCTCGGCGGTGTGTCTGTCGCCCAAACACATCATCTGCAACACAGCCTGCTAACGCTTTCCACTAGCTGCTCGATAGGGGGACACCTCGTGTGCAACAGTGGCAGCTGCAGATGGAGTGCTCGTACGACTGCGCTCTGTGGACGAGCTTTCGCTTCTGGAGGAGGAGGAGGAGGAGGAGGGTGGAACGCCTACAGCCAACTGTTTCCTATACCGTGGGCTAGGCAGCACTGTCCCACCACCGCTGTCCCCTGTGGACCCTGCATCCACCACATTAACCCAGTGCGCAGTGATGGACACGTAACGGCCCTGGCCATGCCGACTGGACCATGCATCAGTTGTGAGGTGCACCTTTCCACTCACTGACTGCTTGAGTGCATGGACAATGCGGTGTTTCACATGATGGTGGAGGGCTGGGATGGCTTTGCGAGAGAAGAAGTGGCGACTGGGTAGGTCATAGCGTGGTACTGCATAGGCCATGAGTTCGCGGAAAGCTGCACTTTCCACCAACCGATAGGGCATCATCTCAAACGAGATTAGTTTGGCAATGTGGGCGTTCAAACCCAGTATACGCGGATGAGAGACTGAGTACTTTCTTGACCTACTCATAGTGTCTGGGAGGGTGAGCTGGACTTGAGAGCTGCATATGGTGGAAGTAGCGGTGGACAGGGCGGACTGAGAGAGGGTTGATGATGGTGATGGAGTTGGTGTTCTTTCTTATGGCCTAGATTCAGTATTTCGTTGATATAACAGTGGGATTCCCTGACTGCTGTGGCCTTGCAACGACACTTCAACATTTGCTGCTGTGCTAACCGGTGGGCTTACAGTGGGGGAAACAATGTAGCGTTGCTGACTACCTTCTTTGTGATCAGTTGCACATGTGGCACTTGAGGTTTGGTGTTGTGTCCACGCTTGCAAGTGCATGCTGGTTAAATGTCTAAGCATGCAACTGGTATTCAAATTTTTCAGATTTTTCCCTCGGCTAAAGGTCTTTGCGCACTTCTTACAGATAACCTTGGCCTGATCATGAGGATTTTGTTCAAAAAAGTGCCACACTGCACTCTTCCTACTTTGGCAGACATTTTGCGGCCTAGCACGCTGTGATGTTTTGACCCTCTGGATAAGCTGTCCAGCAACTCTTTTGATGTTTGGAACCTGTCTTTGGAGTGCTCCGGGCCTGCCAGATAACAGCTGTTGCGATGTCGATGTCTGCTTTGGATGCTCCTCATCTGAGCTATTGGAAGCAGCACCCTCTTCCCCCAATGGATGCCAATCTGGGTCAACAACTGGGTCATCCATCACCTCCTCTTCAATGTCATATGCACCTTCCTCTGTGTCACCGTGTATGGTGGTATAGTGTGCGGGAAGGGGCACCTGAGTCTCATCAGGGTCAGAATCTGGCTCTGTACACTGCCAGGACAATGTAGTGCTCTGAGTGAAAGTACCAGCAGAATCATCCATCAGCGGCTGGGCATCAGTGCACTCCATGTCAGATTCATCTTGGCCTGGGTAATTCACCATTTCACTTGATAATCCAGGCATGGTATGTGAAAACAGCTCCATGGAGTAATCAGTAGTATGGCCTGCGTCATCCTTCAATCTTGGTTGGGGTGAAGGACACAAGGAAAGGTGTGGTTCATGAACATGAGCCTCCAATGAAGACTCAGTGCTTTTACTTTTTACAACTTCAGAAGAGGAGGCGATAGAGCTGGAGGCTGAGTCAGCAATGTAAGACAAAACTTTTTCCTGATGCTCTGGCGTTAAAAGCGGTTTGCCAACTCGTAGAAAACTAAGCCTTCGAAGCCTTATGGAGCCAGACGATGACGCAGGCTCAACACCTCCTGCATTCGGTCCTATTTTGCTTTTGCCACTACCATCAGATCCACCACCAACACCATCATTACCAGCTGCCAACCCCCGCCCAATTCCACGGCCTCTTCCACCATCCTTCCTCATTTTTGGTAGAAATGTAGACAAAATCCAACAAACTATATAGTAATGTAAAACAAGGTACAAGGTGTCTATAGGACAGGGGAGATTTAGATTTTCTGCAGACACTTGTGGACACTGGACACTTGGATTGTGTGAGGCCCACTGAATATCAGATCGCTATGTCACAGGCTCGATGGCACAGGTGTGAAAAAAGTGACTACAGGATAAGGGAGATTTAGATTTTCTGCAGACACCTGTGGACACTGGACACTTTTGGATTGTGTGAGGCCCACTGAATATCAGAGCGCTATGTCACAGGCTCGATGGCACAGGTGTGAAAAAAGTGACTACAGGATAAGGGAGATTTTGAATTTCTGCAGACACTTGTGGACACTGGACACTTTTGGATTGTGTGAGGCCCACTGAATATCAGAGCGCTATGTCACAGGCTCGATGGCACAGGTTTGAAAAAAGTGACTACAGGATAAGGGAGATTTTGAATTTCTGCAGACACTTGTGGACACTGGACACTTTTGGATTGTGTGAGGCCCACTGAATATCAGAGCGCTATGTCACAGGCTCGATGGCACAGGTGTGAAAAAAGTGACTACAGGATAAGAGAGATTTTGAATTTCTGCAGACACTTGTGGACATTGAACACTTTTGGATTGTGTGAGGCCCACTGAATATCAGAGCGCTATGTCACAGGCTCGATGGCACAGGTGTGAAAAAAGTGAATTGTAGAATTGGGCAGAATAGGAATCTCCCTAGAGTGTAGGTCTGTAAGAACGGAACAAGTCCTCCACTTATCCTTCCACAGTGACACACAGATAGCTTCACTGTGGCTGTGATAGCAGCCGTTACACGGTACTGTGTGATGAGCGTACACCGCTGTATGGTGTGAATAAATGCACGCTCAGTACCTCAGCAGGACAAAAAAAAAAATTGGGATTGCTTTTAAAAAAGCAGTTTGCAGAGCAGTGGGGAAACAGCAATGCAGCTGTCAGGAAGCCTTAGAAGGCAGCCTAACAACCAACACCGCTGATCCACCACAATATAGCCTCCCCTTGCACTGCACACACAGTGACTGGTGTGTTGCACAGGCAAAATCGCTAGCAGCGGAAGCAGTTTTTTTTCTTCTTCCCTGCCTAACGCTCTCCCTACAGAATCAGCAACCTCTCCCTATGCTAAGATCGGCAGAAGTAAGATGGCGGTCGGCGTGCACGCCCTTTTATAACCCCTGTGACGCCCACCAAAGCAAGCCAATCACTTGCATGCCCTTCTGAAAGATGGTGGTGACCCCTGCCTATGTCATCACGTTGCCCACAGTGTCCGTGGATCCTGATTGGCTGAAAAAGAGCGCTAAACAAACTTTTGAAACGCGACTTTGGCACGTAAGTCGCCGACCTCGTGGCCGACCTCATCCTAGGGTTGGGTTTCGTTTCATGAAACCCGACTTTGCCAAAAGTCGGCGACTTTTGAAATTGTTCGACCCGTTTCGCTCAACTCTATTAAGGAGGCATTGGAGAAGGGTCATATTAGACCATCCTCTTCACCCTTAGGTGCCGGGTTTTTTTTTGTGGCCAAAAAGGATGGTTATTTAAGGCCTTGTATTGATTATCGTGCCCTCAACAAAATTACTATTAAATATCAGTATCCGTTACCCCTGATTTCGGATCTATTCTCTAGAGTTAGAGGTGCTTGCTGGTTTACCAAGCTTGACCTCAGGGGGGCGTATAATCTTATCCGCATTAAGCAGGGGGATGAATGGAAGACGGCGTTTAATACTCCGGAGGGACATTTTGAGTACCTGGTGATGCCTTTTGGGCTCACTAATGCCCCTTCTGTCTTCCAGTGCTTCATGAACGATATTTTCCGAGACTTTGTCGATAAATTTTTGATTATCTATCTGGATGATATTTTGATCTTCTCCAAGGATTGGGATTCTCATGTGGAACATATTCGGACTGTGTTCCAGATCTTGAGGGAGAATTCCCTGTATGTCAAAGGATCGAAATGCCTTTTTGGAGTACAGAGGATTTCATTTTTGGGATTTATTTTGTCTCCATTAACTATTGAAATGGACCCGGCCAAGGTACAGGCCATTTATGATTGGGTTCAGCCCACTTCTTTGAAGGCCCTCCAGAAGTTTTTGGGTTTTGCTAATTTTTATCGGAAATTTTTAGCAAAATTTTCTAGTAATAATAATAATAATAATAATAATAAATTTTATTTTTATAGCGCCGACATATTCCGCAGCACTTTACATTTCAGAGGGGATTTGTACAGACAATAGACATTACAGCATAACAATAATCACATACAGTAGATTATAACAAATACCAAGAGGAATGAGGGCCCTGCTCGCAAGCTTACAGTCTATGAGGAAAGAGGTAGACACGAAAGGTGGGTGGTAACAGTTGCCCTGATTGTATGGACCAGCCATAATGTTAAGTGTGTAACAGTACAGACACAAAGGGCTAATGGATGCATAAAGCATGTGGGAACATGATGCTGGGAACCTGGTTATGGTAAAACTTTTGGCTCTGCCACACAGGGATAGGTTAGGTTAATGTGTTGAGGCGATAGGCCAGTCTGAATAAATGCGTTTTCAGGACACGCTTAAAATTGTGGGGATTGGGGACTAATCGTATTGACCTGGGAATTGCATTCCAAAGAATTGGCGCGGCACGTGTAAAGTCTTGGAGACGGGAGTGGGAGGTTCTGACTATTGAGGATACTAACCTCAGGTCATCAGCAGAACGGAGGGCGCGGGTAGGGTGGTATACTGAAACAAGGGAGGAGATGTAGGGTGGTGCTGAGCCATGGAGGGCTTTGTGGGTGAGGGTAATAAGTTTATACTGAATTCTGGAGTGGATGGGTAGCCAGTGTAATGACTGGCACAAGGTAGAGGCATCGGTGTAACGATTGGTGAGGAATATGATCCTGGCTGCAGCATTCAAGACAGATTGGAGAGGGGAGAGTTTTGTAAGAGGGAGACCGATTAGAAGAGAGTTACAATAGTCGAGACGAGAATGAATAAGAGAAACAGTAAGAGTTTTTGCAGAGTCAAAAGTAAGAAAAGGTCGAATTCTAGAAATGTTTTTGAGGTGCAGATGACAAGAGCGAGCCAGTGATCGAATGTGGGGGGCAAAGGAAAGCTCGGAATCAAGTATGACCCCAAGACAGCGGGCATGTTGCTGGGGAGTAATAGTGGAACCACAGACGGAAATGGCAATGTCGGGTGTAGGTACATTAGTAGCGGGAGGAAGCACAAGGAGTTCAGTCTTTGACAGGTTCAGTTTCAGATATAGTGAGGACATGATATTAGACACAGCGTTTAGACAATCGCCAGTGTTTTCTAGAAAGGCTGGCGTGATGTCAGGAGAAGAAGCGTATAATTGGGTGTCATCAGCATAGAGATGGTAATGGAAACCAAATCTACTGATTGTTTGACCAATAGGGGCAGTGTACAAGGAGAAGAGGAGGGGGCCTAGAACCGATCCTTGAGGAACCCCAACAGTAAGGGGAAGGTGAGAGGAGGAGGAACCGGCAAAAGAAACAGTAAAGGAGTGGTCGGAGAGATAGGAGGAGAACCAGGAGAGAACGGTGTCCTTGAGGCCAATGGAATGGAGCATAGTGAGGAGGAGCTGATGATCCACAGTGTCGAATGCTGCAGAGAGATCCAAGAGAATTAGCATGGAGTAATGACCATTTGTTTTAGCTGTTAGCAGATCATTAGAGACTTTAGTGAGGGCAGTTTCAGTGGAGTGTAAAGAGCGGAAACCGGATTGGAGAGGGTCGAGAACAGAGTTTTCTGAGAGATAGCGGATAAGACGGGAGTGGACCAGGCGTTCCAGGAGTTTAGAGATGAAGGGAAGATTAGAGACAGGTCTATAGTTAGCGGCACAGTTTTGGTCGAGGGATGGTTTTTTAAGTAGTGGATGTATGATGGCATGCTTAAATGAGGAGGGAAAAATACCAGAAGAGAGAGAGAGGATAAATATTTTAGTTAGGTGAGGGGTGACAGCAGGGGAAAGGGACTGGAGGAGATGTGACGGAAATGGGTCACTGGTGCAAGTAGTTGGGCGAGAAGATGCAAGGAGCCTGCTTACTTCTTCTTCTGTGACTGGTTCAAAATCAGAGAGTGAGTTAGATGCAGTGGGGGAGGGAGGACAGTGCATGGTATGAGGGGATTTGGAGATAATTTCCTGTCGGATCTGGTCAATTTTTTCTTTGAAGTAAGTGGCCAGATCGTCAGCTCGGAGCTCCATGGTTGGGGCCTGTACTCTTGGATTGAGTAGGGAATGAAAAGTGTCAAAGAGACGTTTCGGGTTATTGGACAGTGAGGTGATGAGGGTGTTGAAATAGGTTTGTTTGGAGAGGTGAAGGGCAGTGTTGTATGTTCTAAGCAAGTATTGCCAAGCCATTGACTGATCTGACTAAGAAGGGTGCTGATGTGTTGAATTGGTCTCCGGAGGCCGTTGCTTCCTTTCAGGAGCTGAAGCGAAGATTTACCTCTGCCCCGGTTTTGCGGCAACCTGATGTCTCACTCCCGTTCCAGGTAGAGGTGGATGCTTCTGAGATTGGTGCAGGAGCTGTTTTGTCCCAAAAGGATCCTGTAACATCTAAAATGAATCCCTGTGCTTTCTTTTCCCGAAAGTTCTCTCCATTTGAACGTAACTATGATGTGGGGAATCGGGAACTGTTGGCCATGAAATGGGCATTTGAGGAGTGGAGACATTGTTTGGAGGGAGCTAAACATCAAGTTGTGGTCCTCACTGACCACAAGAATTTGATATACCTAGAGTCGGCTAAACGCTTCAACCCTAGGCAGGCTAGGTGGGCCTTGTTTTTTACACGTTTTGATTTTGTGGTCTCTTTTCTTCCTGGAACTAAGAATGTCAAGGCAGATGCCCTCTCTAGGAGCTTCTTTGCTGATTCTCCTGTGGTGACCAAGCCAGCTACCATCTTAGGTGAAGGGGTAGTTCTTTCTGCCATCTCGCCTGATTTGAGACTTGCTCTGCAAGAGTTCCAGGAGGACAAACCTGAGCGTTGTCCCAGTGGAAAGTTGTATGTTCCTGACCAGTGGAAGAAGAGAGTGATGTCTGAAGTTCATTGCTCTGCATTGGCTGGTCATCCAGGTATTTTTGGTACTAGAGATCTGGTGAGTCGCTCTTTTTGGTGGCCCACCTTGTCTCATGATGTCAGGAATTTTGTGCAGTCCTGTGGGACTTGCTCCCGGTCTAAATCTTGTTCTCGCTCTAGTGGGTTGTTGATGCCTTTGCCGGTCCCCAGGAGGCCATGGACCCATATTTCAATGGATTTCATCTCTGATATGCCGGTCTCTCAAAGAATGACTGTTATTTGGGTGATTTGTGATAGGTTCTCTAAGATGGTTCATCTTGTACCACTCCCTAAGTTGCCGTCTTCCTCTGAGTTGGTGCCCCTGTTTTTGCAACAGGTGGTTCGCTTGCACGGGATTCCTCAGAACATTGTATCTGACAGAGGAGTTCAGTTTGTGTCTAGATTTTGGAGGACTTTCTGTTCCAAGCTGGGAATTCAGTTGTCCTTCTCCTCTGCTTTTCACCCTCAGACCAATGGGCAGACAGAGAGAACAAACCAGACCTTGGAGTCGTATTTGAGATGTTTTATTTCCACTGATCAGGATGATTGGGTTTCATTTTTGCCCTTGGCCGAATTTTCTTTAAATAATAGAGCTAGTTCTGCCACTTTGATGTCACCTTTTTTTTGTAACTTTGGGTTTCATCCTCGATTTTCTTCAGGGCAGGTGGAGCCTTCTGCCTGCCCTGGTGTTGACACTGTGGTGGAGAGAATGCACCAAATCTGGGACCAAGTGGTGGATAAGTTATCTCTCTCCCAGGAAAAGGCCCAGCGGTTTTCCAATCGACATAGGACCATTGGTCACCAGTTTAAGAATGGTGATATGGTGTGGTTATCATCAAAAAATATTGCTATGAAGCTGGCTTCTCCTAAGTTTAAGCCTAGATTTATTGGACCTTACAAGATTTTGGAGATTATTAATCCGGTCTCTTTTCGTTTGGCTCTCCCTGTCACATTTAAAATCCATAATGTGTTCCATAAGTCCTTGTTAAAGAGGTTTGTTGAACCAGTTGTTCCTGGGGTGGCACCTCCGGACCCTGTATTGGTTGAAGGTAACATGGAATATGAGGTAGAGAAAATACTGGATTCCCGTCTGGCTAGACGGAGACTCCAGTATTTGGTTAAGTGGAAGGGTTATGGTCAGGAGGATAATTCCTGGGTCTCTGCCTCTGATATTCATGCCAAAAGATTGGTGCGTGCCTTTCATCGGGCTCACCCTGATCGCCCTGGTGGCGTGGATGAGGGTTCGGTGACCCCTCCTCAATGGGGAGGTACTGTTGTGAGTTCGTTTTCCCCTTCGTCACTGAGGTCTGGTGAACTCCCTATTCTGGTGAAGGAAGGTAATGAGCCTGATTATCAGGCACCTGAGCCTAATGAGGATGACTGGCTGAGTGGAGTTAATGACTGGATATAAGGCTGCCGATGCCCTTCTGCCCTGCGGGTGATTTCTCTGTGGACTTCTAGGAAACCAGTCTGATTCCTGCTCCTCTAAAGCTAAGTTTTCTGCTTTGCCTTTTAGCATTTGTGTTTTGTTTTTTGTTTGCCTTGCTTTTCTGGATTCTGCCATTCCCTGCTGGGGTGAGCTGAATCTCCTTTTGTCTGTTGCCTCTGTCTTCAGAATATTCCTGAGTACTGACATAGTCTTTTTGAAGCCTAGCGTCTTCAGGGCCTTTTTCACTGTCAGTTTGTTGGCTCTTATTTTCATAGGGTTTTTCACGGACTGCAGACAGCAGCCTTCTTGTCCTTTCCTATCTAGTTAGCTTGGGCCCCGTCTTTGCTCAGTCTATCTTTCTGTCTGTGTTGTGTTCTTTCTTCTTGCTTCACCGTCATTATATGTGGGGGGCTGCCTTTTGCTTTGTGCTTTGGGGTCTGCTCTGGGGCAGTTTAGATTTCCCTTTCTGTCTTTAGGCTATTTAATTCTCCGGCTGTGATCGAGGGGTCTAGGGCTTCGTAGGAACCCCCCACGGCTACTGCTAGTTGTGTTGATATGTTCAGGGGTCTGCAATCCGATAGCTGCCAACCTCTCTGGTTTTCTGGACTTAGCTAGCATTTCTGTTTTTGCCTCCTACGGTGACTCAATCATAACACATGGGGTGAATGCAGGGACCTGTTTGGTCCGTTTTGGAAGGCCCCGTCTGGGAGAGATGGGGCCGCCTTCCTGACAGCAAGGAATGCTGTGTTGAATGGCTGCACATGCCTGATGATTCCCTGGAGGGAATGGACGTCTGCAGCGTGTTGAAGGAACTATGAGGAAACCCTGACGTGGGTGAGATAACTGAGGCTGAAGAGCCTGTGCATGCCTAACCTGTGTGACCACAGGGATTACAGGACTGAACTCTGTCATGAGCGATATGCTGACGTTATGAAGGTTATGTTGCTGCTGTGGGTTTATGATGCTAAATAAACTGCATGGACTATGATTGTTTATGGAAAGCCTGTGCCGGATCTGGTTTTGAGGCTGCTAAGCGAGTGTCCCCTACTTGAATAACAGCGCTACCTTACAGTGACCTTACACAACCTAGACTGAAACAGGAAGGTTGCTCAAGCACCTCCCCAGTGGAGAGGAAGCAATATATACATAATGCCTCAAAACTATATGCTGGAGAGGAAATAGCTAATGCACGTGCTGGCCCTTTAAGAGGGCGGGAGCACGCGCACATGCCCTTAGAACATGGCCAGAGGCTCGGTTGGAAGTGCTGCTGGTAGCATGCAGAAAATTAGGGGTAGAGGGACCACCTGCAGCACAGGTCAGGGAACTGACACGCCGGTAAGCTGGCGTGGTGCTAATATAGGTGTAGTGGAGGCTGCGATAACTCAGCGCAGTGGTAGAGGCGGTGTCAAAGGGTGTCAGCCATGTTTATGTAAGGCTAAGGAAGGGAAAATAGCGAGAGAGAATGAGGTCATGAATTACATGAAGCTTATTGCAGATGGAGCAGGCATTCCAGAGTGCTCCAGAGAGAGGGAGCAGGAGGATGGACGTCAAGGGCACAGGTTTTACATTGGAGAGATTGCGGACGTTCATATCAGATAGGGAGCGGTAGGACAGGGAATTAATGGGAAGTATTAGCTGTGGGGGTCCAAGATTGGAAGATATGTCACCAGCAGTAAGGAGAAGCAGAGAGACGGAGAGCAGTTGGGAGAAAGAGAATGGACGGCATGTTTTATGTTTTATTAGGAGAGAGATGAGGTTGAGGAGCAGATCAGCAGAGGAGGTCAGGTGGGGAGGAAAGAGATAGAGGGATATGATTATTTGGTTAGAGGGTGTTGGGGTTTCGGGATAGCGAGGAAGAGTGAGGATTAGTGGAGCAAACCCTGTAATGGCATATGTAAACATGGTGACGGAGTAAGATGGGTTAATAGAAAGCTAGGTCCAAGTAATAGAAAGTGCTTACTCGGCAGACATACCTAAAACAGACAGATACATAGTGTGGCGTACTGACTCCTGCCGTGACTTACTGCCATTGAAATAACTGCTTCTTCTGATGCTTAGCTACTGGGAAGCTTTGCTGCAGGGACGAGTGCATCCACCCCACACACATGCACCCCTTAAAATGCTACTAAATTTATAGGCCACACTACAGGGTCAGGCGAGAGGGATTGAGGGAGCTGATTTGGGATAAAATTGCAGCTGCTCAACACACCAGGGGGTGAATAGATGATCAAAGACATTAGTCCTGGCTCCATCTCTTTGCTATAATACCTTTCCTAAGATAGTATCTACAGTGACCCCCCCAACCATAGATATACAGCAGTGAGTACTGAGTACAATGCAACAGATGAATTATAGCAATGATTCAGCAGGCACAGTTATATACCATTTAAATTGTTGCAGGATAACAAGGCAGTAGATAATAGACAGCAAGAAGAGTTATGTATCATTCACATTGTTGCAGGATAACAAGGCCGCATATTATAGACAGCAAGAAAATTTAAGTACCATTCATATTGTTGCAGGATATCAAGGCAGAACATGAGAGACAGCAAACAGAGTTGTGCACCTGTGTGAAGAGAGGAGAGGAGATGGATGTTAATTCCCAGCTGTTGAAATAACTGCTTCTTCTAGATGCTTAGCTACTGGGATGCTTAGGTATCTATTATCTATGTATTTATCAATCTATCTTTCTAAATTGTTATCTTTGCACATCCTCACAGGGAACCTATCAACAGAAATAATGCTACTAATCTGCATATATGGGGTTACTCTGAAGGTTAATAGCATTACTAACCTGTCTGGTGCCCACACTTAGCCAAGTGCTCCAGATAGAAAATGAACTTTATTCCCCCTGTAGTGTTCTGGTTTCAGTCAAGGGAGTGATGCAGACACAGGTTCAGTTACCACTGTGAGTATACAGAGCATCAGCTGTAACCACGCTCCCTGCTCTGACTGACAGCCGGCCACAGTGCCAAGTCAATGTCAGCTGAGGTTTGAATTAAGAGGTTCTGCAGCAGCTTAGGTGTGTAGTATGAGTTTCTGCAACATCTGAATTGTATTGTGAGGTATATATGTATATACACACACATATATATATATTTACATTCTTGCACACACATGACTTTTCACTTCACAGTACTCATTTGTCAGGGGTGCTTTGGGGACATGTGAAGCTCTATCACCACTGTGGATGTGATGTGGAAATATGTGATGCTCTATCACAACTGTGGGTGTAATGTGGAGACATGTGAAGCTCTATCACCACTGTGGATGTGATGTTGGGGATAGGTGAAGCTCTATCACCACTGTGGATGTGATGTTGGGGACAGGTGAAGCTCTATCACCATTGTGGTTGTGATGTTGGTAACTGTAATGTTCTATCACCACAGTGGATGTGATGTGGAGACATGTGAAATTCTGTCTCCACTGTTGATGTTATGTTAGTACACGTGAAGCTCTATCAGCACTGTTGATGTGGTGTGGGGACATATGACGTTCTATCACTACTGTGGATGTGATGTGGGGGACATGTGATGCTCTATCACCACTGTGGATGTGATGTTGGGAAACGTGATGTACTATTGTGAGGAGACTGCAGGCATGTAGGATGCAGTAACAGACCATACACAGACCAAGGGTGATAGGGGTCTATTTTACAACAGAAAACTCCACGCAGGGAGAAAGTGGAGGGATATTATTTTCTAATACAGTAAAAGACTATTGGGGACAACTTAAGGCACAAGAATAAGTAAGGCAGACAATACAATTAAATACTACTTATCCCTCAAGTGTCAGTCATGTTTAAACTCTTGACGGTGACTGAAGGCACTTAGGATGTGTCGCAGTGGACGTGTGACACAGTCCTGAGGAAGCTGGTATATTATGTCCTGACGATGGCAGTGTCCTCTCGTGGTCCTGACGATGGCGATGACTACTCGGGATCCTGATACAGGATTTGGGTCCAGAAGATGAAGCGATGAAGAGGGAAATGTCTTTTTCTTCAGTGATGAGTGTCCCAACACTACGGAGACTTGCAGCACTGCCCAAACACAGTTTACAACGGGCAGCCCAGTTCGCTGTGAAGTCTTGACACATGCCTAAGTCTAGTTCACAGACCTTGTCTCTCACAGTCAGTGCTGTCGGCGCGGGCGGCTGTGGCAGAGTTGTCAGCTGTGTCAGTGGTCTCAATGAGTGCAGAGATGACAGCAGGGACAGCGGTGTCTCAGCGGTACTCAGTCGGTAGGCTCATGTAAAAGAGCTCTGCCATCCCAGGCTCTGCTCTACTCAGCCCAGTCGCCTCTCAACTGATTTTACCTCACAGGTCTCTCACACGCTTGACGTTCCTGCCCAAAACTGTTTGAATCCTCGCGCGTGAACCTTCTCTCAGCTTTGCCACGCCCCCTTCGCTCGAGTACAGGGAGCAGTCTCGTGCTTTAAGCTTTTCCCCCTGCAACTTAGGTGACAGTCCTGACAGTTCTGAACCCATCATGGAGGAGACATACCTAACTAGTTCCTTCTCCTTACACTATCACCCCTGTGGATGTAATGTGGAGACATGTGAAGTTCTATCACCACTATGGATGTGATGTTGGGACACTTGACGTTCTATCACCACTATCGATGAGATGTGGAGACATGTGAAGCTCTATCACCAATGATTGTGCAGAGGGCAAGGCTGGACACTGAGGCTGGGTGGTACCAGCTCTAGCTGTGAGATTGGATAATAAAGCATATTGAGCTGTCAAGTTTGGTAGAGCCGCAGGTAAACAAACTGGGTGCAGGGAGTGAAGTGAAATTCTGGAAGGACCAAAGATAGAAATAGAAAATATAATGTGTAGGAGTGTTGTATATTACAATACAGCACAGATTAGCTAAAAAAAAAAATTGGATTTCGGGGATGGACAATGTCTTTAACGCAGTGGACTCTATGCTAAATCAAGTTAATCTCACTGATAACTTCTGATAATATTTTAAAGAGCATCATAATGGAGTTGACTCATACGGTAAAGATTTATCTACTAGAGAAATAATAAATGTTTAATCTCAGGAGTCTGACCTTGAGGTCCCTTGGGTGAATGGCGTTGTAGTGAGTATATGTGACTAATGCTTTGTTCACAGTCTATAGGAGTAGTGATCATGCTTTCTAGGATTTAGGCTTCATGTTCTTAAGATCAGTGGAAATCTCAGCAATGGAACCCCAAATAATCACACTTCTTTCTTCTAAATAGGCGATCAGTGCTGTTTATTGGACGAACCCAACTGCCTATTATGACGTCACATACTGAAAAAAATGCAAACATAGAGTAAGAAAAAAAGAGCTCATTGAAGAAAACAGAAAACTAAAGAATGAGAGACAAAATGTTTTGCATAAATGGTACTTTGTCCATTTTATTAAGTGGCTTTATGAACACAAATGATCAGAATATGCAGCTTGTGAATTGCTTTCCATCCGTAACTGGGATTTTGGACTTATATATTCAATATAATATTTGTTTTGACTGGATAAGAATAATTATTTAAAGGGCTGCATTCTTCATGTTGTCTTTTTGTGATTTGTATCACAAGAGATCTTGCCAAGTGAGCACAAACAGTAATTCACAGAGAAATATGAAACACTGAATACCAGTGTTACGATTCGTCTTCCATTAATGCCAGACCTTGTGTTTGTGTTGCCATATAGATTAAAAGCTTATAAAGATGAAAATGTGTCCAACTTTAGTAGTATCCATTATATTCGCACCTCAACAATATGGAGTAGACAACAGACAACATGAAAATCTTTATATAGCTCATGTTAATGACAGTGTTCAAAAGTGGAGCTCAAGAGTGTGCGTACCGGTCAGTACACGTGTGGCATAAGGAGGTGGCAATATTCTGCGTTGTATTTTCAGAATGGCAATGCTAACATTCCTGATTAGAAACCCCTTAATGACAGAGCAGTTTTTCATTTCTAAGAGTTTGTTTTTTCTCCCCTTCTAACTTTTTTCATTTTAGCTATTTTTTACAGTTTAAATAATGTAATACTTATAATAATAATAATAATCTTTATTTATATAGCACCAACATATTCCGCAGCGCTTTACAGTTTAACAGTTTCAAAACACAAGTTATAAGTAACAACGTTAACAATACAATAATTAAAGCGAAATAAGACGACCCTGCTCGTGGGAGCTTACAATCTACAATATATAGCTATGGACAAGATGATATAAAAAAATATAAGTTTATATATTTAAAAATGTTTATTTTTAGTTTAATTTTTAGTACTTTTAATGGACTTGAACATGTGATCATTTGATTATTTATAGCCCCCACATAGCCTCTTATATACAGTACTAGATGGTGGCCCGATTCTATTGCATTGGGTATTCTAGAGTCTCTGTTAAAATAAAAAATAGTTATATACTCACCTCCCGACGGCCCCCGGATTCTTTCTCTCCTTTCCATGCTCCCGGCATCTTCCAGTCCCATTAATGCTTTGCAGGAAATACCGCTGATGACGTCGCCCTCACGAGAGACTGACGTCATCTCGGGCCCTTCTTGCTAAGCATTACTGGGAACGGAAGATGCCGGGAGCGTGGTGAGCGTGGTGAGAGGAGAGAAAGAGTCCGGAGGCCATCGGAAGGTGAGTATATAACTATTTTTTATTTTAACAGAGAGTCTAGAATACCCGATACGATAGAATCGGGCCACCATCTAGTGTATTATACTCCAGTTACACCCGGAGCTGCTGTCACTGTTCTGCTGTTACCTAATGTATTGTACTCCAGTTACAGCCAGAGCTGCAGTCACTGTTCTGCTATTACCTAATGTATTGTACTCCAGTTACACCCAGAGCTGCTGTCACTGTTTTGCTCTTACCTAATGTATTATACTCCTGTTACAGCCAGAGCTGCAGTCACTGTTCAGATCTAACCAAATGTATTGTACTCAAGTTACACCCAGAGCAGCAGTCACTGTTCTGCTCTTACCTAATGTATTATACTCCTGTTACAGCCAGAGCTGCAGTCACTGTTCAGATCTTACCAAATGTATTGTACTCAAGTTACACCCAGAGCTGCAGTCACTGTTCTGCTGTTACCTAATGTACTCCTGTTACACCCAGAGCTGCAGTCACTGTTCTGCTGTTACCTAATGTAGTGTACTCCACTTACACCCAGATCTGCAGTCACTGTTCTGCTGTTACCGAATGTAGTGTACTCCAGTTACACCCAGAGCTGCTGTCACTGTTCTGCTGTTATCTAATGTATTGTACTCCAGTTACTCCCAGAGCTGCAGTCACTGTTCTGCTGTTACCTAATGTATTGTACTCCAGTTACACCCAGAGATGCTGTCACTGTTCTGCTGTTATCTAATGTATTGTACTCCAGTTACACCCAGAGCTGCAGCCACTTTTCAGATCTTACCTAATGTATTGTACTCCAGTTACACCCAGAGCTGCTGTCACTGTTCTGCTGTTATCTAATGTATTGTACTCCAGTTACACCCAGAGCTGCAGCCACTTTTCAGATCTTACCTAATGTATTATACTCCAGTTACACCCAGAGCAGCAGTCACTTTTCTGCTGTTACCTAATGTATTGTACGCAAGTTGCACCCAACACTGCTGTCACTGTTCTGCTGTTATCTAATGTATTGTACTCCAGTTACTCCCAGTGCTGCAGTCACTGTTCTGCTTTTACCTAATGTATTGTAGTCCAGTTACACCCAGAGCTGCAGTCACTGTTCAGATCTTACCTAATGTATTGTACTCCAGAATATGTACAGGACTGTGCCTGTGCAATGAGCGACACAGCAGTGATGCCTTTAAAGGCTGTAATGTGCCTGTACAATAAGCAATGCAGCCGTGTTGCCGTGATGACTAAGCAACTGTTGCTGATTGGTCGCGGCCTAACTGCCGTGACCAATCAGCAAGGCGGGATTTCCATTACAGACAGACAGACCGACAGAATTATACAATTATATATATATATATATAGATGAGCCTCCATATAGCCTATATACAGTATGAGTCCCCATATAGACTCCTACATAAAGCTTGAGCCCCCCCACATAGCCTCCCATATACAGGTTGGGCTTCCACATAGCCTCCTATATATACAGTGTGAGCCCCACATAGCCTTCAATATATACAGTATGAGCCTCACATAGCCGCTGTATATATAGGTGAGCTCCATATATCCTGTATATAAGCAATGTGAACCCCACATAGCCTTCATATATACAGTGTGAGCCTCACATAGCCTCCATATATACAGTGTGAGCCCCATATACCCTCCATATATACAGTATGAGCCCCACATAGTCTCTGTATATACAGTGTGAGCCCCACATAGTCTCCGTATTTCTTTTCTGTAATGAAATAGTGTTAAACAAGATTAAAATTAAATTATACAAATTATTAGTGTAATTTATTATTTATTATGCATTATAATTAGAGATGGGCAAACCCAAACAGTAAAGTTTGGGTTCTGTACCCAACAATTAGACTTTAGTATTTGTAATGGACTCCAGGAAGTCCATATTACTGTTTGAGTCGACAACCCGAATATCAGGTGTTTCCCACGCTGTCATCTGCATGACAGCGCAAGAAACACGGGCAGCTCTGATCAGTGGTAAGCTGTTTTAAGGCCGCTGACGTCAAGCCCACAGATTATTAATGGAGAGGCGTCTATAAGAAGCCCCCATTACTAACCCCATAGTGAGTTTGAAAATAAACACACAGCATAAATAAAATCCTTTCTTTGAAATAAAAATCAACACCTTGTTATACACATTTAAAAAAAAGAAAAAAAAATAGTTATACTCACATTATACCTATTCCATTGAAGCTTTTGTCTCTTGTAAAAGCCAAAAAATAATAAACAACCATTATGCTCACATTACACCTAATCCATTGAAGCCCTTGTCCCTGTAAATAAAAAAAATAATAAAACAACCATATCCTTTACCTGTCCAAAGTGAAGATAATCCACACTGTCCCACAACGATCTGGATTATTTGGATAGTGGTCACATCAGTGATGCAACCGTTATCCTTGCTAGCCGGAACACACTATCAGGAGCATAATCACTCTTCCAGTTTCTAGCACTGAACTGTGATGAGAAAGTTCACCGGAGTTTAAACCTGATGAACCCCAATGACTTCACTTATGGCCCATCTTGCTGCCTGAGAACTTTCTGACTTGTTTCTGACATGTTTTGAGTAGGGGTTTTCACAAATTTCTCAACAAGCTGCTTTCTATTTATTCTTTTTTCTGTAGAGGGATCATGTATGCCCCACAGGACATGCATCTACTAGAGATGAGGACTTTGCCTTTTTACAGGTCGAGTTGGGCTTCACGAAACCCAACTTTCGCAAAAGTCGGGTCGAACGAAATTGGCCGATTATCGTGAAAAGTCGAAGGCCGACTGAAACCCAATGTAAGTCAATGGGGAAGAAAAATCGGCAGTGAGTGGAGGACAAGAAACACACCTAGAGTGCCCATTTTAATGCCAAAAACATCAATTCCTATTCCTTAATCTTGTCAACCTTAATTTACTTTATAATAATAGTTAGGCATTGAAAACTGGGGTTATTTGGCTAAAGTTGTGGGGGGGGGTAGGGCTGGCTCCAGATTTTCGTGGGCCCAGGGCCAAAGAGTGTCACTGGGCTCCTTTAACACATGACACAATTCATGATCCTTTGATACGGCAGAGAAAAAGTGGTACAGTACAATGAAAAATACTTCAATTCTTACATCACATGACTGATATCCATTTTAAATTCTCCAATAGCTCCAAAAACAGACAGTATATTACTCCATACAGTATTATGGCCACCGCACAGTGCACTATACAGAGTAATGAGGCCCATATATTTCTCCATACAGAATCATTGGTCCCATATAATGTTCCATACAGTATATGATGAGCTCCACATAATGCTACAGTATATGTTGTTCACCATGGATGAAGCTTCAGTGTCTTATGGGCCCAAATAATGCTCCATATATAATGGGCCCCATTTCTAATGATCCAGTGTATAATGGGCCCTGTAAATGCTGCTCCAGTGACTGATGTCTACCTTTGGAATGCTCCAGTGTATGGTGGGCCCCAGATATCATTATCCAGAGTATCGTGGTCCCCAAAAAATTGCTCCCAATTTTTTAAAAAATTAAATAAGTCTCCTCGCTAGGGAATCCCTGTACTAGTCTGGACTCCTCGTCATCCCCATCTTCCATCTCTCTGCACTTGGACTGTTTAGACAGAGGGCATACAGACGTGATGTAATCGCGCTCTTTGACCAGAATGTCATTGTAAGGAAAAGTGTTTGGTTTCTGGGGGCAGTATGGTTGCAAAGCTGAACCTTAAAAGAATGTCCAGAAGGGCACCACCAGGAGTGGAGCCTGTGGCTTAATTGGACTCAACACGGGCAACTTCAACCATGCCATCCACAAAAAAGCTGCACAGATTGCAAGCTTAATTCCATTAACAAACGAGACTCGGGAATGCCCCCACGGTCCGCGTCCTGCTTACTAGAGGGACACGCGAGGCTCTGGCACACGAGATCGGCCAATAACAGGTCTGTCATGCCCTTACATGTCTGGGGCTACACGCGTGCTACAATGAAAGGACCAGCGTGTATCGCTTACAGGTGCGAATAACACGCTGAACCCCGTTAGTGATGGGGATTTGGGATTACATTTCTTCCCCGTGAACAAGCATTTCCCAGTAAGTGCAGGTCAACCGTAATTCCGGAATTAGGCCTAAAGGGCATTCCAGAAAGAATGTGAAAAAATTAAGTGTCCAAACCACAGGTGCTGTAGTTTGCTTAACAGCTGGGCTCCTCTGCTGAGTAGCACACAGTTCTTACATAAACAGGCGGCATAGCTTGGTTCACGGGTGGCCAACTCTGCTGAGTAGCATACACAGTTACTAGGCCCAAAGTATTAAGTGGTGTAAATGCAGTCAAAAACTGGTTCTTTCATAAACAGGCGGCATAGCTCGGTTCGCGGGTGGGCTCCTCTTCTGAGTAGCAGACACAGTTACTAGGCCCAAAAGGATTTTCAGGACAATATGAGGTAAAAAATTATTAGAAACACACATGGTGTAGCTCCTTCACAGGTGTACTACACCACTGGCTACCAGACACCGCTACTATGCCCTAAAACTATCTATTATCATTGAAAACCATTATTAATGTGAAAAAAAAAAATACGCTTTTGTTTAATGAAACGTTCTCGAACGGAAACTCGAACAGCCGAATTTTAATCAAAGTGTTGTAGTTCGACGAACGAATGTAACACCGCCCAAAACTGCTAGAATTTGAACTAGGCCAACAGTTCCACTCAAACACCACTCATCTGTAATCAGGAGGCAGACTCAGACGGTCTCAGGCACAGTATGGATTCGACAAGATTGCAGAAAGTTGAGAAAGGGTACAGTATCACCGGATAACAGGTATATATAGCATAGTTTAAACATTTAAAATCTCCGTGTTTATTTCCGGAGTCCGACAAAGACACTCACAGCCTCAGTATGGATTAGACAACAATCTAAAAAGTAGAAAAAAAGGAAATGTTTTTGAAGCATACACCAGTATACACTGTTGGGGTATTTTTAAATCTTCAGATATATTTCTGTCTCAGTAAGACAGTCCAGATTCTCCGCAAGAGGAAACGAGATGGATAAAAGTACAAACATAAAGTCGATTGATTGCAGAAATTTAGGAATTACTAATCAGGGGAAGAACTCCCTGGAGAATTCTGAGAGGCGATGCTGACCCTCAGTTACTTTGTGTGTGGAGACAGCGAAAACAGTTCTTTGTGAAGAAATGGTTGCTGTATCGCAGTACCGTGGTTCCCATCACCGTTACTCATCTCCATCAAATTTTGATCACAGGGAGAGATGTAGACATAGTCCTCACTGCCTATCATGATCTGTCAGGTAACTTTGGAGTGCAAAAGACAGAAGACACAGGCTGTAGGCGATTCTATTGGATTGGCATGAGAGGGCACATTTAAAAATGTGGGCAGGAATGTCACACGTCTGTGAGTAGGAAAACTGTGAAAGCTGATGATAAACCACCACTGCATCTCATTGTGAGTCGACGTCCATAAGAAATGGAAGCCATTGATCATCTGAAGCTAGAGCCCGGCCAGCAGGACAGGGCATAGCTATGTCTTAACCATCACCTATCAGTTCACCAAATTTGTAGTGGCAGTCCCAGGGAAGGATTTGACAGCCCAGACTACACAGCGGAGGAGCAGGGAGAGGTAAATATTGCAAATGCTGGGGCCCTGCCCAAACAAGGGGGGCCCACTCGTGGGCGTCGGTACTGGCACTGGGCCCCTCATAGTACGCCGGTGTGTCTGATGGCGGGTGTGCACCCCCCCATCAGAGACACTTGATTGCACTATGAGGGACCCTGTGTCAGTGCCGGCGCCCAAGAGTCGGCCCACCCACTTGTCCAGGGCAATGGCACTCGCACGGTTGCGTGCGCTAGGTGGTGACCCCGGCCATGGGGGGGAGGCAGCCCAGTTAGGGAGGTTTAAAAAATGGCATATGTTGATGTTGGACATTCAGCAGCTGCAAATGGAGGAATTGGAGAAGTCCGAGGAAGAGGAGGACAAAAGCGAGCCATTTTTCTGGCAACCTATGTGTCATCAGGGGAAGGTGGGACAAAATCCTTTGAAACCCATGCATGGTTCATTTTAATGAAGGTTAGATCATCAACATTTTGGGTCAACAGATGGGTCCTTTTTTCTGTCAGGATTGAGCCAGCAGCACTGAAGATTAGAGTTGAGCGAAACAGGTCGAAAAAATTCAAAAGTCGCCGACTTTTGGCAAAGTCGGGTTTCATGAAACGAAACCCGACCCTAGGATGAGGTCGGCCACGAGGTCGGCGACTTACGAGCCAAAGTCGCGTTTCAAAAGTTTGTTTTGCGCTCTTTTTCAGCCAATCAGGATCCACGGACACTGTGGGCAACGTGATGACATAGGCACGGGTCACCACCATCTTTCAGAAGGGCATGCAAGTGATTGGCTTGCTTTGGTGAGCGTCACAGGGGGTATAAAAGGGCGTGCACGCCGACCGCCATCTTACTTCTGCCGATCTTAGTATAGGGAGAGGTTGCTGCTGATTTTGTAGGGAGAGCGTTAGGCAGGGAAGAAGACAAAAAAACTGCTTCTGCTGCTAGCGATTTGGCCTGCACAACACACAAGTCACTGTGTGTGCAGTGCAAGGGGAGGCTATATTGTGGTGTATCAGTGGTGTTGGTTGTTGGGCTGCCTTCTAAGGCTTCCTGACACGCTGGCATTGCTGTTTACCCACTGCTCCGCAAACTGCTTTTTTAAAAGCAATCCAATCTCCCTTATCCTCTCGTCACTTTGGTCACAGGCAGCTGTGCCATCGAGCGTGTCACATAGCGCTCAGATATCAGTGGGCCGCACACAATCCACAAGTGTCCAGTGTCCAAAAGTGTACGCAGAGATTCAAAATCTCCATTATCCTCTCGTCACTTTGGTCACAGGCAGCTGTGCCATCGAGCGTGTCACATAGCGCTCAGATATCAGTGGGCCGCACACAATCCACAAGTGTCCAGTGTCCAAAAGTGTACGCAGAGATTCAAAATCTCCATTATCCTCTCGTCACTTTGGTCACAGGCAGCTGTGCCATCGAGCGTGTCACATAGCGCTCAGATATCAGTGGGCTGCACACAATCCACAAGTGTCCAGTGTCCAAAAGTGTACGCAGAGATTCAAAATCTCCATTATCCTCTCGTCACTTTGGTCACAGGCAGCTGTGCCATCGAGCGTGTCACATAGCGCTCAGATATCAGTGGGCCGCACACAATCCACAAGTGTCCAGTGTCCAAAAGTGTACGCAGAGATTCAAAATCTCCATTATCCTCTCGTCACTTTGGTCACAGGCAGCTGTGCCATCAAGCGTGTCACATAGCGCTCAGATATCAGTGGGCCGCACATAATCCACAAGTGTCCAGTGTCCAAAAGTGTACGCAGAGATTCAAAATCTCCATTATCCTCTCGTCACTTTGGTCACAGGCAGCTGTGCCATCGAGCGTGTCACATAGCGCTCAGATATCAGTGGGCCGCACACAATCCACAAGTGTCCAGTGTCCAAAAGTGTACGCAGAGATTCAAAATCTCCATTATCCTCTCGTCACTTTGGTCACAGGCAGCTGTGCCATCGAGCGTGTCACATAGCGCTCAGATATCAGTGGGCCTCACACAATCCACAAGTGTCCACTGTCCAAAAGTGTACGCAGAGATTCAAAATCTCCATTATCCTCTCGTCACTTTGGTCACAGGCAGCTGTGCCATCGAGCGTGTCACATAGCGCTCAGATATCAGTGGGCCTCACACAATCCACAAGTGTCCAGTGTCCAAAAGTGTACGCAGAGATTCAAAATCTCCATTATCCTCTCGTCACTTTGGTCACAGGCAGCTGTGCCATCGAGCGTGTCACATAGCGCTCAGATATCAGTGGGCCGCACACAATCCACAAGTGTCCAGTGTCCAAAAGTGTACGCAGAGATTCAAAATCTCCATTATCCTCTCGTCACTTTGGTCACAGGCAGCTGTGCCATCGAGCGTGTCACATAGCGCTCATATATCAGTGGGCTGCACACAATCCACAAGTGTCCAGTGTCCAAAAGTGTACGCAGAGATTCAAAATCTCCATTATCCTCTCGTCACTTTGGTCACAGGCAGCTGTGCCATCGAGCGTGTCACATAGCGCTCAGATATCAGTGGGCCGCACACAATCCACAAGTGTCCACTGTCCAAAAGTGTACGCAGAGATTCAAAATCTCCATTATCCTCTTGTCACTTTGGTCACAGGCAGCTGTGCCATCGAGCGTGTCACATAGCGCTCAGATATCAGTGGGCCGCACACAATCCACAAGTGTCCAGTGTCCAAAAGTGTACGCAGAGATTCAAAATCTCCATTATCCTCTCGTCACTTTGGTCACAGGCAGCTGTGCCATCGAGCGTGTCACATAGCGCTCAGATATCAGTGGGCCGCACACAATCCACAAGTGTCCACTGTCCACAAGTGTACGCAGAGATTCAAAATCTCCATTATCCTCTCGTCACTTTGGTCACAGGCAGCTGTGCCATCGAGCGTGTCACATAGCGCTCAGATATCAGTGGGCCGCACACAATCCACAAGTGTCCAGTGTCCAAAAGTGTACGCAGAGATTCAAAATCTCCATTATCCTCTCGTCACTTTGGTCACAGGCAGCTGTGCCATCGAGCGTGTCACATAGCGCTCAGATATCAGTGGGCCGCACACAATCCACAAGTGTCCAGTGTCCAAAAGTGTACGCAGAGATTCAAAATCTCCATTATCCTCTCGTCACTTTGGTCACAGGCAGCTGTGCCATCGAGCGTGTCACATAGCGCTCAGATATCAGTGGGCCGCACACAATCCACAAGTGTCCAGTGTCCAAAAGTGTATGCAGAGATTCAAAATCTCCATTATCCTCTCATCACTTTGGTCACAGGCAGCTGTGCCATCGAGCGTGTCACATAGCGCTCAGATATCAGTGGGCCGCACACAATCCACAAGTGTCCACTGTCCACAAGTGTGTGCAGAAATTCTAAAACTCCCCTGTCCTATAGACACCTTGTACCTTGTTTTACATTACTATATAGTTTGTTGGATTTTGTCTACATTTCTACCAAAAATGAGGAAGGCTGGTGGAAGAGGCCGTGGAATTGGGCGGGGGTTGGCAGCTGGTAATGATGGTGTTGGTGGTGGATCTGATGGTAGTGGCAAGAGCAAAATAGGACCAAATGCAGGAGGTGCTGACCCTGCGTCATCGTCTGTCTACATAAGACCTCGAACGCTTAGTTTTCTAGGAGTTGGCAAACCGCTTTTAAAGGCAGAGCATCAGGAAAAAGTTTTGTCTTACATTGCTGACTCAGCCTCCAGCTCTATCGCCTCCTCTTCTTCAGTTGTAAAAAGTAAAAGCACTGAGTCATCATTGGAGGCTCATGTTCATGAACCACACCTTTCCTTGTGTCCTTCACCCCAACCAAGATTGAAGGATGACGCAGGCCATACTACTGATTACTCCATGGAGCTTTTTTCACATACCATACCTGGATTATCAAGTGAAATGGTGAATTACCCAGGCCAAGATGAATCTGACATGGAGTGCACTGATGCACAGCCGCTGATGGATGATTCTGCTGGTACATTCACTCAGAGCACTACATTGTCCTCGCAGTGTACAGAGCCAGATTCTGACCCTGATGAGACTCAGGTGCCCCTTCCCGCACACTATACCACCATACACGGTGACACAGAGGAAGGTGCACATGACATAGAAGAGGAGGTGATGGATGACCCAGTTGTTGACCCAGATTGGCATCCATTGGGGGAAGAGGGTGCTGCTTCCAATAGCTCAGATGAGGAGCATCCACAGCAGACATCGACATCGCAACAGCTGTTATCTGGCAGGCCCGGAGCACTCCAAAGACAGATTCCAAACATCAAAAGAGTTGCTGGACAGCTTGTCCAGAGGGTCAAAAGATCACAGCGTGCTAGGCCGCAAAATGTCTGCCAAAGTAGGAAGAGTGCAGTGTGGCAGTTTTTTGAACAAAATCCTTATGATCAGGCCAAGGTTATCTGTAAGAAGTGCGCAAAGACCTTTAGCCGAGGGAAAAATCTGAAAAATTTGAATACCAGTTGCATGCTTAGACATTTAACCAGCATGCACTTGCAAGCATGGACACAACACCAAACCTCAAGTGCCACATGTGCAACTGATTACAACGAAGGTAGTCAGCAACGCTACATTGTTTCCCCCACTGTAAGCACACCGGTTAGCACAGCAGCAAATGTTGAGGTGTCGTTGCAAGGCCACAGCAGTCAGGGAATCCCACTGTTATATCAACGAAAGACTGATTCTAGGCCATCAGAAAGAACACCAACTCCATCACCATCATCAACCCTCTCTCAGTCCGCCCTGTCCACCGCTACTTCCACCATATGCAGCTCTCAAGTCCAGCTCACCCTCCCAGACACTATGAGTAGGTCAAGAAAGTACTCAGTCTCTCATCCGCGTACACTGGGTTTGAACGCCCACATTGCCAAACTAATCTCGTTTGAGATGATGCCCTTTCGGTTGGTGGAAAGCACAGCTTTCCGCGAACTCATGGCCTATGCAGTACCACGCTATGACCTACCCAGTCGCCACGTCTTCTCTCGCAAAGCCATCCCAGCCCTCCACCATCATGTGAAAGACCGCATTGTCCATGCACTCAAGCAGTCAGTGAGCGGAAAGGTGCACCTCACAACTGATGCATGGTCCAGTCGGCATGGCCAGGGCCGTTACGTGTCCATCACTGTGCACTGGGTTAATGTGGTGGATGCAGGGTCCACAGGGGACAGCGGTGGTGGGACAGTGCTGCCTAGCCCACGGTCTAGGAAACAGTTGGCTGTAGGCGTTCGACCCTCCTCCTCCTCCTCCTCCTCCAGAAGCGACAGCTCGTCCACAGAGCGCAGTCGTACGAGCACTCCATCTGCAGCTGCCACTGTTGCACATGATGTGTCCCCCTATCGAGCAGCTAGTGGAAAGCGTCAGCAGGCTGTGTTGCAGATGATGTGTTTGGGCGACAGACACACCGCCGAGGTGCTGGCCGAGTACTTGAAGCGACAAAATGAGTCATGGCTGGGCAGTGTACATCTTGAGGCAGGCAAGGTAGTTAGTGATAACGGCCGTAATTTTGTGGCAGCCATAGCCCTTTCAAAACTCAGCCACATACCTTGCTTGGCTCACACCTTGAACCTGGTGGTGCAGTGCTTCCTCAAAAATTATCCGGAGTTAACAGCCCTGCTTCAGAAGGTGCGAAGACTGTGCGCGCACATCCGCCGGTCGCCTGTACACTCCGTTCGTATGCAGAAGCTGCAGCGATTGCTCCACCTTCCCAACCACCGCCTCATTATCGACATTGCAACAAGGTGGAACTCCACCCTGCACATGGTGGAGCGGCTGTGCGAGCAGAGGCAGGCCATAATGCATTTGTGGGAGGATACACGGCCAGGCACTTTGAGAGCAGACATGGAGTTGACAGGTGTGCAGTGGTCGAAGCTGAAAGACCTCTGTAAAGTCCTTCAGTGTTTTGAGGAATGCACACGGCTGGTAAGCGCAGACGACGCCATCCTAAGCATGAGCATCCCACTTATGCGTCTGCTCATGCAAACTTTGACGCACCTTAAGGAGCAGGCGTCTGCAGCCAATGTTGATGAGGAGGAAGAGGAGGAGGGAATCCTTGATGACATTCAGCCATTGTCTGCTCAGGGACCTCTCCTGGACGAGGTGGAGGAAGAAGAGGAGGAGGAGGATGATGGGGATGATTACTTAGGGGAGGAGGATGCATCTCGTGGGGCAAGTGAAAATGTTGGCGTGGCAAGGTCTGGTACAGGGTTTGTGCGTGACTGGAGGGATGTGGATTTGCCAGAAAGTGCTCCTCCACCCAGCACTCGCAGTGCATCATTGACACCGGGAACATTGGCCCACATGTCAGATTATGCCTTGCGGATCCTAAAAAGGGACCCCCGCATTGCCAAAATGATGAACGATGACGACTACTGGTTGGCCAGCATCCTGGATCCACGCTATAAAGGCAAATTACAAAACATCATGCCACAGGAGAACCTTGACCTAATATTGGCTAATAAACAAGCAACTCTGGTAAATCGGTTGCTTGAGGCATTCCCAGCACACAGCAGCGGTGATGGTTCTCACACGAGCCGTACGGGCCGGGGGCAGCTTGGCAGAGGTGTTCGTGGTGCACACAGCAGAAGTGGCGTTGGAGACAGGGGTTTCATGACAATGTTGTGGACTGATTTTTCAAATACCGCTCACACAACTGGTAATACTGCATTGATGGAAAGTGACTGGAGACAGCAGTTGTCAACTATGGTTACAAACTACTTTTCCTCCCATATCGATGTTCTCCCACACAGGTCATTCCCCTTTGACTATTGGGCCGCTAAACTGGACACCTGGCCTGAATTGGCCCAATATGCCTTACAGGAGCTCGCTTGCCCAGCTGCAAGTGTGCTATCGGAAAGAGTCTTCAGTGCAGCTGGATCAATCCTGACAGAAAAAAGGACCCGTCTGTCAACCCAAAATGTGGATGATCTAACCTTCATTAAAATGAACCACGCATGGGTTTCCAAGGATTTTGTCCCACCTTCCCCTGATGACACATAGGGTGACAGAAAAATGGCTTGCTTTGGTCCACCTCTTCCTGGTACTTCACCTATTTCGCCTTTTGCATCAGTTGAATGTCCAACATCAACATATGCCACTTTCTAAAACTCCCTAACTGTGCTGCCTCCCCCCCCATGGCCGGGGTCACCACCTAGCGCACGACACCGTGCGAGTGCCGTTGCCCTGGACAGGTGGGTAGGCCGACTCTTGGGTGCGGGCACTGGCACAGGGTCCCTCATAGTGCAATCAAGTGTCTCTGACGGTGGTGGTGCACACCCGCCGTCAGACACACCGCTGTACTATGAGGGGCCCAGTGCCAGTACCGACGCCCACGAGTGTGCCCCCCTTGCTTGGCCAGGGCCCCAGCATTTGCAATCTTTACCTCTCCCTGCTCCTCCGCTGTGTAATCTGGGCCGTCAAATCCATACTGTGCCTGACACCGTCTGAGCCTGCCTCCTGATGTATAGACATATATTTTGAATGTGTACGCTATCCATACATGTTATCCGGGGATACGGTACCCCTTCTAACCTTTGTGCAATGACGTGCAATCCATACTGGGCATAACACCGTCTGAGCCTGCCTCATGCTGTATAGACATATATTTTGAATGTGTACGCTATCCATACATGTTATCCAGGGATACGGTACCCTTTCTAACCTTTGTGCAATGACGTGCAATCCATACTGGGCCTAACACCGTCTGAGCCTGCCTCATGCTGTATAGACATATATTTTGAATGTGTACGCTATCCATACATGTTATCCAGGGATACGGTACCCTTTCTAACCTTTGTGCAATGACGTGCAATCCATACTGGGCCTAACACCGTCTGAGCCTGCCTCATGCTGTATAGACATATATTTTGAATGTGTACGCTATCCATACATGTTATCCGGGGATACGGTACCCCTTCTAACCTTTGTGCAATCACGTGCAATCCATACTGGGCCTAACACCGTCTGAGCCTGCCTCATGCTGTATAGACATATATTTTGAATGTGTACGCTATCCATACATGTTATCCGGGGATACGGTACCCCTTCTAACCTTTGTGCAATGACGTGCAATCCATACTGGGCCTAACACCGTCTGAGCCTGCCTCATGCTGTATATACATATATTTTGAATGTGTACGCTATCCATACATGTTATCCAGGGATACGGTACCCTTTCTAACCTTTGTGCAATGACGTGCAATCCATACTGGGCCTAACACCGTCTGAGCCTGCCTCATGCTGTATAGACATATATTTTGAATGTGTACGCTATCCATACATGTTATCCGGGGATACGGTACCCCTTCTAACCTTTGTGCAATGACGTGCAATCCATACTGGGCCTAACACCGTCTGAGCCTGCCTCATGCTGTATATACATATATTTTGAATGTGTACGCTATCCATACATGTTATCCAGGGATACGGTACCCTTTCTAACCTTTGTGCAATGACGTGCAATCCATACTGGGCCTAACACCGTCTGAGCCTGCCTCATGCTGTATAGACATATATTTTGAATGTGTACGCTATCCATACATGTTATCCGGGGATACGGTACCCCTTCTAACCTTTGTGCAATGACGTGCAATCCATACTGGGCCTAACACCATCTGAGCCTGCCTCATGCTGTTTAGACATATATTTTGAATGTGTACGCTATCCATACATGTTATCCGGGGATACGGTACCCCTTCTAACCTTTGTGCAATGACGTGCAATCCATACTGGGCCTAACACCGTCTGAGCCTGCCTCATGCTGTATATACATATATTTTGAATGTGTACGCTATCCATACATGTTATCCAGGGATACGGTACCCTTTCTAACCTTTGTGCAATGACGTGCAATCCATACTGGGCCTAACACCGTCTGAGCCTGCCTCATGCTGTATAGACATATATTTTGAATGTGTACGCTATCCATACATGTTATCCGGGGATACGGTACCCCTTCTAACCTTTGTGCAATGACGTGCAATCCATACTGGGCCTAACACCGTCTGAGCCTGCCTCATGCTGTATAGACATATATTTTGAATGTGTACGCTATCCATACATGTTATCCAGGGATACGGTACCCTTTCTAACCTTTGTGCAATGACGTGCAATCCATACTGGGCCTAACACCGTCTGAGCCTGCCTCATGCTGTATAGACATATATTTTGAATGTGTACGCTATCCATACATGTTATCCGGGGATACGGTACCCCTTCTAACCTTTGTGCAATCACGTGCAATCCATACTGGGCCTAACACCGTCTGAGCCTGCCTCATGCTGTATAGACATATATTTTGAATGTGTACGCTATCCATACATGTTATCCGGGGATACGGTACCCCTTCTAACCTTTGTGCAATGACGTGCAATCCATACTGGGCCTAACACCGTCTGAGCCTGCCTCATGCTGTATAGACATATATTTTGAATGTGTACGCTATCCACACATGTTATCCGGGGATACGGTACCCCTTCTAACCTTTGTGCAATGACGTGCAATCCATACTGGGCCTAACACCGTCTGAGCCTGCCTCATGCTGTATAGACATATATTTTGAATGTGTACGCTATCCATACATGTTATCCAGGGTTACGGTACCCTTTCTAACCTTTGTGCAATGACGTGCAATCCATACTGGGCCTACCACCGTCTGAGCCTGCCTCATGCTGTATAGACATATATTTTGAATGTGTGCGCTATCCATACATGTTATCCAGGGATACGGTACCCTTTCTAACCTTTGTGCAATCACGTGCAATCCATACTGGGCGTGAGAACGGCTGGCGAGCTGTTAAGCAAGCTACAGCACCTGTCCAGACAAGTACAGGGATTCCCTAGCGAGGAGACTTATTTGATTGTTTTCTATGTTGGGACAGCAATTTTTGGGGAGCACTATACTCTGGAGAATGATAGATGGGGCCCACCATACACTGGAACATTCCAAAGGTGGACATCAGACACTGGAGCAGCATTTACAGGGCCCATTATACACTAGAGCATTAGAAATGGGGCCCATTATGTTTGGAGCATTATTTGGGCCCATAAGACAGTGGAGCTTCATCCATGGGGACCAACATATACTGTAGCATTATGTGGAGCTCATCATATACTGTTTCAAACATTATATGGGACCAATGATTTTGTATGGAGAAATAGATGGGCCTCGTCATGAGATGTAAAAAGTGAGGTATTTTTCATTGTACTATACCGCTATTTCTCTGCCGTATCGGAGCATGATGAGTTGTGGTATGTGTTAAAGGGGCGCTCTTTCGCCCAGGGCACATGAAAACCTGCAGCCAGCCCTCCCCCCCCACAAATTTAGCCAAATAACCCCCATTTTTCAGTGCGTAACTTGTATTATGAAGTTAATTAAGGTTGACAAGCTTAAGTAAGAAGAATTGATGCTTTTGGCATTCAAATGGGCACTGTAGGTGTGTTTCCTGTCCTCCTCTCACTGCCGACTTTTATTCCCCATTGACTTACATTGGGTTTCGTGTTTCGGGACGACCCCGACTTTTCCCTATAATCGGACGATCTTGCTCGACCCGACTTTTGGAAAAGTTGGGTTTCACGAAACGAAACGCGACCCTAAAAAAGCAAAAGTCGCTCAACTCTACTGAAGACCCTTTCGATAGCACACTAGCAGCAGGGCAAGCGAGCTCTTGAAAGGCATATTGTGCCAATTCAGGCCAGGTGTCCAGTTTAGAGGCCCAATAGTCAAAGGGGAATGACCTGTGAGGGAGAACATCGATATGGGACGAGAAGTAGTTTGTAACCATAGTTGACAACTGCTGTCTCCTGTCACTTTCAATCGATGCAGTATTACCAGTCGTGTTAGCGGGACTTGAAAAATCAGTCCACAACATGGTCATGAAACCCCTGTCTCCAATGCCACTTCTGATGTGTGCACCACAAACACCTCTTCCATGTTGCCCCCTACGGCTCGCTGGAGAACCATCACCACTGCTGTGTGCTGGGAATGCCTCAAACAAACGGTTTACCAGAGTTTCTTGTTTGTTAGCCAATATTAGGTCAAGGTTCTCCTGTGGCATGATGTTTTGGAATTTGCCTTTATAGAGTGGATCCAGGATGCTGGCCAACCAGTAGTCGTCATCGTTCATCATTTTGGCAATGCGGGGGTCCCTTTTTAGGATCTGCAAGGCATAATCTGACATATGGGCCAATGTTCCAGGTGTCAATGATGCACTGCGAGTGCTGGGTGGAGGAGCACTTTCTGGCAAATCCACATCCCTCCAGTCACGCACAAATCCTGCGCCAGACCTTGCCACGCCAACATTTTCTCTTGCCCCATGAGAAGCATCATCCTCCTCCTCTTCCTCTTCTTCCTCCACCTCGTCCAGGAGAGGTCCTGGAGCAGACAATGGCTGACTGTCATCAAGGCTTCCCTCCTCCTCTTCCTCATCCTCTTCGGCTGAGACGCCTGCTCCTTAATGTGCGTCAAAGTTTGCATGAGCAGACGCATAAGTGGGATGCTCATGCTTATGATGGCGTCGTCTGCGCTTACCAGTCGTGTGCATTCCTCAAAACACTGAAGGACTTTACAGAGGTCTTTCAGCTTCGACAACTGCACACCCGACAACTCCATGTCTGCCCTCAAAGTGCCTGACCATGTATCCTCCCACAAATGCATTACAGCCTGCCTCTGTTCGCACAGCCTCTCAACCATGTGCAGGG
The DNA here is from genome assembly GCF_039654945.1 of Dendrobates tinctorius. Lineage (NCBI taxonomy): Eukaryota > Metazoa > Chordata > Amphibia > Anura > Dendrobatidae > Dendrobates > Dendrobates tinctorius. The sequence goes on from NW_027361796.1 coordinate 8,986,019, forward strand.
TGGAGTTCCACCTTATTGCAACGTCGATAATTAGGCGGTGCTTGTGAAGTTGGAGCCATCGCTGCAGCTTCTGCATACGACTGGAGTGTACAGGCGACCGGCGGATGTGCGAGCACAGTCTTCGGACCTTCTGGAGCAGGCCTGTTAACTCCGGATAATTATTGAGGAAGCACTGCACCACCAGGTTCAAAGTGTGAGCCAGGCAAGGTATGTGTCGGAGTTTTGAAAGGGCTATGGCTGCCACAAAATTCTAGCCATTATCACTAACTACCTTGCCTGCCTCAAGATGTAGACTGCCCAGCCATGACTCAGTTTGTCGCTGCAAGTAGTCGGCCAGTACCTCCGCGGTGTGTCTGTCGCCCAAACACATCATCTTCAACACAGCCTGCTGACGCTTACCATTAGCTATTCGATATTGGGACACCTCGTGTGCAACACTGCAGCTGCGGATGGAGTGCTCGTGCGACTGCGCTCTGTGGACGAGCTTTCGCTTCTGGAGGAGGAGGGTCAAACACCAACACCCAACTGTTTCCTATACCGTGGGCTAGGCAGCACTGTCCCACCGCTGCTGTCCCCTGTGGACCCTGCATCCACCACATTAACGCAGTGCGCAGTGATGGACACGTAACGGCCCTGGCCATGCCTACTGGACCATGCATCTGTTGTGAGGTGCACCTTTCCACTCACTGATTGCTTGAGTGCATGGATAATGTGGTCTTTCACATGAAGGTGGAGGGCTGGGATGGCTTTGTGAGAAAAGAAGTGCCGACTGGGTAGGTCATAGCGTGGTACTGCGTAGGCCATGAGATCGCGGAAAGCTTCGCTTTCAACCAACCGGTAGGGCATCATCTCTAACGAGATTAGTTTGGCAATGTGGGCATTCAAACCCAGTGTACGTGGATGAGAGGATGAGTACTTTCTTGTTCTACTCATAGTCTCTGGTAGGGTGAGCTGGACTTGAGAGCTGCATATGGTGGAACTAGCGGTGGACATGGCGGACTGAGAGAGGGTTGATGATGGTGATGGAGCTGGTGTTCTTTCTGATGGCCTAGATTCAGTCTTTCGTAGCAATAGCATTGTGATTCCCTGACTGCTTTGGCCTTGCGACGACACCTCAACATATGCTGCTGGTGGTGTGCTAACCGGTGGGCTTACAGTGGGGTAAACGATGTAGCGTTGCTAACTACCTTCATTGGGAGCAGTTGCACATGTGGTACGTGAGGTTTGGTAGTCCGTCCACGCTTGCAAGTGCATGGTGGTTAAATGTCTAAGCACGCAACTGGTATTCACATTTCTCAGATTTTTCCCTTGGCTAAAGGTCTTTGCACACTTCTTACATATAACCTTTGCCTGATCATTAGGATTTTGTTCAAAAAAGTGCCACACTGCACTCTTCCTACTATGGAAGACATTTTGAGGCCTTGCACGCTGTGCTAATTTGACCATCTAGCCTACCTGTCCTGCAACTCCTTTGGTTTTTGTAACCCGGTTTTGGACTGCTCCGGGCCTGCCAGATAACAGCTGTTGCGATGTCGATGCCTGCTGCGGATGCTCCTCCTCCTCTTCGGAACTATTGGCAGCCGCACCCTCTTCCCCCAATGGATGCCAATCTGGGTCAACAACTGGGTCATCCATCACCTCCTCTTCAATGTCATGTGCACCTTCCTCTGTGTCACCATGTAAGGTGGTATAGTATGCGGGAAGCGGCACCTGAGTTTCATCAGCATCAGATTCTGGCTCAGTACACTGTGAGGACAATGTAGTGCTGTGAGTGAATGTACCAGCAGATAAATCTAGCAGTGGCTGTGCATCAGTGCACTCCATGTCAGATTCTTCTTGGACTGGGTAATTCACAATTTGATTTGATAACCCAGGCATGGTATGTGGAAAGAGCTCCATGAGTAATCTGTTGTGTGGCCTGCCGCATCCTTTCCTTTTGGTAGGGGTGAAGGACACATGGAAATGTGTGGTTCCTGACCATGAGCCTCCAATGATGACTCAGTGCTTTTATTTTTTGAAAGTTCAGAAGAGGAGGCGATAGAGCTGGAGGCTGTGTCAGCAATGTAAGCCAAAACTTGTTCCTGAAGCTCCGGCTTTAAAAGCGGTTTACCTACTCTTAGAAAAAGGAGCCTTCGAGGCCTTGTGGAGCCAGACGATGACGCAGGCTCAACACCTCCTGCATTAGGTGCTATTGTGCTTTTGCCACTACCAACAGATCCACCACCACTACCAACACCATCATTACCAGCTGGCAACCCCCGCCCACTTCCACGGTCTCTTCCAACACACTTCCTCATTTTTGGGAAAATGTACCCAAAATACCACCAGCAATATGGTACTGTAAAACAAGGTACAAGGTGTATATAGTATTGGGGAGAATTTGAATCTCCCTACAGACTTGAGGACACTGAACTAATATCTCAGGCCCAGTGTAGATTACACCTCAATATAACAGGCTGAAATTGGATGGTGTATAAAATGTCTATATAGGACTGGGGAGAATTTGAATCTCCCTAGAGATTTTAGCAAGCTGACAATGATGCTCTCAGTCCAGCAGGCAGCCTAATAAGCAGGACTGCTGCACACAAAAGTGTGGAAAAATGAACGCTTGGTAACTGGGCAAAAAAGAGGATGAAAAGTATTTTTGCTTTTAAAAAAGCAGCTTGCACAGCAGTGTGAAAACAGCAATGCAACAATCAGGGAGCCTTATAAGGCAGTCTAATAACCAACAGAGCTGATGCACCAAAATATAGCCTCCCCTTGCACTGCACACTAACTGATGTGTTGTACAGGCAAAATCGCTAGCAGCAGAAGCAGTTTTTTGTATCTTCTTCCCTGCCTAATGCTCTCCCTACAGAATCAGCAGCAACAGCTCTCCCTATTCTGAGATCAGCAGAAGTAAGATGGCGGTTGGCGTGCACGCCCATTTATAGCCCCTGTGACGCCACACAAAGCAAGCCAATCACTTGCATGCCCTTCTCAAAGATGGTGGTGACCGCTGCCTATGTCATCGTGTTGCCCACAGTGTGCGTCCTCCATCATTGGCTGAAAAAGGGCGCTGGAAGCATCTTTTGAAACGCGACTTTAGCGCTCTGGTCGGCGACCTCGTGGCCAACCTCACGCTATGGTCGGGTTTCGTTTCATGAAACCCGACTTGTGCGAAAGTCGGCGACTTTTGATATTGACCGACCCGTTTTGCTCAACTCTAGCATCTACTAGACCAAATATTCAAACGTTCCACTTTCAGTGACTTTAGAATGGCTGCAGAAGTACCAAAAAAATTTTTTCTCCCTAACTACTCCCTGGGACACTTGCAGGTTTCCTGACCCATTTCATGTCAAATGTGTAAAAATCAGATGTCCCATGGATGTACAAAATACAATTGAATTTACTGGGTGAGTTTTACCAGAAATTGACATGAAGAAATGCATGCTGTGATTTTTTTTCTAATGGACAGTCATAACAAGAGAAAAATTGTTCATGTGAACAGGCCTATTGAATAACAGATCAGTGTGCTAGATGATCAAAAATCACATAGTACCCACCTGATTTATACGCTCGTGTGCATGAGCCCTTACGTTATGATATGTGCTGATCAACATCAGTTTGGGATAATTCAGAACTTTATTTCTGCAGCAGTAGTACAACCAGTTACTCTTAAAGCAGCATACAAAACGTTCTAACAGCTCCAGTAGTCTACTGTTACAAGTCATTACCACTCTTTATAGCCTTTTTGTCTCTCTGGTTCTTTCAAGGTACTAGAGATTATCAACCCTTTTCTGAGTGCACATAATCATCCAGGTAGGTATCTACTTTAGGTGAGTTCTACATGCTGTCCAGCACATTGGCACCTCTTTGGTGACAGTAGATATCTACTTTAGGTGAGTTCTACGTGATATCCAGCACATCGGCACCTCTTTTTTGACAGTATCAACTTCAGGTGAGTTCTACTTGCTGTCCAGAACATCGTCACCTCTTTGCTGACAGTCTAGAACCACTATTATCATCAGATTCAAGTGTATGGGGCCTATGTGTACAATAGAATCTAAGCAATGGCTGCTCCACATAGACTTTCTGTGCAGTTAAGTTATTAGAGTTTGCTTTACAAAAGAATGGAGAATGCAATAATTTAGCCACTGAAGACAACCACATTTCTACTTTTCTTCTCCATGTCTGGTAGTGGGAAGTTGCCGCATATGTAAGACTTGTATTTGTGGATAAGGAAACTTAATGTCTTTGGTAAATTCCCTTTCCTCGCATGTGTTTCAGATACTTACATTATGTTCATTTCTTAGACTCGTTGGTCCAGGTGTCAGCAATCAAGCATATGGCCATAATTTAATGTTTAACCAGAAATATTTCCACTTCTCATTTGATAATTGTGTTTGCTTGATATTCTATCACTATACGAGATGTCATTTCATAAATATACAAAACTTGTAAAAATGGCATGTTCAAACAATATTTTTAATTTTCTAACATTATTTGTAAAAAATATTAAAATTATATAAGTATAGAAAATATGTTTAAGTAAAATAAGCAATCAAGAAATGTGTTTTTAATTGGCCAGGAATCTGGAGGGTTTTTTTTTTAACAAAAACAGCATGAATAGATTTCTGGTTATTGTATTAAGCCAAATGGCTGCAAAGACTATTGTATAAATGCAAACGATATATTAAATAGGAATGTGAAATATGTAAAGGAATGACATTAAAGTATAGCATTATAAGGAAATACATTTTTAAGATTTAAATAAAAGTCTATATAAAAAAACATTGATAAGTGCAAAAAAAGGGTTTTGAATAATATACGAATTTTCCTGCCTTCTGCAGAAGTATAGTATTGTTTCAGAAAAACAGCAGTCTACATCATGCCCAGTACCTTCCCATTCAAATTAGGTTTTTGATGGAGACAGCCTTAACTATCAGTTCCCACCATACTAAGTACCTGCCATAAGAGGTACCGCATCTATTACATAGGGATACATCTTCAATGGAAGACTGTGGCATATCTAACATCTATTTAGACAAGCAGATAATTGTGAAATAAGCAGGCTCACATCTGTCATGAAGTGTGATGAGCAACTGACCTCAGGTGCTGGTCTGAGGTCACTCTCAGGGAGCAACATTTTGCCTCCTCATTGGAGCAAGGTGTTAGGGCTGGCGGAACACACCAAATAATAAATAATAGTAAAGTGCGTTCGCAGCCCGGGGTCTACCGTGCAGAGGTGGTAAACTGCTGCTTAGTAATGGCGGAAGTGTAAAGCAGTGTAGAAAAGGTGTGTGAACAGAAGCGAACTCTGTTAACTCACAGAGCCGCGCTATCGCAGAACATAAATGCCGGTGCCTGTTTAGCTCACAGAGCCCGGCCAGGGAGTGCACAGAAAGCGGTCACATAACTCTGCCCCAAGGACACGGGGTCAGAGTCCCTCTAGACCTTCTGAGCATGCGGAGTCGCACCTGCAGATGCCACTATAGGCATTGACTATGGAGTATCGAGCACGTGCACCATAGTGTGCCGAGTCACCGGTGGACACTGAAGCCTGTCTCAGACTCTGTCTTACCTACATCTAAGCCTGGGTGCTTAACAGGCTAGGCTGCACAACACATGCGTACCAAGGGTAGGGGTTTCCAATGAGTCATTCACCAGAGACATTCATACATGCATACAGCACTCACTGCTAATAGTCTTATAACAAAGCCTAGAGTAGCGCATGGCCGAGCGGCCATGCAAACCTTTTATAGCAGCGTCCTTCCGGGACCTTCCTGACCTTTCTGATGGTCCAATCTGAGCTGGAGAAGAACCTGAGCATGTGACCTCTGATCTCCAATAAGAGACTTTCCCACGGGCATGCTCAGTGGACCGATAGGAGGACATAATCCCTGGAGTAGCTCGCTGCTGACCAGCATGCGTTGCTCTAGCTGGACCAGAGGTGGCAGCAGCAGCCAAACCTACAGAGCTGGTCTGAGCAGAGCGCCTGGATCAATGAGTCTGCTGAGCAGCCTCCTCTGTGGCTGGAGAGGAGTGGGAGACTGCCGAATGCAAGGCTCGGGATTCCTGCTGAGCAGCGGCCAGAACCTGATGCCTAACACAAGGCCATATTGGCTATTAGCAAATTCCAGTGGGCTGGTCCAACAAATGACCACAACGGCCTGAAAATTTTTTAACTGTTTTGGCATCCTCAGAATGCTGTTAACAGCTGTAGAGGAGCAAAGAATCATCAGCTCCCCATATACACAGACAAATGGGTTATATGCCCCACATACTTAGCATGATGTCATCATAGCCTCCTAGACACAGTATGATGGTACCACAGGATAGTTCTGCATATAATGTAGGTTGCCAAAACAGCCTCACTTCCCTGCTAATCTCCTAGAGATGGGGGCTCTGCATCATTCTATGGGGGGTGAAAGTGAACATTATACTGTAGGGAGTGATTGCACCAGTATTATTCTGTATAGGAGGTACAGTGGCCGCATCACATTGTTTTAGGGCACTATGATGAAATAAAGCATTGCTAGGACTATTGCTAGGACTATTTCAGTATGTTGTCATCAAACTGTGTGTAGTACTGTGACGCATCATGCTTTGTGGGGAGGAGGACATTTTAGGGGGCATCATACCCTATGCAATCCATAATAAGGTTAAGAACGTGGCGTTTTTTTTGCATTTCTGCGGCCATTTTAGCCGCGTGATTTTGCCATGAAAACGCAAAAAAAAATAAGCTTCCCATGCATTCCTATGGGATTCCGCAATGCTGTGCTAATGCTGCGGTTTTTACCGCGGCGGAATCGCTTCGTGGTAAAAAACGCAGCATGCTCATTAATTTTGCGGAATCGCGGCGAACCCGCACCCATAGGAATGCATTGTTCCGCTTACTTCCCGCATGTGGCTGTGCACACCATGCGAAAAGTAAGCAGAACAATTGCGGATGGTACCCACGGTCCGGAGGAGAGGAGACTGTCCTCCGGGCTTTGGGTACCATATCCCTGTAAAAAATAGAATTTAAAATAAAAAATGGTGTTATTCTTACCTTCCGACGTCCCGCGCAGCCTTCCCGCCTCTCTCCACGCTCTCGTTCCCAGTAATCCTTTGCGAAAATGCCCGTGATGGCGTCCGTTCTCACGGGATCGCAAAGTCTCGCGGCCATTCGCGCGACGTAATCGCGAATTACCGTGAGACGTCGTGATCCCGCGAGAACGGACGTCATTGCGGGCATTTTCGCAAAGGATTACTGGGAACGGGAGCGTGGAGAAAGGCGGGAAGACTGCGCTAATTACGCTTGCAAAATGCTAGTTTTTCCGCGGGAAAATCGTGGGAATTGAAAATGCGATTTTCCCGTGGAATGGAATTCCGGAACTCTCGCGGTAATTTCCGCGAGAGTTCCGCTACGTGTGAACTTAGCCTAAGGGGTTCAATAGGGGTAAAATGACAATGTAATTTCTACAATATATGTCCCACGCCCTGTCTCTAAAATATGGGAGGTATACCCTTCTGTGACATGACGCCGCATACTGTGGGGAAGAGGGAATCCTAATTAGGACTTGTGCTGTGATTGCATCATTTCTTTGTACATCCTAGCTCAGGGGCATTATTAAATCTGAAGAGTGTACTCATGAAAGCTTATATATGAAATAGGGAACTCTAAATCACACTAGCACTATACCAATTTCTAGTAGTTTGCTTGTGAAAATAACCTTTAATACATATAATGAGGGGACTTTGGTGCACCCATGGCATGGACATTTCTTTGTAGCTCTGTGCATCTTAACTTCTTCATGACCTTGTGATTTTCTGTTTTTGTGCTTTTGTTTTTTTTGCTCCTCTTCGTCCCAGAGCCATAACTTTTTCTATTTTTCTGTCAATACAGCCGTATGATGGTTTGTTTTTTGCAGTATGAGTTGTTATTTTGAATATCACCATTGATTTTACCATACAGCTTACTGGAAAACGGGAAAAGAAATCACAATTGCGGTGAAATTGTAAAAAAAAGTGCAATATCCCAATTGTTTTTTTTTTTTTTCTTTACCATGTTCACCATACAATAAAACTGACCTGAAAATGTGATTTCCCAGGATAGTAAGAGTACGCAGATACTGAGAGCTGACATTTTTATAGATACTATTTTGGCGTAGATACAATGTTTTGATCGCCTGTTATTGCATTTTATTGCAAAGTTGAGGTGAACAAAAATGTAATTCTGGTGTTTCAATTTTTTTTCTGTTACGTCGTTTACCGATCTGATTAATTTACTAGATATTTTTCTAGATCGGACATTTCTGAATGCAGCGATGCCAAATATGTGGGTATTTGATGGTTTAATTTTCAATGGGCAAAAGAGGGGTTATTTGAACGTGTTTTTTTATTTTTTTTAATATTTGTAAAAAAATTTTTATTTTTTACTGGCTTTAGCAGTGCCCTTAGGAGACTTGATGCTGCTATCATCTGATGGCCTGTGCTACACATAGCAGGACTTCAGCACTGCTATGTGTAGCAGAAAGCACAATCTCATATCAGATAGGAAATTCACAATGACATGTACGGGGATCTTCTGCAGAACCCCGGCGGTCATGACAACCCATCAGCGCTCCGTGATCACATGACAGGGGTGCCAATGGGCAGGACTTGTGACTCGCTTCTGACCAGGTCGTGTTAAATACTACTATCAGTAATTGACAGCTGCATTTAACTTAACAGCCACAGGTGGACCCGTGGCTTTTAATTCAAATCAGCTCTGAGGCACATAACAGATCAGATCAGCATGGGACATGACCTTTGATGTACCTATCCATCTAAGGTCGTGAACAGGTTAATGCCCTCAAGGCATTTGGGGACTGACCACCCTAAAGTGTTTACCACTCCGTGAGCCAGTGCTTTCACTTAAAGGCAATCAGTCACTAGGCTTTTGCTACCTAATCTGAGAGCAGCATAATATATAGACAGAATTCCAGATTCCAGCAAGGTATCACTTACTGGGCTGCTTAGTGTAATTTTAACAAAATCACTGTTTTATCACCGAGACATCACCGCACGAACACTGCCGGAAAAAGCCGAAGACTGGGGAATGCAGTGAATACTGCCTGCAATTAATGAGCAACCCCGGAAGCAGATGTGGCCAGGAGACAGCGGGACGGGAGGACGCATCGCTGGACGGGAGGAAGTGTTGCTGGACAGGTAAGTATAATTAGAATGGCCCTGGACCTGAACTGTAACACGGGTTTCCCATGGAAACTCGTGTTCGGGATCTTGTGAACAAACACTATGTGTTCGGTATGGTCCCGAATTTTACAGTTCAAGTTTGCCCATCCCTACTCTTAACCACGTACTGCAACCGTCATAACAGCATGGCTTCACATAAGAAGAGTTTGGGTCATGAACTTGATGCCTAGAGTTCAGCCCTTTCACCAATAGAAAACATTTGGTGTATTACAAAGATAAAAATTCAATTCAGCAATGAAGACCCAGGTCTGTTGAGCAGCTAGACTCCTACATCAGATTTCAGCAACTGGCCTCACCTCCCAGTCACTTACAGACTGTTTAAAAAATAAGAGAGGGTGCCCCACAATGGTAGACATGACCCTAGCCCAACATTTTTAGATGTTTTGCTGCTATCAATTTTCTTTTTTTTCCAAATGAAATAGAAAAAGGTCTAACTTTCACATTCTAATCTGTGTTCTATTTTTGGTGCCGATACAATATGGCTGCAAGAGATTTCCAAATCATTGCGTTCTTGTCTTCTTTGCATTTTACATAGCATCACAACTTTATTTTTAGATCTGGGGTTGTATTATGCAAACTTTCTGGCACATTACAAGGTGAATTTTTGTTTCTCCTAAACAGTCTATTGCACATTCAAAGAAAAAAAAACTTCTGTTCTACAACAATGCGTTAAATGCTGAATAGATGGATATATGATAACTAAAATATTGTCAAGCATTTTACTAGATAAGAAACATTTCTTTAGATCTGGACATCTTGAATCAAGTATGTTTACCCATGTTCACCTAGCTTCCAAGTTGACATGCTTCCAGCCCTGACATGACATGCATTCATTTTTTCCTTCAATTATTAGCATTTTACTCATTGTTTCTTGAATGAGCCCCTCCTCTCACATGTCACTTCACTTGCTTTGCTTTTTCCATCTTTCTTGACTATATACTGTTCATTTTTTCTCCACATTACATTTCACTATAACGTTCTCCACCCCTGTGCATGCAAAGAACATTCTTGAGCTTGACTTCAACCTGATTTAGCTGTATATTGTGTAATTTATACAGTAAGGCCATGTGCACACGATGCAGATAACTAGCGGATCCGCAGCGGATTTTACGGCGCAGAAATGCTGCATATCCACATTGTAATGTACAGTAGCATGTTAATCAATGGAAAAATAAAACCGCTGTGCAGACGCTGCGGATTTTTCCACGCGGTTTTCTTGTGGTTCAAAATATGCAGCATGTCGCTTGCTTTTTTTTTTTTCTGTGTAGATGTTTTCAAATAATTTTATTGGTTTTTTAGAGCATGTCACTTCTTTTGTGCGGTTTTCCACCTGCTCCATTCTCCAGATCCGCAGGGGGAAATCCGCAGTGGAAAACTGCACAAAAACCGCAAGAAATCAGCAAAAAAACAGGAAGGAATCCGCAGGAAAAATGCAGGTGATTTGACCTGCGGATTTCTTCAATTCTGTGTGGAAAAATCCGCAGGGCTAAAAAGTACGTCTGCACTCAGCCTAATTCTCTCTCAAAGGGGTTAAACTTTTTTATCCACTTTCTAAAAGGTAGATATAAACAGTAGCATGATATGCACTGCTCATGATCAACAAGTTTCCCAAGTTTCCTAGCTCTAGTGAGCTGAATGTCATGATGACAACATCCGCTCACCATGGCAACGATCGGGACTGCATGTTACGCCGCACTGTCTCTGATCCAAAGGCAAAAGAGGGGCTTCCGGATTTCTGCGATCTTGTCTGTGGCTGCTCCTGGCACCTAGTGCTGGGTGTCAGCTGTGAAAATCAGCTGACACCTGGCCACGATTGGACGTGTACCCCCCTGTGAGCGCGGCTGATCACGATGATGTACTATTCCGTCCATGGTGAAATTTTGCTGGGTCACATGAACGGGATAGTACATCGGATGGCAGAAAGGGGTTAAACTAAAAAGCAAAGGCAGCAATAGTTTTGAACCACAAAAAATATCTGAAATCTATGTTAGAGGGTTTACTTGCTTGACACAAGTGACTGTGCTGAGTTTTTGCATCTATTTTTGTGAAAAACCCAGTATGCAAAATTTGAGTTTATGAAAATTGTTTCAAATTCAATGACTGATTGTTATGTTTTCTTTTGCCATGATTTAAAAAAAAAAAACCTTCTATTTTTAATCATAATATATGGATTTTTCACAAAATGTGTGTAAAATGATGTACAAACGAGATGAACAAGAAAAATCTTTATTGTAGCCAAATATATACACAACATTAAATATAAAAATGTGTTGAACATTCATTCTGTAACTTTATTGGACATTTTTCTTGCACCATTTCTTTTTCTTGTCCAAGCTTCTTTAGATACCTTTTCTCTTATTTATAAAAGGCCTGCAGATTTCCTCTGAAGCATCCGGCAGTAGTCCCCCATCATGATCACATTCCATCTACCTAGGTATCGTCTTTCCACCTCCTTGTTATCCTGTTGAAATCTTTCTCCCTGCTCTTCGCTAACAGCACAAAGGTTTGCAGGAAAGGAGTCTAAATGGGAATGTAAAAAATGTAAATTCAAATTCAGACAGCCCAAGACTTAGAAACATTTTAGTATGTTCTCTATGATATACTTCAATTTTGGATCTTTTTTGCTAACTAGAAATTTCTTCTTGAATTCCCTAAAAGAATCCCAAGCCCTTTTCTCAACAGTTTTCATTTTTGTCCAAAAATCGGGACCCATAAAAATGCCTTCTTTCAGTTTTGCTTTGGACAGTCCCTACACAGGTATTTACAATTCTCTACTTCTTTCCGTTGGACTGATGAAGCAGTTTGTGAAAGCTCAAGCTTATTGCTGAGTTGTGGCAGGAGAACTTAAGTGGGGGATCAATTAAACTTTCTGCAACTTTGTTCTTGAGTTGTTCTCATTCTTGAGTCTTTCTCGTTGGCCAACTTTTTTGGCTCCAGTGATGAGTCCCATCCCAGTTGTCTCACTCACACAAAAAGCATAGCACTTTGTGTATTGTGCTTGCTGCCCAAGGAGCAAATAGAGCACTTTCAGGTCATCACATATTGACCATCCTTGAGCCTCATAGTTAAGTTTCTGAAGAATAAAGTCTAAATTATCTTAGCTTCAAGTGAACAAAATGCCTTACAGGCACTGTAGTATACTTGCTGTCATTATGCAGTAGCACAGCTTTTTATGGATGAATTAATAAGGAGTCTCCACTCTCTCTGATTGTTCGCTATGGACACACCACACTGTTATGATCTGTGACTAAAAAAACCTGTCTTTGTTCCCCATAACAACCGATCACCTGCAGTTTTCATTTCCCGATCACCTGCAGTTTTCATTTCTTATGCTGTAAAATGCAACATATGCTATGATTGAATGCTATGGACACCACCATACTCTCTGGAAGCTCGAAGAAGACAATCTTCTCTGCCCACAGCAGGCAATCGCAGCACAGCGTCAATAAATTTGTAACCAATCTAATGACGCAAAAATCATCCAACAACAGTCATGCAAATGGATCAAAGAAAATGGGACAAGAAAAAGCCCATGGACTCAGTGTTTGGGCAAAAACTGTACATCATGGAATTTTTTTGTTATTTTTACTGATTTCAGAGATTTCCAATTATAAAATATAATACAAAACATTCTCTAAAATCCAGACATTTGACTGTAGCAAACTATTTTTTTTCTGCAGATCTGTTCACTAATTACATTTTATATCCACACAGACCTTACTAATACAGTGCCCAGTTACAAGTGCCAGCTTATTGGTAGTGTGCCTGTGGGGAGGAGGACCCCCATATAGTGTTTGGGCCGGAACCAAGGGGACCGCCATCAGAGTTATTGAAGGAAGCACAACAGGGGAATTACAAAGGGAGACATGCGACTGAGGTTGTCAGGGCAACAGGGGGAGGGGCTAGGGTAAAAGGAGCAGGGGACGCGCTGAAGTGGCAGTTGGGGAAGAGAGGGAGTGAAGGCAGGATGCAGGGTGACTTGCAGGGGCACCTAGAGGAGCCTGCGAGGAGAAAGCGGCCGATTTACCGACAAGAGAGACGTGAGAGACTGTGCCCAGAGACTGCTCCCCGCTCCCGTTCTGAGAGAATTATCCCCGCTAACCCCCGCCTTGGAGAGAGAGGAACTATACCTCCGGTTGTGGCCATGAGTATCGGTAACCAGGCCTCAGAGACCTGGGCCCTTCCCCCCAGCCTTTCCCCATCACGCTGACCCGGCCATCATTGGCCTCAAGATACGCCACCTTATCACAGGCGGGATTAAAGGCTCGCTACCCTGGCTTAGGAAGAGACTGCTTGGTAAAGGACGGCTACAGGCCTTTCTGGGGAACTGCGTCATCACCGCGCGCCACCTCCATCATTTACTTCAGGGCCTGTTGAGCCCCAATGGCATTGCTTTCTTCAGGGCCTGTTGCGCCCCAGCGGCAGTGTTTTCTTCAAGGCCTGTTGCGCCCCAGCGGCAGCATTTTCTTCAGGGCCTGTTGCGCCCCAGCAGCAGCGTTACCTTCAGGGCCTGTTGCGCCCCAACATCCCCGTTTCTTTCAGGGCCTGTTGCGCCCTAGCAGCAGCGTTTCCTTCAGGGCCTGTTGCGCCCCAGCGGCAGCGTTACCTTCAGGGCCTGTTACGCCCCAACGTCCCCGTTTCCTTCAGGGCCTGTTGCGCCCAAACATCCTCGTTTTCTTCAGGGCTTGTTGCGCCCCAACGGTATTATTTTCTTCAGGGCCTGTTGCCCCCACCGACATCACTTTCCTCAGGACAGCCGCCTCAGCGACCTCAACGTGGCCACGCTACCGAACCCAGCAGTCCCTGGAAGGCTAAGTGAAACTATATTGGGTTAAGATTGTTGAGTCCCTGCGTGGACTGTTGGTGTTGTTCTTTATCCTTGTTTTGTTCAGCCTAGCCCATTGGCTAGAGTTATATAAAAGTAATTTCGAAAACCACCATTCGTTTAGTGTCTCGTCACTGCATCCTGCGAACCTGTCCGACCCTACCCTACACTTGGCATAGTCGGCAGGATGCAGTCTCCGAGCATAGACGGTGGTGGCGCAGGTCAGGGGAAAGCTGTAGAATCTGTAAATAATGAGGGCCCCCGTACTAGCATTTCATTGGGGGCCATGCTGAACAACCTGCCTAGATTTTCCGGCTCCAATACTATGCTATGGAGCTGGACAGAGCGAATGCGGGGGCTCTTTCGGATGCACCCAATGACCCCTGACCTGGAAGCTGAAGTGGCACTCATGGCCCTAGACGGGGAGGTGCGGAGGTCAGTGATGTTGAAACCTCCGGGACACCGCAACACTTTTGAAAAGGTGTTGCAGATAGTGAAACAGACCCACGGAGATCCCACTGATGTGGGAGAGTTAAGGACCCGTCTGTTTAGTCGGATGCAGGCAGAGGGGGAGACGATTACTCAGTATATGAATGTGCTCCAAGAATTGCATACGGCTATTGAAAGAATAGACGGGGTAGGGGTAGGACCTGTTGACATTACCCTACGTGACCTACTGGTGACTGGACTGCGAGATCCACTGATAAAACAGGCATTACGGGAACAGATCAGAATGAATCCCCAAATAGACTTTTCAGAAGTGGGAAGTCAGGCACGGGTTCGGGAGCAAGAGCAGGGGATGGCGGTCCCCGTGGGGAAGGTCCGAGGTGTGGAAGCCTCCTCGAACACTGTTGAGGAACCCCAGTGGGTGGAGGAGATGAAGCGAGAATTGAAAAATATTAAGAGCGAGTTGGCTGAAGTAAAGAGAAGAACCGAACCAGAGACTGGACGACCCAGTGTTAATCCTGGTCCCTGGGGGTCACGTTCTCCGCAGGGTGGTCAACCTATACCGGCCCGGTGTTATGAGTGTGGAGAATCAGGCCACTTCGCCCGAGAGTGTCCGCGGTGTGGGAGATACCCACTTCGGCAGCCATTAAACTAAAGGGCTCCGGGCTGGGGGGACGCCGCTCGGAGCCGAAAACCACAACTAGGGGTGGTGGAAGTCCCGAAGATTTGATAGCAAAGTGTCCGGTAGTTTGGGCAGAAGTAGAGGGCCGGGCTGTCCAGTGTCTGGTGGACACGGGGTCACAAGTAACCACTATGCCCGCAGCGTACTTTCAACGAAACTTTCCAGAGGCAGCAAGGCCCCAGTGGGGACCCATGATTAGACTAGTAGCCGCTAACCAACTGCCGGTCCCGGTTGCCGGGGTAGTGTGGGTGCAGATGACGTTGTGCGGTAAACCCCTCGGCCGCAGAGGGGTGGTGCTGACTCAAGGAGAAGCTGATCAATGACACCCCGTCACCCTAGGCATGAATATTTTAAAAGAGTTTGGTAACCTGTTGCTTAATGATCCCACACAAAGGACACTGAAGCAGTGGGGTTCTCGCACAGCTCAGGGACAGGTATTCCAGCAGCTGGTGCGAGGTGCGCGGGTGCATCGGGACTGCCAGGAGGGTGAGGCTCTGGGTAAGGTCATCCCATCAGCGGCACCCCTGCTTGTGCTGCCTCCTGGACAGACAGTGGTGGCCCTGCCAATTCGGGCCCTGATACCTTTGGAGGGCGTAGAGGTGCAGGTGGAGCCGTGTCACTCAGAGCACTTACCTCCTGGCATACTGGTGGCTCGTTCCCTCGCTACGGTGCGAAAAGGAACCGTCCTGGTCCGCTGCGTTAACCTTGAAGACCGAGATACCATTCTGAAAGCACGGACTGTACTGGCCAAACTAGTAAAGCCTTTAGAAGAAGTGCTGCCCGCTCCTGCGGTTCAATTACGAGTACACACCAAGGATCCTTGGGAGGTAATAATACGAACCTTACAGGCCCACGAAGTCTCGACACAAGAGAAGGGCCGTAATATTTTGGAGCAGATGCGGGCCGAGCTTTCTGAACTAACTGCGGCCCAACAGAATGCTGTAGATAAGCCCTGTTGTCAATGCCGGCAGCTCATAGGGCAAAAAAAAGGTGCAAGATTTCCTTTAATTATAGCATTGCACAAAATGTACAGGAATAGAAAAAGTGGCAGTGGATGAAGGAGCATAAAAATGTATACATACCAAGGCTAAATGTGTGGAAGCCACTTGTTTCAAAAGAATATACCACTACTCTGGGCAGTAGCACTACCAAATACAGGTCACAATTTAAATGGTCAAAAAAGAAAAAAATGAATACTCACCTCACTGTTCAACATGCGCACAACCTGCTGACCGGTCCTCTGTGCCTCTAATATAACCTTTTCCATATCACTCACAACCTCTTCAATCTAGGCCTTGGCTTCTGAATTAAAATAGGCCTGTGGCATTATTGTGCACCATGCTGTTACATGGACATTGCAATAGCACAGGAGACAGTGACGCCAGATTCATTGTAACTACTTTTGCATTTGTCTCCAAAAAAGACAAACTTTAACCAATTTTTACAAATTAAGTAACTTAAAAAATCTGTTAGGCAGTTTTGTTACATAGTCTGTTAGTAACCACTGACTGCCATTGTTTTCCTTTAGCCAGATATGTTGATGTCATTTGGATATTGATAAAGCTAAGTTTGTGTTAAAGAGCTCTATATAAAAAAGTATAAATAAAGCATAATAAAATAGAAATACCAGTCGCAATTGGTGTTTCAAGTGCTGCTCCCATTTAAAAAAAATATGTCCAATATATAAAAATAGTTTATATGAATAGGTGAACACATTCTAAAATGTTTTTAGCAGTCCTAAAAAATAAAAAAACCTAAAGAGATGAACTGGTATATAAGTTGGTGTGCATGCAGCATGTAAGCACATGTTCACACTGGCCACTAAACAGACAAAACTCAAAATAAAACTATAATAATCAAATACCTTGCATTACATAAACTGCATCAGTGCATGAAAATAATATAGGGTGCTTAGTTTACATAATTTTGATAAAAAAATATCCAAGAAGTTTCGTTTCTCCTTGCGGAGATTGACATGCTAAGCATGCGGAGATGAGGAGACTTAAAGCCGCAGTGCTCCTCTGGGAAATATGCAAATTGTCTCTTCAGAACGGAAGAGGACTAGAACTCTAGTGCCACCTATTGGAAGTAGCAATCCTAAAAGTACTTTTAGGATAGTCCTTTTAGACTTTTAGGATTACTTCTTCCAATAGGTGACACTAGAGTTCTAGTTCTCTTCCTCTCTGAAAAGACAATTTGCATATTTCTCAGAGAAGCATTGCAGCTTTAAGTCTCCTCACCTTGGCATGCTTAGCATGTTATTCTCTGCAAGGAGAAATAATCCTTCTTGGATATCCGTCAGACGCCTCTCACACAGCCATACCAGATCTCAAACTTTGCACTGACAAAGGACAGTACCCCGAAATACAGTGTCTGCAAATTGAGATTCTGTTTTGGCTTTTAACCTAAAGGCCCTTTTACATTTAGCGATGCACCAGCGATCCAACCAGCGATCCGACCCGGTCAGGATCGCTGGTGCATCGCTAAATGATCGCTAGTGAGCTTTCATACAGAAAGATCTCACAGCGATGCAGCAGCGACGCAGCGCACGATACTTACCATTCACACACAGCGATCCTGCGTCCTCCCGCCCGCGTCCAGCGTCGCTCGTCGTCACAGCAGGAAGTCTCAGCAGGAAGCGCCCGACGAGAAATGGAGCCGGACATTCTCGCGCGATCAGCGATGGACAGCGGGGGAGCCGGTCGCTGGTAAGTATCACACATAGCGATATCGCTAGCAATATCGCTATAACGTCACAAAACCAGTGACGTTTTAGCGATATTTCTAGCGATATCGCTTAGTGTAAAACCCCCTTTAGTCATGTGAAAAGGATCTTTAAAGGGTCAACATTGACTTTTAGGATTGCTACTTCCAATAGGTGGCACTAAAGTTCTTGTCCTCTTCCTCTCTGAAGAGACAATTTGGATAAAAAATGTAAAAGCCACCCCACCACGTCACCGTGACCCTATTTGGGTTGGTCCTAACCTCTAATATTAAAATATTTCCATTTGTCAAGTGATATGCATATGGATAAGGGCTAAGAAGGACTGAGGTGTGGCTAGTGGACACACAGCCATTGGGAACTACATGCATTCCATGTCCAGCTCAAAGAAAAGGCAGGCCACACCTTTATTTGCACAGACTGCAAACAAACTGAAACAATAAATCTAAAGAGATGAACTGGGATATAAGTTGATGTGCATACAGCTTGTAAGCACATGTTCACACTGGCCACTAAACAGACAAAACCCAAGAGAAAAACACAAAAAAGCAAATACCCTTCAGTAAATAAATAGCAATAGTACATGAAAATATAGTTTGCTTGGTTAACATATTTTTGATTAAAAAAATGTAAAAGTCATCTCACCATGTCACGGTGACCCTATTTGCCAAGTCCTAAAAAAATATGAAAAAATTTTTAAAGTGGACATGTTTCCTTTTTTCTTTATATCTTCACATAATATCAAAAGCAAAGAAAGGAACTTAAAAATGTAAAATGAAACCTCAAAACAAGGCTAAAATTAATTTAATATTCAAACAAGTAAATTATTCATAGCCATTAAAAGCACATGTACGATAAAATCCAAAAAGGGTTAAAGACCAGACCAACTTTTGTGTTGCTGGTTAAAAGCTTTTTTCAGATTATCAGATTATTAATTTCTTAACTTTTTATTTTCAGCTAAATAGCAGTTTTCTTATATTATTATTTTATGGATTTGTGTCATTTGTGTGTTGCTTCATTTTCTAAAGACTTGTTTCTAAGAAAGTGAAAAAAAACAAAATATATATATATATATATATATATATATATATATATATATATATAGTATATATATCTCAATGTGTGTGTGTGTATGTCTGGGATTGGCATCTGTACCGTCGCAGCTATGGCCCCAAATTTTGCACAGTCACACGTCTGGACCCCATTTCTATGGTGATATCGTCTTTCTGTAAAGCTGGAAATAACACAATTTATTACCATGCCAACACAGACCACCCTCTAACACAGACTGCAAGGGGGAGCCCAGTATCACACAGGATAGGATTAGATACACAAGCTCAGCAGTCAGTATCACACAGGATAGGAATAGATACACGGCTCAGCAGACAGTATCACACAGGACAGGATTAGGCTAGTTTCACATTAGCATTTTTTTCGCAGCGCATCGTGCGCATGAAAAACGCAAAACAAACACGCTTTTTTTAGCATCATGAGTATGCTGATGTGTCAAAAAAATGCAGCGTTGCTTGCGTTTTACATGCGTTTTTGCATGCATTTGCGTTTTTATGCTCATGCGTTTTTAGGTGTGACATTTTTTCCATTATCTAGACCACATTCCAGACTTGTTTACCTCAAAAATGCATGTGCAAAAAAACACAAGCGTGCGCAAGATCATGCGCACGCATGCGTTCCCATAGACTTCAATGTGTTGTTTTTGCGCATTCCGTGCGCAAGCGTGCGCATGCGTTTTTTTGACGAGACAGGACGGACCAAAAAATGCAACATGTTGCGTCTGGCGTGAAAGACAAAAAACGCATGCGCATGAAAACCCAAGTGTGCGCAAGACCATGTGCACATCATGTTAAACATAGGTGCGCAGTGCGCATGCTCACGGGTGCGCACGATGCGCTGCGCACAAAAGCGCTAATGTGAAACCAGCCTAAGATACACGGCTCAGCAGACAGTATCACACAGGACAGGATTAGATACACAGCTTATCACACAGTATCACACAGAATAGTATTAGATACACGGCTCAGCAGACAGTATCACACAGAATAGGAGTAGATACACGGCTCAGCAGTCAGTATCACACAGCATATGATTAGATACTCGGCTCAGCAGTCAGTATCTCACAGGATAGGATTAGCTACACGGCTCAGCAGTCAGTAACACACATGATAGGATTAGGCACACAGCTCAGCAGTCAGTATCACACAGGAAAGCGTTAGATACACGGTTCAGCAGATGGTATCACACAGAATAGGATTAGATACACTGCTCAGCAGTCAGTATCACACAGGAGAGGATTAGACACATGGCTCAGCAGTCAGTATCACACAGGATAGGATTAGATACACTGCTCAGCAGTCAGTATCACACAGGAGAGGATTAGACACATGGCTCAGCAGTCAGTATCACACAGGATAGGATTATATACATAGCTCAGCAGTCTGTATCACACAGGATAGGAATAGATACACTAGATACACGGCTCAGCAGATAGTATCACACAGCATGGGATTAGATACACAGCTCAGTACACAGTATCACACAGAATAGTATTAGATACACGGCTCAGCAGACAGTATCACACAGAATAGGATTAGATACATGGCTCTGCAGTCAGTAACACACATGATAGGATTAGGTACACGGCTCAGCAGTCAGTATCACACAGGATAGGGTTAGATACACAGCTCAGCAGACGGTATCACACAGGATAGGATTAGATACACTGCTCAGCAGTCAGGATCACACAGGATAGGATTAGATACACGGCTGAACAGTCAGTAACACAAGATAGGATTAGATACTTTCTGCTGAGCTGTGTATCACACAGGAGTGGATTAGGTACACAGCTCAGCAGACATTATCACACAGGATGGGGTTAGATACACAGCTCAGAAACAGGATGTGCCAAAGGAGAGGATTTTTTCATTCCAAGAATTCCACTCATTCCATCTGATTTGTTTGTTGATTTTAAACGCCTTCAGTTTCCAGTTCAACTGCTATTTGCAATGTCCATTAACAATGCTTAGGGACAGTCCTTGAAAGTAGTAGGGATCGATTTGCAATCTCCATGCTTTTCTCATGGTCAACTTTACGTTGTCTGTTCAAGAGTTGGAACTGCCAAAAATCTGTTCATTTTTGCACTGAAAGGAAAAAACAAAAATCTTGAATGAGTTGAAAATAAAATACTATCAATACTTGGGTAATCGTTTAGTTAATTTATGTTGCAAATCTGTAGTGTTGAATATATGATGTGAAATGTTTTTATGTGCAATATAATCATTATAATTTGTTATAACTAACCACAGTTGGTTACTATGCCCTGGCAACGCTGTGCTCTTCAGCTAGTATATATACACTCACTGGCCACTTTATTAGGTACACCTGTCCAACTGTGTGTTAAGACTTAATTTCTAATCAGCCAATCACATGGCGGCAACTCAGTGCATTTAGGCATGTAGACATGGTCAAGACAATCTCCTGCAGTTCAAACCGAGCATCAGTATGGGGAAGAAAGGTGATTTGAGTGCCTTTGAACGTGGCATGATTGTTGGTGCCAGAAGGGCTGGTCTGAGAATTTCAGAAACTGCTGATCTACTGGGATTTTCACGCACAACCATCTCTAGGGTTTACAGAGAATGGTCCGAAAAAGAAAAAAAATCCAGTGAGCGGCAGTTCTGTGGCCGGAAATGCCATGTTGATGCCAGAGGTCAGAGGAGAATGGGCAGACTGGTTCGAGCTGATAGAAAGGCAACAGTGACTCAAATTGCCACCCGTTACAACCAAGGTAGGCAGAAGAGCATCTCTGAACGCACAGTGCGTCGAACTTTGAGGCAGATGGGCTACAGCAGCAGAAGACCACACTGGGTACCACTCCTCTCAGCTAAGAACAGGAAACTGAGGCTACAATTTGCACAAGCTCATCGAAATTGGACAGTAGAAGATTGGAAAAACGTTGCCTGGTCTGATGAGTCTCGATTTCTGCTGCGACATTCGGATGGTAGGGTCAGAATTTGGCGTAAACAACATGAAAGCATGGATCCATCCTGCCTTGTATCAACGGTTCAGGCTGGTGGTGGTGGTGTCATGGTGTGGGGAATTTTTTCTGGGCACTCTTTGGGCCCCTTGGTACCAATTGAGCATCGTTGCAACGCCACAGCCTACCTGAGTATTGTTGCTGACCATGTCCATCCCTTTATGACCACAATGTACCCAACATCTGATGGCTACTTTCAGCAGGATAATGCGCCATGTCATAAAGCTCGAATCATCTCAGATTGGTTTCTTGAACATGACAATGAGTTTACTGTACTCAAATGGCCTCCTCAGTCACCAGATCTCAATCCAATAGAGCATCTTTGGAATGTGGTGGAACGGGAGATTCGCATCAGGGATGTGCAGCCGACAAATCTGCGCCAACTGTGTGATGCCATCATGTCAATATGGTCCAAAATCTCTGAGGAATGCTTCCAGCACCTTGTTGAATCTCTGCCACGAAGAATTGAGGCAGTTCTGAAGGCAAAAGGGGGTCCAACCCCTTACTAGCATGGTGTACCTAATAAAGTGGCCAGTGAGTGTATATATATATATATATATATACACACACACATATATTTTTTTCTATAGTAGGAGGGGAGGGAAAACGGCCCTAGAAACAACAATTAAATAGTGCTTTGCAAATGTAGAAAAATTAATGCCTAATGGTTTAAATGTTCTTTAACCCAAGTTCCAGAAAATTCACATAATGGAAAAAGCAAATAAGAAACTAGAGAAAGACAGATTTCCCAAGACATGGGGAATCTACTAGTAATTAAATCCAGAGATTGCTGATAAGTACATCAGAACTTATTGCACCCTAGAGGTTATATACTGTAAGATACAGCTTTGCTGCACGTGCAATCCATGACAGCCAGGACTATACAATATATAAAATGCACACATAGGCTGACGGAACAAAAATATTTGTTGGCAAATCCCTGTGCATTTAGTTGCATATAACACGGTTAGGAAATAAATACTGGCTTCATCTTCAAGGCTGGCACCTTTCTGTTAAGTGTAGTCTTTAAACCCTTTTTGATATCGGGCATAATAATATGCTGATGTTGGACTCCCTGAGCCCGCACCTTGCCGGGCACAAGATAGCTGATATACAGTGGGGCAAAAAAGTATTTAGTCAGTCAGCAATAGTGCAAGTTCCACCACTTAAAAAGATGAGAGGCGTCTGTAATTTACATCATAGGTAGACCTCAACTATGGGAGACAAACTGAGAAAAAAAAATCCAGAAAATCACATTGTCTGTTTTTTTTTCATTTTATTTGCATATTATGGTGGAAAATAAGTATTTGGTCAGAAACAAGCAATCAAGATTTCTGGCTCTCACAGACCTGTAACTTCTTCTTTAAGAGTCTCCTCTTTCCTCCACTCATTACCTGTAGTAATGACACCTGTTTAAACTTGTTATCAGTATAAAAAGACACCTGTGCACACCCTCAAACAGTCTGACTCCAAACTCCACTATGGTGAAGACCAAAGAGCTGTCAAAGGACACCAGAAACAAAATTGTAGCCCTGCACCAGGCTGGGAAGACTGAATCTGCAATAGCCAACCAGCTTGGAGTGAAGAAATCAACTGTGGGAGCAATAATTAGAAAATGGAAGACATACAAGACCACTGATAATCTCCCTCGATCTGGTGCTCCACGCAAAATCCCACCCCGTGGGGTCAGAATGATCACAAGAACGGTGAGCAAAAATCCCAGAACCACGCGTGGGGACCTAGTGAATGAACTGCAAAGAGCTGGGACCAATGTAACAAGGCCTACCATAAGTAACACACTACGCCACCATGGACTCAGATCCTGCAGTGCCAGACGTGTCCCACTGCTTAAGCCTGTACATGTCCGGGCCCGTCTGAAGTTTGCTAGAGAGCATTTGGATGATCCAGAGGAGTTTTGGGAGAATGTCCTATGGTCTGATGAAACCAAACTGGAACTGTTTGGTAGAAACACAACTTGTCGTGTTTGGAGGAAAAAGAATACTGAGTTGCATCCATCAAACACCATACCTACTGTAAAGCATGGTGGTGGAAACATCATGCTTTGGGGCTGTTTCTCTGCAAAGGGGCCAGGACGACTGATCCGGGTACATGAAAGAATGAATGGGGCCATGTATCGTGAGATTTTGAGTGCAAACCTCCTTCCATCAGCAAGGGCATTGATGATGAAACGTGGCTGGGTCTTTCAACATGACAATGATCCAAAGCACACTGCCAGGGCAATGAAGGAGTGGCTTCGTAAGAAGCATTTCAAGGTCCTGGAGTGGCCTAGCCAGTCTCCAGATCTCAACCCTATAGAAAACCTTTGGAGGGAGTTGAAAGTCCGTGTTGCCAAGCGAAAAGCCAAAAACATCACTGCTCTAGAGGAGATCTGCATGGAGGAATGGGCCAACATACCAACAGTGTGTGGCAACCTTGTGAAGACTTACAGAAAACGTTTGACCTCTGTCATTGCCAACAAAGGATATATCACAAAGTATTGAGATGAAATTTTGTTTCTGACCAAATACTTATTTTCCACCATAATATGCAAATAAAATGATAAAAAAACAGACAAGGTGATTTTCTGGATTTTTTTTTTCTCAGTTTGTCTCCCATAGTTGAGGTCTACCTATGATGTAAATTACAGACGCCTCTCATCTTTTTAAGTGGTGGAACTTGCGCTATTGCTGACTGACTAAATACTTTTTTGCCCCACTGTATACAGTTAACATTTGGCGGCGACAGCCATGGGTGGAATAGCGATCCACCTGTGGCTGTTAACTAGTTAAATGTCACTTCCTCACCCTGATCCTCCTTCCTCCCACCATGCCAAGTGTCCAGGGAAAACTGATCCCACACTTGGACTCTCCGAAGAGCTGTTCACTTTTCAATTTATAGATTCAGGCCTCTCGCCCAGTCCACTTGAAGTGGGGCAAGAGGAGATCACATGTAGTGATGCTCAAATATTTGAGCAGCCACGGTCACACGAAGACAATGGTGGGAAAGTGTCACAAGAGGTGGGCGATGATGAGACACAATTGCCAGAAGTCAGGAGGAGGACCAGGGTGCAGAAGTGGAGGACGAGGTGGTGGATGATATAGTAACTGACCCAAGCTGGTAGGAGTACATGCAGAGAGAGGACAAAAGCACACAGGGTAAGGTAGGCATAGCACCGCAACAGGCAGGAAGAAGCAGTGTGGTGGTCACAGACAGAAGGTGGGCAACCATTCTCCATGACACCAACACGACAGAAGTTGCCAGTCCAACTGTTAGGTCTTGCCGAGTCTGGTTGTTTTTTTAAAGACTTAGCCGATAACCCAAAAAATGCCGATTGCAACACCTGCCAGGTCAGCATCTGCAGGGGTTGCAAAACTACCAGCCTGACCACCACCAGCATGATCAGGCACATGGCAGCAAAACACCCGACTTTTTAGGCCAAACCCCAGGGTCTAGGAACAGTGTCTGCAGGTGACACCACTGCTTCTACCACTGTTGTGCATGCAAGCCAATCCCCTGTCCATGGTGCATGCAAAGATGCAACCTGCCCTGCATCTGTCGTTGCACACAGTCAAATACCACCATCAGCAAGCACGTCCATGTCCTTGTCCCAGCGCAGCGTTCAGTTGTCCATATCCCAGTCCTTGGATGGCAAGCACAAATATACAGCCAATGCCCCACAGGGCACCCTACTAAATTCACACATTTTGCGACTGCTTACGATTGAAATGTTGCCTTTTTGGCTCGTGAAGATGGAACCTTTCCGCAACCTGATGGTGGCAGCCGTCCCTCGGTACTCGGTCCCCAGCTGCCACTATTTCTCCCGATGTGCCATCCCCGTATTACACAAGTGCATGTCCCACAACATTATCCATGCCATCAACAATGCAGTTACTGGGAAAGTCCACCTAACCACTGACACGTGGACAAGTGCTTGTCGGCAGGGATGGTACATCTCACTGACGGCACACTGGGTTAACATAGTTGAAGCTGGGACACAGTCGGATCTTGGGATTGAACACGTCGTCTCGACGCCGAGGATTGCGGGCCCTATGTCAATCAGGATTGCCCCCACAGTCTACAGCTCCTGCATTTCATCTTCCTCTTACTCCTCTTCAGCCTCCATCTCCGAAATGACCACATCAGTCACAAGCTGGAAGCACTGTATCACTTCCTTTACCAAGCGCCTACAGGCTGTGCTGAAGTTAATATGCTTAGGTGACAAACCGCACAATGATGACGAGTTGTGTACAGCTCTGAAATAGCAGGCAGATCTGTGGCTGACACTGCTGAACCTACAACCAGGCATGGTTGTGTGTGACAATGGCCGGAACCTGGTGGTGGCTGTGAGGCAAGGTGAGCTCACACACGTACCATGCCTGGCCCATGTGCTTAACCTTGTTTTTCATCAGTTTCTAAAAATCTACCCAGAGCTGCCAAATATGCTTGTCAAGAGTACGCTGCCTGTGTGCCTATTTTAGAAAGTCAGCTACAGCTTCAGCCGCCCTTGCTGTGCTTCAGCAGCATTTGCAGCTTCAGGCTCACTGACTGATGTGTGATGTCCCCACGCGTTGGAACTCTACACTGCAGATGTTGGAAAGGATTTGTGAACAGAAGAGGGCAGTTTTTGACTACAAGCATCAACAAAGCCGTCAGTATTCAGTTCAGACTCCACACATAAGACCTCAGGAGTGGACATGGATGTCAGACATACAGTATGTAGCATCCTCCAAAACTTTGAGGACTCCACCAAGATGGTGAACAGCGATGACGCCATAATTAGCATCACAATTAGCTCTCTGCTCACAATTAAAGAGGATGCATTGCAAGAGGAGCATGATGAGGTGGAACAAGGAACAATACAGGGTGATTACACACAGCCCTGCCTCATCTCATCCCAACGTGGATTGGGTGACAATGAGGAAGAGGAGGAAAAGCAGGAGCTAGTTTCATGCACTATAGAAGGTACTATAAGCACAACACTCATACCGTCTGTTCAGCGTGGATGGCCTCAGGACAGAGAGGAGGTGAAGGAGAAGAAAAGCATGGTCAGTCATTCTATTGGTGAGGACATGAAAGTCTTGCCTGTTAGCAATCTGGCACGCATAGTTGAGATTATGTTACGCTGCCTTTCCCGTGACCATTGTGTTCTGAAAATTTTGTGGTACAGTCATTACTGGTTGGTGACTCTTCTTAACTGATGCTACAAGGAGAAATTTCTTTCTTTTTTTTCCTGAGGCGGAAAGGTCTACTAAAATGGGGCAATACTAAAGGCCCTATGTTGCGGAATTATTAAAAAAATTTCCGTCTGAAAAAGGATTTCAGGCAAGAGAGACACAACTCCAATTCAGCAGAGGCAAAGGAACACTGGCAAAGTTCTGGGAGAGTCTTCTCGGACTCTTCCATCGCACTGGCCCTGAGGCACTGGGTTCTCTTACAAGGTGTGCAAAGTTTTAGAAGATGCTGAGGAAGTACCTTGCTGATCGTACCAGCGCCCTCCGTGATTCCTCTGTGCCTTATAATTATTGGGTATCCAAGCTGGACATGTGTCATGAACTGGCTCCCTATGCCTTTGAGGTCCTGGCCTGCCCTGCTGCTAGCATTTTGTCAGAGTGGGTTTTTAGTGCTGCTGGTGGAATTATAACTAGTGTTGAGCATTCCGATACCGCAATTATCGGGTGATATTCGCTGTATCGCAATTCCGATACTTAGTTCCGATACTTTTTTCATATCGAATACCGGAATCGGAAGTTCCCATAATGCTAGGAGCCCGCTTGATTTGAATCAGCCAATGGGGATCCTCAGAAGTGTGGGCACAACCTGTTAGGCATGTAGGCATGTTAACTACTGGCATGGCTGTGATTGGCTGCTGAAATGATGTCATGATGCACTATAAAAATCGCAGTAGCCGCCATTTCGGGTTCACTCTGCTGTGAATTCAGTTAGGGACAGGCTGCTGTTGAAGACTGTGAGGGATAGTTAGAAATAGCGATCATCAAACATATCTATTGCTCTACCCAGGCTACATAATCCACCACTGTAGCATTTTTTTAGCCCAGCATCGCTGTTTTAATAGCTGTCTGCAAGGGCTGTGTGCGTGCAGACCCACGCTGTGTAGTGTGTCCGGCAGGCATGTCTGCTTGTAGGCCGCCCAGCGTGTGTCTCTGCCTCATACACATTTATCTTTTATTGCTGCTTTTTTTTTCTCCTGTATAGTGTGCTTCCATACGTATCCTTATACGTTGGTTGCAAACACTAAAGGATTGGACAGTGGAGACTTTCAGCAGCCTTTCAGTGCCATAGCCCATTTCTCTGCACTGTTTTTGGCTGTCTGATAGGTCTCTCTGTGTGTGAGTGCAGCTCACGTTGCAGTGTGTTCTACAGCCACCGCTGGTTGTAGTCCACTCAGCATGCGTCACTGCCTCATACATAGTCCTTTTTTGGCAGCTAATTTGTCCAGATTTTTGCTCCTATATTAGTGTGCTTCCATCCGCATCCATTGTCATTGGTTGGTTGCAAACACTATATAGGATTAGATAGAGGAGCCTTTTTGCTGGCTTGTGCTCTTCAGGGCCAGCCAGACTAGTATCACCCTATTTTTTGGAACCTCATCAATTGCATTGTAGGTTAGCTTCTTGCATTGTAATTGCTCCAAAAAGTTTGTGATACTATAGCTTTCAAACTTTGGTCACATCCTTTTATTTTCCCCCCCCGCCAAAAAAAAAGGAAATAAAGTTCACCAAACACTCCACTTTAGAGTTGTGTAGGCCACATTAGATCATATTAAAGTGTAGTACACACACTCTTAGCAAAATTAGTGTTTCTTATACTGGTTAGCAGGTGTTCAGGAATAAGAACACTAAGCCCCCCCCTTTTTTACTTTTCTGCCTATCTTTATCAGTCTACCAAGATGAAGAAGGCAGGGAGTAAGGCATGTGGTTGTGGCCATGGAGTTTCAGCAGGGAGAGGACGGGGGGATTCAGTAGGGAGAGTACGTGGGGATTCGGTGTCTGCTGCGACCACCAGTGACCCGGCATCCCCCACTTTTACCAGGCAACAGTCCTTCATGCGCAGCTTTGTAGGACCTCGCCGTACCCCACTGCTGCGTGACGAACAAATTGAAGCCGTTGTCGGATGGATGGCAGCTAACTTATCCACTTCAATGACTTCCGCATCCTCCCAGGGCCAGAGCACTGAAGAGCAACCATCTGTCTCTTCACCACCTGCCAAATCGCCCAGGCAGTCTGAGAGCCCTGGACAGGAGCCATCTCAATCTTTACTTCTGCTCTCAGAATCTGTTGGCTTGGAAAGAGGTGGCCAGCCAAGCAGCATTCTAGAGCGTGAAGAAGAGGGAGTATGCAGTGATGCGCAACTGCTTTGTCCCTCTGAATCTGAAGAGACGGGTGGGCCATTGCCTATTGTCAGCACACCTCAGTACTCATCTGATGATGATGAGACTCAGCTGCCAATTTCTGGTGCGTACGGTGCTGGCGAGACAACCCAGGACCAGCCGGTGCTTGAAGAGGGGAGTGGAGATGATGAGTTCCTTGGCCCATCATGGCATCAGCCACAGGAAGGTGGTGGGAGCAGCTCTGAGGAAGAGATTCCCTGAACGGCAAAAAGAGGAGGGAGAGGGCGGGGGCAGACTTGGTTGCCTGTAGCCTCCACTTTGGCACCCGTGAGGAGCAATCCTCTTCCAAAACACAAAACGGGCGCTCCCAGGACTTGCAGTGCGTGGTCTTTTTTTGACACAGTGGCAGATGACATTTGCTTTGTCAAATGCAAGCTGTATCATCAGAAAGTTAAACGAGGGAAAAATGTGAGCAACCTCAATACCACAAATATGTGGAAACATGTGCGTACCAAGCACGAGGTGGAGTTACACAGACACACTGAAGATGTAGGCCAACCTTCAGCAGCACCTACCACCTCTTCAGCTCGTGTTGGGGCCTCTTCCTCCAGCTCACACACAGCTGGTTCGGCTTCCTCACTGGAATGCCATGGAAGAACCTCTGCCACTGTTGTCCAGAGACCCAGTGAAATACCACCCACTGAACCACGTTCTCAGTCATCAGCACACTCCCAGGCCACTCACCAGCAATCAGTAGCACAGGCATGGGAGAAAAAGCGGCCATACTCGGCAAACCATCCCTGAGCACTGGCTCTGAATGCCTGCATTGTCAAACTACTGGCTCTTGAGATGCTGTCATTCAGGCTGGTGGAGACTGACACCTTCCGGAACTTGATGTAATTGGGAGTTCCACAATACAATGTGCCCAGCCGCTTTTATTTCAGCAAGCATGCCGTCCCTGCCCTGCAAAAGCATGTGGAGGGAAAAATTAAAAATGCGCTACTAAACGCCGTCAGTAGCAAGGTCCACCTGACCACCGATGCGTGGACCAGTAGCCATGGACAGGGACGATACCTTTCCCTCACTGCCCATTGGGTCAATGTTGTGGAGCCGGGTACAGATCTGGAGAGTGGCTCTGTACATATTCTGCCAACTCCAAGGATTGCAGGAATGCAGTCTGTACATATTGAGTCCTCCTCCTACTTTAGTTCCTCGGAATCAGCACTGCATGAGCCTGTTAGGCCAGATATGAGCACAGGTGTGGCGAAACGTCAACAGGCCGTCCTTAAATTAATTTCTTTGGGGAATCGGAGCCACACAGCACAGGAGCTCTGGAATGCCATCAAGCAGGAGAGCGATGTGTGGTTTGTGCCAGCGAATCTCCAGCCAGGTTTGGTAGTGAGTGACAATGGCCGAAATCTAGTGGCAGCTCTGGGCCTAGGCAACCTCACTCACATACCATGTCTGGCACACGTGCTCAATTTGGTCGTGCAGAGCTTTCTGAGGGACTCTCCGGATCTTGATGCACTGCTGCACAAGGTTCGCCTAGAGTGTGCTCACTTGCGGCGTTCCAGCATGGCAAGATCGCGCATTACATCTCTGCAACGCCGATTCCGCCT
The DNA here is from genome assembly GCF_039654945.1 of Dendrobates tinctorius. Classification (NCBI taxonomy): domain Eukaryota; kingdom Metazoa; phylum Chordata; class Amphibia; order Anura; family Dendrobatidae; genus Dendrobates; species Dendrobates tinctorius. The sequence continues at coordinate 9,016,929 of NW_027361796.1, forward strand.
GCCAGAACATCGCATCATATGTGACCTCCCCACCAGGTGGAATTCAACGTTACATATGTTGGAGCGGTTGTGTGAGCAGCAGGCAGCAGTAATGGAGTACCAGCTGCATCAGGCGCAAACAAGTCGCACTGTGCGCCGGACACACTTCACCACCACTGAGTGGGCCACTATGAGGGACATCTGCCAAGTTTTGCGTGCCTTCGATGACTCCACGTGGATGGCCAGTGCAGATGATGCACTAGTCAGCATGACTGTCCCCCTTATCTGTCTGCTTCAAAAAAACCTTACAAGCACCAAGTGAGGAGGTTTTTGAAGAGGTCGAGGATGAGGAGTCAGAAATGCCATCTGCTTCTGGCAAGTCTGCACAACGTGCTTCCACACAAAGGCCCAGGCAGGGGACACTTAGTGAGGAGGATGACGAGGAGTCAATGGAGGAGGAGGAACACATCTCTACAGAGGAGGGAGGTACACAAGGCTCTAGTAGTCAGTGTGTACAGCGAGGGTGGGGTGATGCTGAGCAGGCTGAGATGCTGCCTCAAGCTGGGGACAGCGTTTCCGGTCCAGTTGGCAGTCTGCAGCACATGGTTGATTTCATGCTGCAGTGCTTGTTAAATGACTGTCGCATCGCCAACATTCTCCACACAGCTGATTATTGGGTGTACACCCTCTTAGATCCTCGCTACCGGGACAACTTACAAAGCCTCATACACAGTTGAACCGGGAGCGTAAAATGCGGGAGTACCAAGAAACACTTGTGCAGGCCATCATGTTCTCCATTCCCCCCGCAAGTGTTGCTGGTAGTGCTTTTCAAAGCAGCCATGTGGATAGAGGCAGTGGAGGAAGCTCTGCACAAAGAGGTAGCAGAGGCAGTGCCACAGGACAAGGCAAGGCCAGTATGGCCCAAATGGCTACACCATCACAGACGGCTCCAGTCAGCAGGAGGCAACGTTTCCGTCAGATGGTGACAGACTACTTGTCTTGCCCTGTTAGTGTACTCCCAGACGGCTCTTCCCCGTTCAAGTTTTGAGTCTCTAAGCTGGATACATGGCCAGAGCTTAGCCAGTATGCATTGGAGGTGCTGGCTTGCCCTGCTGCCAGTGTATTATCGGAACCTGTCTTTAGTGCTGCAGGTGGTGTGGTAACAGACCGTCGCACGCGACTATCCGCCGATAATGTTGACCGGCTTACTTTTGTGAAAATAAACAAGGCCTGGATCTCACCTGAATTTGCCAGTCCTCTTCCAGAATAAATAATTGGCTGGCAACAGGATCCAGGTCTCCTGTTGTGTTCATGTTTCTATGACCTGAACTTTATTTCCTGGGCTACAGCAACGCCCGCTGTTGCTCAGAAGTGCTGTCCACACAGACAAAACACTCGCTCATGTGTAAGTGGGGTTTGGTAACGTCAGCTGATCCCCTGCTGTGTGTATGGCAAAGTGTCCTGCTCCCTCCACAATCAAACAACCTCAGATTTACACCTGGCTCCAAGTAGGCCTCGTCCTACTACCTGATTTTCCCTGGGCTCCGACACCACCAGTTGGTGCTCAGAAGTGCTGTACGCACAGACAAAACACTCGCTCATGTGTAAGTGGGGTTCGGTAGCGTCAGCTGATCCCCTGCTGTGTGTACGGCAAACTCTCCTGCTGCCTACAACTTCTGACTACCTCTGATTTAATATGTTCTCTGATTTGCCCTCTGTCTCCACTCTGTTTTGAGTATTTCCTCTGGCCTACAACACCGCCTGTTTCTGCTCTAAAGTGCCGTCTGCGCAATCAACACTTGTTCCTGTGTTACCTGGGTCCTGTAACATCTGCTCATCTCCAGAGGTGAGTCCGGCAATGTCTCCTGCTTTGTCTACATTCCCACTACTTGTAGTGGAAAAGTGGACAGAGCAGGAGACATTGCCTGACTCACCTCTAGGGAGAAGCTGCTGTTACAGAACCCCAGTAACACAGGAACAAGTGTTGGTTGTGCAGACGGCATTTCAGAGCAGCAACTGGCATGGTTGGAAGCCAGAGGAAATACTTGAAACAGAGTGAAGCCAGAGGCCTAATTGGAGTACGTTGACAGTTATTAGTAGTGTAGAAACAATCGAAAGCTGCTACCAAGTAGGCCTCAGCCTACTACCTGATTTTCCCTGGGCTCCGACACCGACAGTTGGTGCTCAGAAGTGCTGTCCACATAGAAAAAACACTTGTTCATGTGTAAGTGGGGTTCGGTAACGTTTGCTGATCCCCTGCTGTGTGTATGGCCAACTCTCCTGCTGCCTCCAAATTCAAACAACGTCTTATCTTAAACTGCCTCCAAGTAGGCCTCAGCCTACAAAATGACTATCCCTGGGCTCCAACATCGTCAGTTGTTGCTCGGAAGTGCTGTCCACACAGAAAAAAACACTCGTTCATGTGAAAGTGGGTGTCAGTAATGTCAGCTGATCCCCTGCTGTGTGGAGGGCAAAGTGTCCTGCTCCCTCCAAAGTCAAAATACCTCCGATTTACACCTGGCTCCTAGTAGGCCTCAGCCTACACCATAATTGTCCCTGGGCTCCAACAACGCCAGTTGGTGCTCGGAAGTGCTCTCCGCACAGAAAAAAACACTCGTTCATGTGAAAGTGGGGGTCGGTAACGTCAGCTAATCCCCCTGGTGTGCCTCCAAATTGTATCTACTTCTGATTTAAACATTCTCTGATTTGGCCTCTGTCTCCACTCTGTCTCTAGTATTTCCCCTGACCTCCAACACCGCCAGTTCCTGCTCACAGTTGCCGTCCACGCATTCCACACTTGTTCCTGTGTTCCTGGTGATCTGTTACGTGAGCAGATCCCCCAATGTGTGTCCGGCACTGTCTCCTGCTCTGTCCACCTTCCCACTACAAGTGGTGGGAATGTGGACAGAGCAGGAGACATTGGCAGACACACATCAGGGGATCTGCTGACATTACAGAACCCCAGTAACACAGGAACACGTGTGGATTGGGCAGACGGCTACTGTACGCATAAACTGGTGGTGTTGGTGGTCACGTGAAATCCTGGAAACAGAGTGGAGACAGATGCCTAATTGGAGCACGTTGACAGTCTGTTGTAGCCTACAAACAATCTAAAACTGCCACCAAGTAGGCCTCGGCCTACACCATGATTGTCCCTGGGCTCCAACAACGCCAGTTGGTGCTCGGCAGTGTCTTTGGCATGGGTACTCCCTGTTGCCCAGCCTGTTTTCAGCACGCCTGCTGTTTCCGGGTAGTGTCAAGGTCACCATGCCACCAATCCGTTGTCCTGTCGTCTTGCGGCCGGGTTAGCCGACTTTACGGTGCCTGCAGTTTAGGTGACTCCTATGTGGGCTGTGGGAACTGGCACTGAAGGCTGGATCCGTAGTGCCAATGGGACATGGACCCCCTGTAGGACTGTGGGTTTCGGTAACTGCGGCCGGCTTGCGGCCTGGCTACTTTGCTTTGGATGGGTACCTTCTGCTACCCATCTGGGTGCCAGCACTGTCAGCTGGTTCTCGCCAGAGCCTATGGCCTAGGTGCCTCCATCTCGGTATCCGAGGTCCAGCAACGTCATCTGGTCCTTGGTAGTACTTTTTAGCACAGGTACCTTCTGCTTAGTAACCGTGGTCCAGCACCGTCAGTTGGTCCTTGGTAGTGCCATTGGCTCTTGTTCCTTCTGCTACCCATCCGGGTTCCAGAACTGTCAGCTGGTTCTCGCAAGAGCCTTTGGCCTAGGTGCCTCCATCTCGGTATCCGAGGTCCAGCACCGTCAGCTGGTCCTTTGTAGTGCTTTTTAGCACAGGTACCTTCTGCTTAGTAACCGTGGTCCAGCACTGTCAGTTGGTCCTCGGTAGTGCCATTGGCTCTTGTTCCTTCTGCTACCCATCCAGGTTCCAGCACTGTCAGCTGGCTCTCGCCAGAGCCTTTGGCCTAGATGCCTCCATCTTGGTATCCGAGGTCCAGCAACGTCAGCTGGTCCTTGGTAGTGGTTTCTAGCACAGGTACTTCCTGCATAGTAACCGGGGTCCAGCACCGTCAGCTGTTCCTCAGTAGTGCCATTGGCTCTTGTTCCTTCTGCTGCCACTACGGGTTCCAGTACTGTCAGCTGGTTCTCGCCAGTTTCTCAGCCTTCTTGTATCTTCTGCTACATTTCCAAGATCAAGCTTTTTGAAATTGTCTTTGGTAATCCTTATTGATCTCCATGACGACGACCCTGATGACGACGACCCTGAAGACCACACCAAAGAAGACCAGTAACACAGGAACACGTGTGGATTGGGCAGACGGCTACTGTATGCATAAACTGGTGGTGTTGGTGGTCACGTGAAATCCTGGAAACAGAGTGGAGACAGATGCCTAATTGGAGCACGTTGACAGTCTGTTGTAGCCTACAAACAATCTAAAACTGCCACCAAGTAGGCCTCGGCCTACACCATGATTGTCCCTGGGCTCCAACAACGCCAGTTGGTACTCGGCAGTGTCTTTGGCACGGGTACTCCCTGTTGCCCAGCCTGTTTTCAGCACGCCTGCTGTTTCCGGGTAGTGTCAAGGTCACCATGCCACCAATCCGTTGTCCTGTCGTCTTGCGGCCGGGTTAGCCGACTCTACGGTGCCTGCAGTTTAGGTGACTCCTATGTGGGCTGCGGGAACTGGCACTGAAGGCTGGATCCGTAGTGCCAATGGGACATGGACCCCCTGTAGGACTGTGGGTTTCGGTAACTGCGGCCGGCTTGTGGCCTGGCTACTTTGCTTTGGATGGGTACCTTCTGCTACCCATCCGGGTGCCAGCACTGTCAGCTGGTTCTCGCAAGAGCCTTTGGCCTAGGTGCCTCCATCTCGGTATCCGAGGTCCAGCACCGTCAGCTGGTCCTTTGTAGTGCTTTTTAGCACAGGTACCTTCTGCTTAGTAACCGTGGTCCAGCACTGTCAGTTGGTCCTCGGTAGTGCCATTGGCTCTTGTTCCTTCTGCTACCCATCCGGGTTCCAGCACTGTCAGCTGGCTCTCGCCAGAGCCTTTGGCCTAGGTGCCTCCATCTTGGTATCCGAGGTCCAGCAACGTCAGCTGGTCCTTGGTAGTGGTTTCTAACACAGGTACTTCCTGCATAGTAACCGGGGTCCAGCACCGTCAGCTGTTCCTCAGTAGTGCCATTGGCTCTTGTTCCTTCTGCTGCCACTACGGGTTCCAGTACTGTCAGCTGGTTCTCGCCAGTTTCTCAGCCTTCTTGTATCTTCTGCTACATTTCCAAGATCAAGCTTTTTGAAATTGTCTTTGGTAATCCTTATTGATCTCCATGACGACGACCCTGATGACGACGACCCTGAAGACCACACCAAAGAAGACCAGAATTATGACCCTAAATAATATGACCAAGAGGACAAAGAACATGAAGACAACCACCAAGATGCAGAACAAAAGACAGAAGAACAAGAAGCAGAAGAAGCAGAAGAACAGAAAGCAGAAGAACATTAAGCATAAGACTAAAAATCAGCATAGAAGAAATCAAAATTATAAGCAGAAGACTAAGCAGTAAATGGGGGTGAGTCCGTTCCTCCTCGTGGTGCCCCTGGAAAATGCCTGCTGCTGCAGGCCAAACTGAACGCGGACAAATCCTGTTGTAAATCTTTTGTGACAGGCAGAACGTAAGGTGTAATCTTATAACTTTTATAGATAAGTACTACAGGAATGCCTGTCACCATAAGAAAATGAAGAAAAAGAAGAATAGGAAGAAGATGAAGAAATAGAATATGAAAATTAATAATAGCTGAATAAGAAGAATATGAAGAATGGAAAAAAAATTTAATGGGAAGAAGGTGAAGAAGAAGAAGATGAATAAGGTGAAGAAAAAGTTGATGAAAAAAATGCTACTGCTGCGGATCATGAAGGAGAAAGTGTGGGAGAAATACAAAAGAAGGTGAAGAGCATGGAAGTTGTGAAACATACATATCTGACAAAATATAAAAAAGTTAACATAGTCAATATCTTTTTAACTCCGAACGTCTTGAAAAAAAAAATTGGAATTAATGCTATGCCATGTGATTTGAATAAACCACTATAATAATAATAATAATAAATTTTATTTTTATAGCGCCGACATATTCCGCAGCACTTTACATTTCAGAGGGGATTTGTACCCCACTATGCCTTTAATGTCTCCTCCACCTCCCACAATACATTCTACATGATTCTTATTTGTTTTCAATTATGTAGAATTAGCCAACAAGGAAATAAAGGGCTTTTTTTAATTCCAATACCGGAAGTCCCATTGACTTGAATGGGACTTCCGGTATCGGAATCGGCGATACCCGATATTTTTTTCGTATCGGGCGATACCATCCAATACGATATTTTTGGGTATCAAACGATATCGCTCAACACTAATTATAACTAATAAGCGCTTCCGCCTGTCAACTGAAAATGCTGACAGGCTGACTCTTATAAAAATGAACAAGGGCTGGATTGTGCCAGACTTCTCAACACCACCAAATGATAGCAGTGTAACATAAACTCAAATCCAGTGTCTTTCATTTGGGAGGTCTATTCCCATGCACCTGTTTACACCCACACATGGGTATGCGATTCGGTATGCGATTCTTGTTTTTGGCTATTTGCTGTTGTGCTCCTCCTTCTCCTCATCCTCCACCACCATATTACCAGGGTGACCATGGTCCGTGAAGCAACTCCCACATAATTTTTTTAAAGGTTGCTTATGATGCCTGTGCAAAAATAAATGGTTATACAGTATGTTCATGTATACCCCCAGGTGTAAATATTTGTCAGCCCATGCACTTACTGCACGGGCATTACAAGTATGGGAGACCGGCTCCTTTCTAATGGGAACATTTTTTATGAGGCCCTCCTCCACGTCTGTTCAAAGGGGAATTGGAGTGGCTCCAAATTTTTGAAGCCCTTGCATTCACTATATAGGCAAACATTATGGGAGACCCACTTCTTCATAATGGGAACATTTTTTCATGAGGCCCTCCTCTACGTCTCTTCAAAGGGGCATTGGAATTGCTCCAAATTTTTGGAAATTCCTGCATTCACTGCTTAGGAAAACACTAAAGGAGACCCACTTCTTCATAATGGGCACCTTTTTTCATGAGGCCCTCCTGTACGTCTCTTCAAAGGGGTATTGGATGCGTCTAAATTTTGGCTATGCCTTGTATTCACTGATTTGGCAAACAGAATTGGAGAACCAATTTCTAACAATGGGAACACTGTTTTCAGGAGGCCTATTTGTACATCTCTTCAAAGGGGTATAGGGCTGTGTCTCAGTTTTGGCCATGCCTTGCATTCACTGCTTTGGCAAACAGTATGGGAGAACACAGAACTTAAGCACATGCTAAAAAGAAAGAAAGAAATGTTTATAAAATGGAAAGAGGGAGGCATATCTAAAGAGGAATATAATGCTGTGTGCAGAACTTGCAGGGCACAAATAAGATTTCTAAAGCTGACAATGAATTGAGGCTTGCAAGAGACATCAAAAGCAATAATAAAGGATTTTGTGGATACGTCAAAAGTAAAAGAAAAGTCAAAGATGCTATAGGATTTTTACAGGATGAAAATGATGAAATGGTAAGACAGGATGTTGAGAAGGCCGAACTTTTAAATTCCTATTTTGCATCTGTTTTCTCTCAGAAATGAAATGTAACATCAACTGTTCTTCACTGTCCTATTAAGGGAATAGAAGAATCAAGGATATCTATAAACAGAAAGATAGTGAGGAAACACTTAGCTAACCTAAATGAATACAAGCCTCCAGGTCCAGATGAATTACATCCCAGAGTACTAAAGGAGATAGCAGAAGAAACTTTTGAACCCCTCTCCATAACCTTTGAAAATTCTTGGAGAACAGGAGAAGTCCCAGAAGACTGGAGAAGAGCAAATGTTGTTCCTATCTTCAAAAAGGGGAAGAAGGTGGACCCAGGCAACTATAGGCCGGTGAGTCTGACTTCTATACCAGGAAAGATCTTTGAACAAATTATTAAACAACATGTATGTAAGTACCTGGATAAGAATTAAGTGATTAAACAGAGTCAGCATGGGTTTGTAACTAATAAGTCATGTCAGACTAACTTAATTTCCTTCTATGACAGAATCACTGATTGGGTGGATCAGGGAAATGTTGTAGATACAGTATGTCTTCAGCAAAGCATTTGGCAAAGTATCTCACACAATCCTTATTGAAAAAATGGCTAAGTATGGAATGGACAAGGCAACTGTAAAGTGGATACATAACTGGCTTAGTGATCGGACCCAACGAGTGGTCGTAAATGGCTGCACATCCAGTTGGAAGAATGTCTCAAGTGGGGTACGACAGGGCTCTGTCCTGGGCCCTGTATTGTTCAACATCTTTATCAACGATTTAGATGAAGGAATTGAGGGTAAACTGATTAAATTTGCTGATGACTCAAAGCTAGGAGGGATAGCTAATACTAGAGAAGAGAGAGAGGATTCAAAAAGATATAAATAAACTGGAGCAGTTGTCAGCAACTAACAGAATGGTTTTATAACAGGGAAAAATGCAAAGTGCTACATCTGGGCAATAAAAATGAAAAAAGCATATACAAAATGGGAGGAATAGGGCTAAGCAACAGCACATGTGAAAAAGACTTGGGTATACTAATAGATCGCAGACTGAATATGAGTCAACAGTGTGATGTAGCAGCAAAAAAGCAAATGCAATTCTAGGATGTATTAACAGAAGCATACAGTCTAGATCACGTGAAGTCATTATTGCCCTCTACTCCTCTTTGGTCAGACCTCATCTGTAATACTGTGTCCAGTTTGGGGCGCCACATTTTAAAAAGGGCATCAACAAACTGGAGCAAGTTCAGAGAAGAGCAACCAGAATGGTGACCGGTGTGCAAACCCTGTCTTATGAAGAAAGGTTGCAGGATTTGGGAATGTTTAGCTTGCAGAAGAGAAATCTGAGAGGAAACTTAATAGCTGTCTACAAATATCTCAAGGGCTGTCACATTGTAGAAGGATCATCTTTATTCTCATTTGCACAAGGAAAGACTAGAAGCAATGGGATGAAACTGAATGGGAGGAGACACAGATTAGATATTAGAAAAAACTTTTTGACCGTGAGGGTGATCAATGAGTGGAACAGGCTGCCACGAGAGGTGGTGAGTTCTCCTTCAATAGAAGTCTTCAAAAAGAGGCTGGACAGACATCTGTCTGGTATGATTTAGCGAATCCTGCTTTGAGCAGGAATCCATCTCTACGATTCTAAGATTCTATGATTAACCAATTCCTAATAATGGGATCATTGTTTTCAGGAGGCCTTACTGTACGTCTCTTCATAGGGGTATTGTGGTGCGTCTAAATTTTGGCCAGGCCTTGCATTCCCAGCTTTGGCAAGCAGTATGGGAGAACCAATTCCTAATAATGGGAACATTGTTTTCAGGAGGCCCTCTTGTACCTCTCTTCAAAGAGATATTGGGGTGCATCTAAATTTTGGCCAGGCCTTGCATCCCCTGCATAGGCAAACAGTATGGGAGAACCAATTCCTAATAATGGGAACATTGTTTTCTGGAGGCTCTCTCGTGTGTCTCTTCAAAGGGGTATTGGGGTGCGTCTAAATTTTTGCCAGGCCTTGCATTCACTACATATGCACACATTATGGGAGAACCAATTCCTAATAATAGGAACATTGTTTTCAAGAGGTCCTCTTCTACATCTCGTCAAAGGGGTATTGCGGTGTGTCCAAATTTTGCGCAGCCATGCCACTCACTTCATAGGCAAACACTATGGGAGACCCATTTCCTAATAATGGAAACATGTGTCTGATGATGTGTCACACACCACATGGCCAGCTTTGGTTGTAAAATGTTAAAATAACATTTCCCAGTGAATGTATTTGTCTTGGTTGAAAGCAATGCTAAAGTTCAAAAATGCATCAAAAATGCTATGAGTGAACATAGCCCAAAGGGTGGAGGAGCATTTTTGTTTTTGGTGATTTATTTTGCCTTATATACAAGTCATTACCCTGGAAAGGATGTTCCTTAACATATTTCCCAGGAAAATCCATTTTGGTTTTGTTTTGTATGTGTTAGGCTAGTTTCACACTTGCTTTTTTTTGCAGCGCGTTTTTCCCGCAAAAAAACGCATTGAAAAAACGCATACATAAGCATACAACTGCTGCGTTTTTTTCAAGCATTTTTATGAGCATGCATGAAAAAAACGCAGCGTTTTTATGCGTTTGTATGCGTTTTTAGTGCGTTTTTACCGCGTTTGCGTTTTTTTCCAACATTTTTAGGTGGCCCCTCACACTACCCAAACCATGACTTTACTAACCCTAACCCTGACCCTAACCCTAACCCTAACCCTGACCCTAACCCTTAACCAAATCATACTTAACCCTAACCCAAACCCTAAACCCTAACTAACCCTAACCCTAACCCTAACCCTGACCCTAACCCTAACCCTAACCCTGACCCTAACCCTAACCCTAACCCTAACCCTGACCCTAACCCTAACCCTAACCCTGACCCTAACCCTAACCCTAACCCTAACCCTGACCCTAACCCTTAACAAAACCATACTTAACCCTAATCCTGACCCTAACCCTGACCCTAATCCTTAACAAAACCATACTTAACCCTAACCCTGACCCTAACCCTAACCCTGACCCTAACCCTAACCCTAACCCTGACCCTAACCCTAACCCTAACCCTAACCCTGACCCTAACCCTAACCCTAACCCTGACCCTAACCCTTAACAAAACCATACTTAACCCTAACCCTGACCCTAACCCTAACCCTAACCCTAATCCTGACCCTAACCCTAACCCTAACCCTAACCCTGACCCTAACCCTAACCCTAACCCTAACCCTGACCCTAACCCTTAACAAAACCATACTTAACTATAATCCTGACCCTAACCCTGACCCTAACCCTTAACAAAACCATACTTAACCCTAACCCTGACCCTAACCCTAACCCTGACCCCAACCCTAACCCTAACCCTGACCCTAACCCTAACCCTAACCCTAACCCTGAACCTAACCCTTAACAAAACCATACTTAACCCTAATCCTGACCCTAACCCTGACCCTAACCCTTAACCAAACCATACTTAACCCTAACCCTGACCCAAACCCCAACCTTAACCCTGACCCTGACCCTAACCCTAACCCTAAACCCCCTTAACTAACCCTAACTCTAACCCAAACCCCTAAATTCCATGGTTAAAAAAAAAAAACGCATATGCAAAAAAACGCATACATGAGCATGCCAGTGCGCACATATGCGCATCCATAGGCTATAATGGCCATTTTTAGCGCAAAACGTGCGCATATGTGCGCATGCGCTTTTTTGCAGGGCCAAAAAATGCAACATGCTGCGTCTGGAAAATACCAACGCACACCCCAAAAAAACGCAGCGCATGAAAATCGCATACATGCGCTTACAAGCGCGCAGGTATGCGCACCCATGTTAAATATAGGGGAAAAAACGCATGCGCAGGTATGCGTTTTTTTCCAGCGCTAAAAAACGCAAATGTGAAACCAGCCTTATTGTGAGTCTGTAAAAGTGATGTAAGACTCCGACAACATTGTTCACAGCAGTTACCTGGGAGTCAGAAATGCTTCTATGTCATTTGAGCACAGTTACCATCGATTTCTGCAATAACTAGACCCTCCGAAGACAGCCGGGTGTGGCTGCCAGAAAAATGTTCGAGTTTCCCTTAGACTTACATTGGGCTCCTTGCTCAGGTTGAGCATCCGAGCATTCCAATTAATTTGCTCAACCTGGGCAATGACCACCCAAACATTTTAGTGCTCTCCCGTCACTTCTATTCATATTTCAAATATTTCACATTGACATGCTTTAGCACGATAGAGTGCAACCTTTTAGTGTATATTGTATGTTCTCGGCTAAGGTGTTATCCAAGAATCTTGGGCATGCTCTGATAATATGTTCGAATACCTGTTTGTTAGACAATCTCCTCATGTGTTGCGGCTGTCTAACAGCTGCAAAACATGCAACTACAGAGAATCGAACATATTATTCGAGAACGCTCAAGATACTCGGATGACACCTTAGCCGAGCACATTTGCTCATTACTAATTGTGACATGAAAACAAAAGATATGTTTTTTCCAGTAAAATGTGTTAGTCCCAACTTTGTCATTTTCACAAGGGACAATAGGAAAAAAGCGAACCCTATAATTATTACGCTATTTCCTTAACAGTGTTAATACTCCAGATATGGTCTAAAGCTAATCTTTGGGCAGGAATAGATTGCTGATAACATGTAATTTCTCTCAAACGTTTGTATTTGTAGCACATATCTGGCTGGAATAGAATGTGGACCCCATTCTGCACATTCAGAGGCCTTGAGGTGTGAAAAAAGTAGAACCCCATCCACTTCACAGGAATTCAATCAGTGGTATAGTGACATTGGGCTATACAAAAAAAAATAGGCTTTTTTCCATTAAAATTTTATTCAACTTTAAATTTTCATTTTTTATATGGTGTAATAGTACAAAACTGAACCATACAATTTTATATGCAACATATTTTAATATTAACCTTTTTTTACTACTTAGATTTTACACAACTGTTTGAGCATAAGGCAGGGCTCAGATAGGAAGGAGCGCCATTTGGCTTTTAGAATGACAATTTTGTTTGACTATATGATGGCCACTTTTAACAGAGCCTCTGAGATGACAGATAAAAAAAAAACACAAATGACAGACCCCATTTTGAATATAAAACTACTCAAAGAATTCATTCAAGGGTTTAGAAAGTGTTTTAAACCTTCAAGTAGCTCAAATAATTTTACAATATTGGGCCCAAGAAATAGAAAAATGCATTTTTACCACTACAATATTGTATTAGATACAAATATTTCATTTTCCCAAGGTGCAATAGGCAAAACAGCCCCCACAATTTGTTATACAATTTCTTCCAAACGTGATGAAACTCTATAAGCAATTGGATGGTAGATCTCAGACGAAAGGAGCATTATTTCACTTTTGTACTTAGATTTGCTGGAATGGTTTATGGTACTTACTTCTAAAGGTACAAAGTTAGCAGAAAAACCTTATTTTGCAAACTTAACCCTTGGTTAATTAATTTATTATTACAGTGAAAATGTTGGCCTTAAAGGTTTATTCCAAAAAAAGGCAAAATTTAACCCCTTTACCCTCAAAGGTGGCTTGCATTCTATTGACCATGACAATTTTTACAATTCTGACCACTGTCACTTTATCTAATATATAAAGCTCAAAGTGTGTATGTATGTATGTGTATGTATGTATGTGTATGTGTGTGTGTGTATGTTTGTATGTCCGGGATAGGCATCCGCACCGTCACAGCTACAGCCACAAAATTTGGCACAGTCACACGTCTGGACCCCGAGAACGTCCTAAGCTATGTTGTGAGGTGAAATTTTAACCCCACGTGTTCCAATTCACCAAACAATTTTGCCCCTATCTACATACTGGGGAAAAAGTGTGTGCGTGTCAAGCCCCGCCCCTCATTATGATGTCATAATGCCCCTATTTGCATACTGGGGAAGCAGTGTGTGCGTATCAAGCCCCACCCCTCATTATGATGTCACAATGGTTACCATAGCGACGCTGATGTCATCAAAGGTTGCAAGCCCTGCCGCCGCTCATTATGATGTCATAATGGTTGACTATGGAATGGAGGATGTGTGATGAGTATATGGGCACTGGACTATGGGATGGAGGATATGTATGACAGGTATCTGGGCACGGGACTATGGGATGGAGGATATGAATATGTGCACGGGACTATGGGATGGAGGATGTGTGATGGGTATATGGGCACTGGACTATGGGATGGAGGATATGTATGACAGGTATATGGGCACGGGACTATGGGATGGAGGATGTGTGATGGGTATATGGGCACTGGACTATGGGATGGAGGATATGTTTGACGTGTATATGGGCACGGGACTATGGGATGGCGGATATGTATATGGGCACTGGACTATAGGATGGAGGATATGTATGACGGGTATATGGGTACGGGACTATGAGATGGCGGATATGTGTGATGGGTATATGGGCACGGGACTATGGGATGGAGGATATGTATGATGGGTATATGGGCACGGGACTATGGGATGGAGGATATGTATGATGGGAATATGGGCATGGGACTATGAGATGAAGGATGTGTGATGGTTATATGGGCACGGGACTATGGGATGGAGGATATATATGATGGGTATATGGGCATGGGACTATGGGATGGCGGATATGTATGATGGGTATATGGGCATGGGACTATGGGATGTAGAATATGTATGATGGGTATATGGGCATGGGACTATGAGATGAAGAATGTATGATGGGTAGTGTTGAGCTTTCCGATACCGCAAGTATCTGGTATCGGCCGATATTTGCCGTATCGGAATTCCGATACCGAGTACCAATACTTTTTTCGTATCGGATACCGGAATCGGAAGTCCAAAATGCAATGAGCCACTTTTGTGGCTCTGATTGGCTGCCGAAATGATGTCATCATGAGATGCGCTGTCTGTGCGCATCATGATGCGCCGTCAGTTCGGGCCTTCGGGGGGGCTGTGCCGACTGTCCGGGGGTCTGTGCCGGCCTGCCGGTGGTCTGTGCAGGCTCCGGGGGTCTGTGCCGGCCTGCCGGGGGGCTGTGCCGGCCTGCCGGTGGTCTGTGCAGGCTCCGGGGGTCTGTGCAGGCCTGCCGGGGGGGCTGTGCCGGCCTGCCGGTGGTCTGTGCAGGCTCCGGGGGCCTGTGCCGGCCTGCCGGGGGGCTGTGCCGGCCTGCCGGTGGTCTGTGCAGGCTCCGGTGGTCTGTGCCGGCCTGCCGGGGGGCTGTGCAGGCCTGCCGGTGGTCTGTGCAGGCTCCGGGGGGCTGTGCCGGCCTGCCGGTGGTCTGTGCAGGCTCCGGGGGTCTGTGCAGGCATCGTCCGATGGGACTACAAGTCCCATCGGGCGATGCCTGCTACCATGACAGTGATTGACACATTAGCCAATGATGGGACAGTAGTAGTCCCATCATCCGACTAATGTTTTGAATGTAAAAAAAATAAAAAAAAATAAAAAAAAAATATTTACATGCTACATACATGCTACATACATACAACATGCATACTACATATATACTACATGTAACATACATACTACATGCAACATGCATACTACATACATGCGACATACTACATGCATGCTACATACATGCTACATACTACATACATGCTACATACATAATACATATATACTACATGCATGCAACATACATACAACATGCATGCAACATGCATACTACATATATACTATATATACTACATGTAACATATATACTACATATATACTACATGCTACATACATGCTACATACTACATACATGCTACATACTACATACATAATACATATATACTACATGCATGCAACATACATACAACATATATACTACATGCATACTACATATATACTATATATACTACATGTAACATACATACTAAATATATACTACATGCTACATACATGCAACATACAAACTACATACATGCTACATACATACTACATACATATTACATATATACTACATGCATGCAACATACATACAACATATATACTACATGCATGCAACATGCATACTACATATATACTACATGTAACATACTTACTACATATATACTACATGCTACATACATGCAACATACATACTACATACATGCAACATACATACTACATACATGCTACATACATACACACTACATGCTACATACATGCAACATACATACTACATACATGCTACATACATACTACATATATACCACATGCATGCAACATGCATACTACATATAAAAAAAAAAAAGTCCCTAGTCTCACTTTATGCCATTGCTGCGTGGCAATTTCCCACGCAGCAATGGCATAAAGTGAGACTAGGGACTTTTTTTTTTTTAAAGTGGTGGAGGAATACAGTGCGGAAGGATACCTACCTTCCGTCATTGTATTCCTGGAGCTGGTAGAGAATGGTAGCATCAGCTGATGCTGCTGTTCTCCACGCAAGATGGACGTGGGACCCTCGTGGACTTCTGCGGATCGGGGTAAGTATATTGGTGTTTTTTTTATTTTGATATTTATTCCTCAAGGGGACAATGGCTTCGGGGATCAAAGTGACAAGTGACGGTGAGTAGAGTTGAGCGACTTTTGGTTTTTTAGGGTCGCGTTTCGTTTCGTGAAACCCGACTTTTCCAAAAGTCAGGTCGAGCAAGATCGTCCAATTATAGGGAAAAGTCGGGGTCGTCCCGAAACACGAAACCCAATGTAAGTCAATGGGGAATAAAAGTCGGCAGTGAGAGGAGGACAGGAAACACACCTACAGTGCCCATTTGAATGCCAAAAGCATCAATTCTTCTTACTTAAGCTTGTCAACCTTAATTAACTTCATAATACAAGTTACGCACTGAAAAATGGGGGTTATTTGGCTAAAGTTGTGGGGGGGGGGCTGGCTGCAGGTTTTCATGTGCCCTGGGCGAAAGAGCGCCCCTTTAACACATACCACAACTCATCATGCTCCGATACGGCAATGAAATAGCGGTATAGTACAATGAAAAATACCTCACTTTTTACATCTCATGACGAGGCCC
Source organism: Dendrobates tinctorius (assembly GCF_039654945.1). Taxonomy (NCBI): domain Eukaryota; kingdom Metazoa; phylum Chordata; class Amphibia; order Anura; family Dendrobatidae; genus Dendrobates; species Dendrobates tinctorius. The sequence goes on from NW_027361796.1 coordinate 9,033,523, forward strand.
ATCTATTTCTCCATACAAAATCATTGGTCCCATATAATGTTTGAAACAGTATATGATGAGCTCCACATAATGCTACAGTATATGTTGGTCCCCATGGATGAAGCTCCACTGTCTTATGGGCCCAAATAATGCTCCAAACATAATGGGCCCCATTTCTAATGCTCTAGTGTATAATGGGCCCTGTAAATGCTGCTCCAGTGTCTGATGTCCACCTTTGGAATGTTCCAGTGTATGGTGGGCCCCATCTATCATTCTCCAGAGTATAGTGCTCCCCAAAAATTGCTGTCCCAACATTGAAAACAATCAAATAAGTCTCCTCGCTAGGGAATCCCTGTACTTGTCTGGACTCCTCGTCGTCCCCATCTTCCATCTCACTGCACAGTATTTCAACTTTGCAAGTGCTGTGATCCTGAGCAAGCAGGGGGGGCCCACTCGTTGGCGACGGCACTGGCACAGGGCCCCTGATAGTACGGTGGTGTGTCTGATGGCGGGTGGGCCGAACCTGCACTTTCATCTGCAGCTTCCTCTTTGTCACCGTGTAAGATGGAACTGTATATGGGAAGGGTAACCTGAGTTTCATCAGGGTCAGATTCAGGTCGTGTAGCGTGCGAGGGGAATGTAGTGGTCTGGGTCAATGTACCAGCAGATTCATCGAGCAGTGGCTGGGCATCAGTGCACTTGTGTCGCCCCCAGGAGTACGGTCGCCACAGTGGCATTACCTTCTTCCTAGGGAGTGTGATGTCATGCTTGGGAGCAACGAACGATCTCTCTAGCAGGTTAACTGATTGGGCGGCGTTATTCCCACGAGTCATGACCCTCCAAACAGCGTTCATGAAGGCAAAGTGTTTGTTTTACGTGGGCAGTATGGTTGCAAAGCTGAACCTTAAAGGAATGTCCAGAAGGGCACCACCAGGAGTGGAGCCTACGGTTAAATTCGACTCCACCTGGGAAACCTCAACCATGCCAGCTACAGAACAGATGCACACATTGCAAGCTTAATTCCGTTAACGAACGAGACTCCGTCATGCCCCGCGGTCCGAGTCCGGCTTACTAGAGGGACACGTGAGGCTCTGGCACATGAGATTGGCCAATAACTGGTGTGTCATGCCCTTACATGTCCGTGGCTGCATGTGCGCTACACTGAAAAGGCCAGCGTTTGTCGCTTACAGGTGCAGATAACCCGCTGAACAACGTTAGTGATGGGGATCACTGATTACAATTATTACCCGCGAACAATGATTTCCCAGTAAGTGCAGGTCAACCGCAGTTCCGGAATTAGGCCTAACCGTCATTCCTGAAAAAATGAAAAACTTACGTGTGCAAACCACAGGTGCTATAGCTTGCTTAACAGCTCGCCAGCCATTCTCATGCCCAGTATGGATTACATGTGATTGCACAAAGGTGAGAAAGGGTACCGTATCCCCAGATAACATGTATGGATAGCGTACACATTCAAAATATATGTCTATACATCAGGAGGCAGGCTCAGACGGTGTTAGGCCCAGTATGGATTGCACGTGATTGCACAAAGATTAGAAAGGGTACCGTTTCCCCGGATAACATGTATGGATAGGGTACACATTCAAAATATATGTCTATACATCAGGAGGCAGGCTCAGACGGTGTTAGGCCCAGTATGGATTGCACGTGATTGCACAAAGGTTAGAAAGGGTACCGTATCCCCAGATAACATGTATGGATAGCGTACACATTCAAAATATATGTCTATACATCAGGAGGCAGGCTCAGACGGTGTTAGGCCCAGTATGGATTGCACGTGATTGCACAAAGGTTAGAAAGGGTACCGTATCCCCAGATAACATGTATGGATAGCGTACACATTCAAAATATATGTCTATACATCAGGAGGCAGGCTCAGACGGTGTTAGGCCCAGTATGGATTGCACGTGATTGCACAAAGGTTAGAAAGGGTACCGTATCCACAGATAACATGTATGGATAGCGTACACATTCAAAATATATGTCTATACATCAGGAGGCAGGAAGACGGTGTTAGGCCCAGTATGGATTGGACGTGATTGCACAAAGGTTAGAAAGGGTAACGTATCCCCAGATAACATGTATGGATAGCGTACACATTCAAAATATATGTCTATACATCAGGAGGCAGGCTCAGACGGTGTCAGGCACAGTATGGATTTGACGGCCCAGACTACACAGCAGAGGAGCAGGGAGAGGTAAAGATTGCAAATGCTGGGGCCCTGCCCAAGCAAGGGGGGCCCACTCGTGGGCGTCGGTACTGGCACTGGGCCCCTCATAGTACGGAGGTGTGTCTGACGGCGGGTGTGCACCACCACCGTCAGAGACACTTGATTGCACTATGAAGGACCCTGTGCCAGAGCCCGCGCCCAAGAGTCGGCCTACCCACCTGTCCAGGGCAACGGCAGTCGCACGGTGTCGTGCGCTAGGTGGTGACCCCGGCCATGGGGGGGAGGCAGCACAGTTAGGGAGTTTTAGAAAGTGGCATATGTTGATGTTGGACATTCAGCTGATGCAAAAGGTGAAATAGGTCAAGTCCCAGGAAGAGGTGGACCAAAGCAAGCCATTTTTCTGTCACCCTATGTGTCATCAGGGGAAGGTGGGACAAAATCCTTGGTATCCCATGCGTGGTTCATTTTAATGAAGGTTAGATCATCCACATTTTGGGTTGACAGACGGGTCCTTTTTTCTGTCAGGATTGATCCAGCTGCACTGAAGACTCTTTCCGATAGCACACTTGCAGCTGGGCAAGCGAGCTTCTGTAAGGCATATTGTGCCAATTCAGGCCAGGTGTCCAGTTTAGCGGCCCAATAGTCAAAGGGGAATGACCTGTGTGGGAGAACATCGATATGGGAGGAAAAGTAGTTTGTAACCATAGTTGACAACTGCTGTCTCCTGTCACTTTTCATCGATGCAGTATTACCAGTTGTGTGAGCGGTACTTGAAAAATCAGTCCACAACATTGTCATGAAACCCCTGTCTCCAATGCCACTTCTGCTGTGTGCACCACGAACACCTCTGCCAAGCTGCCCCCGGCCCGTACGGCTCGTGTGAGAACCATCACCGCTGCTGTGTGCTGGGAATGCCTCAAGCAACCGATTTACCAGAGTTGCTTGTTTATTAGCCAATATTAGGTCAAGGTTCTCCTGTGGCATGATGTTTTGTAATTTGCCTTTATAGCGTGGATCCAGGATGCTGGCCAACCAGTAGTCGTCATCGTTCATCATTTTGGCAATGCGTGGGTCCCTTTTTAGGATCTGCAAGGCATAATCTGACATGTGGGCCAATGTTCCCGGTGTCAATGATGCACTGCGAGTGCTGGTTGGAGGAGCACTTTCTGGCAAAACCACATCCCTCCAGTCACGCACAAACCCTGTACCAGACCTTGCCACGCCAACATTTTCACTTGCCCCACGAGATGCATCCTCCTCCCCTAAGTAATCATCCCCATCATCCTCCTCCTCCTCTTCTTCCTCCACCTCGTCCAGGAGAGGTCCCTGAGCAGACAATGGCTGAATGTCATCAAGGATTCCCTCCTCCTCTTCCTCCTCATCAACATTGGCTGCAGACGCCTGCTCCTTAAGGTGCGTCAAAGTTTGCATGAGCAGACGCATAAGTGGGATGCTCATGCTTAGGATGGCGTCGTCTGCTCTTACCAGCCGTGTGCATTCCTCAAAACACTGAAGGACTTTACAGAGGTCTTTCAGCTTCGACCACTGCACACCTGTCAACTCCATGTCTGCTCTCAAAGTGCCTGGCCGTGTATCCTCCCACAAATGCATTATGGCCTGCCTCTGCTCGCACAGCCGCTCCACCATGTGCAGGGTGGAGTTCCACTTTGTTGCAATGTCGATAATGAGGCGGTGGTTGGGAAGGTGGAGCAATCGCTGCAGCTTCTGCATACGAACGGAGTGTACAGGCGACCGGCGGATGTGCGCGCACAGTCTTCGCACCTTCTGGAGCAGGGCTGTTAACTCCGGATAATTTTTGAGGAAGCACTGCACCACCAGGTTCAAGGTGTGAGCCAAGCAAGGTATATGGCTGAGTTTTGAAAGGGCTATGGCTGCCACAAAATTACGGCCGTTATCACTAACTACCTTGCCTGCCTCAAGATGTACACTGCCCAGCCATGACTCAGTTTGTCGCTTCAAGTACTCGGCCAGCACCTTGGCGGTGTGTCTGTTGCCCAAACACATCATCTGCAACACAGCCTGCTGACGCTTTCCACTAGCTGCTCGATAGGGGGACACATCGTGTGCAACAGTGGCAGCTGCAGATGGAGTGCTCGTACGACTGCGCTCTGTGGACGAGCTTTCGCTTCTGGAGGAGGAGGAGGAGGAGGGTCGAACGCCTACAGCCAACTGTTTCCTATACCGTGGGCTAGGCAGCAATGTCCCACCACCGCTGTCCCCTCTGGACCCTGCATCCACCACATTAACCCAGTGCGCAGTGATGGACACGTAACGGCCCTGGCCATGCGGACTGGACCATGCATCAGTTGTGAGGTGCACCTCTCCGCTCACTGACTGCTTGAGTGCATGGACAATGCGGTCTTTCACATGATGGTGGAGGGCTGGGATGGCTTTGCGAGAGAAGAAGTGGCGACTGGGTAGGTCATAGCGTGGTATTGCATAGGCCATGAGTTCGCGGAAAGCTGTGCTTTCCACCAACCGAAAGGGCATCATCTCAAACGAGATTAGTTTGGCAATGTGGGCGTTCAAACCCAGTGTACGCGGATGAGAGACTGAGTACTTTCTTGACCTACTCATAGTGTCTGGGAGGGTGAGCTGGACTTGAGAGCTGCATATGGTGGAAGTAGCGGTGGACAGGGCGGACTGAGAGAGGGTTGATGATGGTGATGGAGTTGGTGTTCTTTCTGATGGCCTAGAATCAGTCTTTCGTTGATATAACAGTGGGATTCCCTGACTGCTGTGGCCTTGCAACGACACCTCAACATTTGCTGCTGTGCTAACCGGTGGGCTTACAGTGGGGGAAACAATGTAGCGTTGCTGACTACCTTCTTTGTGATCAGTTGCACATGTGGCACTTGAGGTTTGGTGTTGTGTCCACGCTTGCAAGTGCATGCTGGTTAAATGTCTAAGCATGCAACTGGTATTCAAATTTTTCAGATTTTTCCCTCGGCTAAAGGTCTTTGCGCACTTCTTACAGATAACCTTGGCCTGATCATGAGGATTTTGGTCAAAAAAGTGCCACACTGCACTCTTCCTACTTTGGCAGACATTTTGCGGCCTAGCACGCTGTGATCTTTTGACCCTCTGGACAAGCTGTCCAGCAACTCTTTTGATGTTTGGAACCTGTCTTTGGAGTGCTCCGGGCCTGCCAGATAACAGCTGTTGCGATGTCGATGTCTGCTGTGGATGCTCCTCATCTGAGCTATTGGAAGCAGCACCCTCTTCCCCCAATGGATCCCAATCTGGGTCAACAACTGGGTCATCCATCACCTCCTCTTCTATGTCATGTGCACCTTCCTCTGTGTCACCGTGTATGGTGGTATAGTGTGCGGGAAGGGGCACCTGAGTCTCATCAGGGTCAGAATCTGGCTCTGTACACTGCGAGGACAATGTAGTGCTCTGAGTGAATGTACCAGCAGAATCATCCATCAGCGGCTGTGCATCAGTGCACTCCATGTCAGATTCATCTTGGCCTGGGTAATTCACCATTTCACTTGATAATCCAGGCATGGTATGTGAAAACAGCTCCATGGAGTAATCAGTAGTATGGCCTGCGTCATCCTTCAATCTTGGTTGGGGTGAAGGACACAAGGAAAGGTGTGGTTCATGAACATGAGCCTCCAATGACGACTCAGTGCTTTTACTTTTTACAACTGAAGAAGAGGAGGCGATAGAGCTGGAGGCTGAGTCAGCAATGTAAGACAAAACTTTTTCCTGATGCTCTGGCTTTAAAAGCGGTTTGCCAACTCCTAGAAAACTAAGCGTTCGAGGCCTTATGTAGCCAGACGATGACGCAGGCTCAACACCTCCTGCTTTCGGTCCTATTTTGCTCTTGCCACTACCATCAGATCCACCACCAACACCATCATTACCAGCTGCCAACCCCTGCCCAATTCCACGGCCTCTTCCACCAGCCTTCCTCATTTTTGGTAGAAATGTAGACAAAATCCAACAAACTATATAGTAATGTAAAACAAGGTTCAAGGTGTCTATAGGACAGGGGAGATTTTGAATTTCTGCAGACACTTGTGGACACTGGACACTTTTGGATTGTGTGAGGCCCACTGATATCTGAGCGCTATGTCACAGGCTCGATGGCACAGCTGTGACAAAAGTGACGAGAGGATAAGGGAGATTTTGAATTTCTGCACACACTTGTGGACACTGGACACTTTTGGATTGTGTGAGGGCCACTGATATCTGAGCGCTATGTCACAGGCTCGATGGCACAGCTGTGACAAAAGTGACTAGAGGATAAGGGAGATTTTGAATTTCTGCACACACTTGTGGACACTGGACACTTTTGGATTGTGTGAGGCCCAATGAATATCTGAGCGCTATGTGACAGGCTCGATGGCACAGCTGTGACTAAAGTGACTAGAGGATAAGGGAGATTTTGAATTTCTGCACACACTTGTGGACACTGGACACTTTTGGATTGTGTGAGGCCCAATGAATATCTGAGCGCTATGTGACAGGCTCGATGGCACAGCTGTGACCAAAGTGACTAGAGGATAAGGGAGATTTTGAATTTCTGCACACACTTGTGGACACTGGACACTTTTGGATTGTGTGAGGCCCAATGAATATCTGAGCGCTATGTGACAGGCTCGATGGCACAGCTGTGACCAAAGTGACTAGAGGATAAGGGAGATTTTGAATTTCTGCACACACTTGTGGACATTGGACACTTTTGGATTGTGTGAGGCCCAATGAATATCTGAGCGCTATGTGACAGGCTCGATGGCACAGCTGTGACCAAAGTGACTAGAGGATAAGGGAGATTTTGAATTTCTGCACACACTTGTGGACACTGGACACTTTTGGATTGTGTGAGGCCCAATGAATATCTGAGCGCTATGTGACAGGCTCGATGGCACAGCTGTGACCAAAGTGACTAGAGGATAAGGGAGATTTTGAATTTCTGCAGACACTTGTGGACACTGGACACTTTTGGATTGTGTGAGGCCCAATGAATATCTGAGCGCTATGTGACAGGCTCGATGGCACAGCTGTGACCAAAGTGACTAGAGGATAAGGGAGATTTTGAATTTCTGCAGACACTTGTGGACACTGTACACTTTTGGTTTGTGTGAGGCCCAATGAATATCTGAGCGCTATGAGACAGGCTCGATGGCACAGCTGTGACCAAAGTGACTAGAGGATAAGGGAGATTTTGAATTTCTGCAGACACTTGTGGACACTGGACACTTTTGGATTGTGTGAGGCCCACTGATATCTGAGCGCTATGTCACAGGCTCGATGGCACAGCTGTGACAAAAGTGACGAGAGGATAAGGGAGATTTTGAATTTCTGCACACACTTGTGGACACTGGACCCTTTTGGATTGTGTGAGACCCAATGAATATCTGAGCGCTATGTGACAGGCTCGATGGCACAGCTGTGACCAAAGTGACTAGAGGATAAGGGAGATTTTGAATTTCTGCACACACTTGTGGACACTGGACACTTTTGGATTGTGTGAGGCCCAATGAATATCTGAGCGCTATGTGACAGGCTCGATGGCACAGCTGTGACCAAAGTGACTAGAGGATAAGGGAGATTTTGAATTTCTGCACACACTTGTGGACACTGGACACTTTTGGATTGTGTGAGGCCCAATGAATATCTGAGCGCTATATGACAGGCTCGATGGCACAGCTGTGACCAAAGTGACTAGAGGATAAGGGAGATTTTGAATTTCTGCAGACACTTGTGGACACTGGACACTTTTGGATTGTGTGAGGGCCACTGATATTTGAGCGCTATGTCACAGGCTCGATGGCACAGCTGTGACAAAAGTGACGAGAGGATAAGGGAGATTTTGAATTTCTGCAGACACTTGTGGACACTGGACACTTTTGGATTGTGTGAGGCCCACTGATATCTGAGCGCTATGTCACAGGCTCGATGGCACAGCTGTGACAAAAGTGACGAGAGGATAAGGGAGATTGGATTGCTTTTAAAAAAGCAGTTTGCAGAGCAGTGGGTAAACAGCAATGCCAGCCTGTCAGGAAGCCTTAAAAGGCAGCCCAACAACCAACACCACTGATACACCACAATATAGCCTCCCCTTGCACTGCACACACAGTGACTGGTGTGTTGTGCAGGCCAAATCGCTAGCAGCAGAAGCAGTTTTTTTGTCTTCTTCCCTGTATAACGCTCTCCCTACAGAATCAGCAGCAACCTCTCCCTATACTGAGATCGGCAGAAGTAAGATGGCGGTCGGCGTGCACGCCCTTTTATAACCCCTGTGACGCCCACCAAAGCAAGCCAATCACTTGCATGCCCTTCTGAAAGATGGTGGTGACCCCTGCCTATGTTATCACGTTGCCCACAGTGTCCATGGATCCTGATTGGCTGAAAAAGAGCGCAAAACAAACTTTTGAAACGTGACTTTGTTACGTAAGTCGCCGACCTCGTGGCCGACCTCATCCTAGGGTCGGGTTTCGTTTCATGAAACCCGACTTTGCTAAAAGTCGGCGACTTTTGAAATTTTTCGACCCGTTTCGCTCAACTCTAACGCTGAGTATGTACTCTATGTTATATGTACTGTATGTCTATATGTATGTATTGTATGTAGTATATATGTATGTTGCATGCATGTAGTATATATGCAGTATATATGTAGTATGCATGTTGCATGCATGTGGTATATATGTATGTATGTAGCATGTATGTAGTATGTAGCATGTATGTAGTATGTATGTTGCATGTATGTAGCATGTAGTGTGTATGTAAGTAGCATGTATGTAGTATGTATGTTGCATGTATGTAGCATGTAGTGTGTATGTTGCATGTATGTAGCATGTAGTATATATGTAGTATGTTACATGTAGTATATATAGTATATATGTAGTATGCATGTTGCATGCATGTAGTATATATGTATTATGTATGTAGCATGTATGTTGCATGTATGTAGCATGTAGTATATATGTTGTATGTATGTTGCATGCATGTAGTATATATATGTATTATGTATGTAGCATGTATGTAGTATGTATGTTGCATGTATGTAGCATGTAGTATATATGTAGTAAGTATGTTACATGTAGTATATATGTAGCATGCATGTTGCATGCATGTAGTATATATGTTGTATGTATGTTACATGCATGTAGTATATATGTATTATGTATGTAGTATGTAGCATGTATGTAGTATGTAGCATGTATGTAGCATGTAGTATATATGTAGTATGTATGTTACATGTAGTATATATAGTATATATGTTGTATGTATGTTGCATGCATGTAGTATATATGTATTATGTATGTAGTATGTATGTAGTATGTAGCATGTATGTAGCATGTATGTAGTATGTAGCATGTATGTAGCATGTATGTTGCATGTAGTATATATGTAGTATGTATGTTACATGTAGTATATATGTAGTATGCATGTTGTATGTATGTAGCATGTAATTTTTTTTTTTTACATTCAACACATTAGCCGGATGATGGGACTACTACTGTCCCATCATTGGCTAATGTGTCAATCACTGTCATGGTAGCAGGCATCGCCCGATGGGACTTGTAGTCCCATCGGACGATGCCTGCACAGACGCCCGGAGCCTGCACAGCCCACCGGCAGGCCGACACAGCCCCCCGGCAGGCCGGCACAGACCACCGGAGCCTGCACAGCTCCCCGGCAGGCCGGCACAGCTCCCCGGCAGGCCGGCACAGACCATCGGCAGGCCGGCACAGCCCCCCCGGCAGGCCAGCACAGACCCCCGGAGCCTGCACAGACCACCGGCAGGCCGGCACAGCCCCCCGGCAGGCCTGCACAGACCACCGGAGCCTGCACAGACCCACCGGCAGGCCGGCACAGCCCCCCGAAAGGCCCGTACAGACCCCAGAGAGGCTGTACAAGGCAAAAATAGGGTTTTTCTTATTCCGATACCGGAAGTCCCATAGACTTGAATGGGACTTCCGGTATCGGAATCGGTGATACCGGATATTTTTTTTAGATCGGCCGATACCATCCGATACGATACTTTTAAGTATCGGACGGTATCGCTCAACACTAATGATGGGTATATGGGCACTCGACTATGGGATGGAGGATATGTACGATGGGTATATGGGCACGGCCTATGGGATGGTGGATATGTATGATTGGTATATGGGCATGGGACTATGGAGGATAATTATAATTTGCTATAACTAACCACAGTTAGTTACTATGCCTGGGCAGCGCCGGGCTCTTCAGCTAGTAAGGTAATATCTCTGGAACGCTTCCATGGATCCTGGTGATTCTAACGTTGTTTTCTTGTGACATATTGTACTTTATGATAGTGGTAAAATTTCTTTGATATGTCTTGCGTATATTTGTGAAAAAAATGGAAATTTGGCAAAAATATTGAAAATTTGCAATTTTCCAATTTTGAATTTTCAGGCCCTTAAATCACAGAGATATGTCACATATAATACGTAATAAGTAACATTTCCCATATGTCTACTTTACATCAGCATAATTTTGGAACCAAAATTTTTTTGCTTGGAAGTTATAAGGGCTAAAATTTGACCAGCAATTTCCCATTTTTACAACACCATTTTTTTTAGGGACCATATCACATTTGAAGTCAATTTGAGGGGTCTATATGAAAGAAAAAACCCTAAAGTGACACCATTCTAGAAACTGCACCCCTCAAGGTGCTCAAAACCACATTCAAAAAGTTTATTAATCCTTCAGGTGCTTCACAGGAATTTTTGGAATGTTCAAAAAAATGAACATTTAACTTTTTTCACAAAAAAATTCATTTCAAATCCAGTTTGTTTTATTTTACCAAGGGTAACAGGAGAAATTGGACCCCAAAAGTTTCTGTACAATTTGTCCTGAGCATGTTGATACCCCACATATGCAGGTACACCAATATTTGAGCGCATGGCAGAGCTTGGAAGGGAAGGAGCGCCGTTTGAATTTTCAATGCAAAATTGGCAAAAAAAAGAGATCGGATGCCATGTCGCGTTTGGAGAGCCCCTGATGTGCCTAAACAGTGGAAACCCCCCCAACAAGTGACACAATTTTGAAACTTAGACCCCCTAAGGAACTTATCTAGATGTGTGATGAGAACTTTGAACCCCCAAGTGCTTCACAGAAGTTTATAATATAGAGCCATAAAAAATAAAAAAAATCATATTTTTTTTTCAGAAAAATGATCTTTTTGCCCCCAATTTTTTATTTTTCCAAGGGTACGAAGAGAAATTGGACCCCAAAAGTTGTTTTGCAATTTGTCTTGAGTATGCTGATACCCCATATACTTGGGTAAACCACTGTTTGGGTGCATGGAAGAGCTTGGAAGGGAAGAAGCATTTGACTTTTCAATGGAAAATTGACTGGAATTCAGATCAGATACCATGTCACCTTTGGAGAGCCCCAGATGTGCCTGAATAGTGCAAACCCCCCAATTCTTATTCCAACCCTAACCCCAACACACCCCTAACCCTAATCCCAACCCTAACCATAAACTTAACCATAAACCTACCCTTAATTCTAACCTTAACCCTAATCCTTAACTTTAGCCCCATCCCTAGCCCTAACTTTAGCCTCAACCCTAACTTTAGCCCCAACCCTAACCCTAACTTTAGCCTCAAGCCTAACCTTAACTTTAGCCCCAACCCTATCCCTTACTATAGCCCCAACCCTAACCCTAACTTTAGCCCCAACCCTAACCCTATCCCTAACCTTTATGGGAAAATGGAACTAAATACATTATTTTAATTTTATTATTTTTCCTTAACTAAGGGGATGATAAAAGGGGGGTTTGATTTACTATTTATAGCAGAATTTTATAACGGGTTTTTATGTTTGGCAGCTGTCACACACTGAAAGATGCTTTTTATTGAAAAAAATAGTTTTTGCATCACCACATTTTGAGAGCTATAATTTTTCCATATTTTGACCCACAGAGTCATGTGAGGTCTTGTTTTTGAGGGACGAGTTGACGTTTTTATTGGTACCATTTTCGGGCACATAATATTTTTTGATCGGTTTTTAATTTTGGGATGCAGAATGAACAAAAAACAGAAATTCATGAATTTCTTTTGGGGGGTGTTTATATCGTTCCACTTGTGGTAATATTGATAATGTGGATTTATTCTTCGGGTCAGTATGATGACAGTGAAACCTCATTTATATAGTTTTTTTTATGTTTTGGTGCTTTTATACAATAACAATTGTAATTGTAATTGTATTGTATAAAAATAATTATTTTTGCATCGCTTTATTCTGAGAGCTATAACTTTTTTATTTTTCCGGTGATGGAGCTATATCGTGGCTTGATTTTTGTGGGACAAGATGACGTTATGAGCAGTAACACGTTTATTTATATCCGTCATTTGATCGCGTGTTATTCCACCTTTTGTTCGGTGGTATGATGATAAAGCATTTCATTTTTGCCTTTTTTAATGGTGTTCACTAAATGGGTTATCTAGTGGAACAGTTTTATAGGTCGGGTCGTTATGGAAGCAGTGATACTAAATATGTGTACTTTTATTGTTTAGATTTTTTTTTATTTAAATATTTATTTATTGATGGAATAAATATTGATTTTCAATTATTTTTTAAAATATTTTTACAATTATTTAATTTTTTTTTTATTTAATTCTTACTTTTAAACTTTGTTCCACTATGGGACACTCATTTTGTGCAGGCTGATTGTTTCTATAGCATGCAGAGACTTCCTGGTCACCGCTGTGCATGACAGGAAGTCCATGACCACTCCTGGCACTTAGTGCTGGGTGTCAGCTGTGAGAATCACAGCCAAGAACAATACAGATCTTCTCCAGATCTTTCAGGTTCTGGACTGTCTCTGGGCAACATTGAGTTCAGCTCCCTCCGAAGATTTTCTATTGGGTTCAGGTCTGGAGACTGGCTAGGCCACTCCAGGACCTTGAAATGTGTTGTAAGGAGCCACTCCTTAGTTAGCCTGGCTGTGTGTTTCAGGTGATTGTCAGGCTGGAATACCAATCCACCCCCCATATTCAATGTTCTTAGTGGGGGAAGGAGGTTGTTAGCCAAAATCTCATGATACATGACACCATCCATCCTCCCTTCAAAACGGTGCAGTAATCCTGTCCCCTTTGCAGAAACGCACCCCCAAAGTATGATTTTTCCCCCACCATGCTTCACAGTTGGGAAGGTGTTCTTGGGGTTGTACTCATCCTTCTTCTTCCTTCAAACATGGCGAGTGGAGTTGATACAAAAAAGTTTTATTTTGGTCTCATCTGACCACATGACCTTCTCCAATTCCTCCTCTGAATCATCCAGATGGTCATTGGTGAAATTCAATCGAACCCACACAAATGCTGGCGAGAGCAGGTAGACCTTGTGTGCCCTGCAGCATTTTAATCCATGACAGCGTAGTGTGTTACTAACGTTAATGTTTGAGACTGTGGTCCCAGCTCTCTTCAGATAATTAAGCTTCCTCTAGTGTTAGCTTTCTGCTACTCTTTCTTATGTTAACGGGTCGGTTTTGTCCCGTGTCTTAAATCACCCCTAGGATACCCTAAAAACATTTATTTATGACCCAATTTGTTTCTTTCCTCTTAGTTACCTAGTTATGGTTTCTCATTCATGGAAGGATTGATTGTAATATTTTTGTTGTGGCCCCCTGGGCCTTTCATTTGAGAGCATAACCGTCATTTTCAATATAAAAATATTGTCAAATGAACCTCAAGAGAATAATATAAACTTAAAAAAGTTTGTTATATTACCTGACTATTACTGAAGGGTTTTAGAACACATTTCTTAAATATAAAAAAAATATACATATATATATTTTATATTATTAACTCTAGTAACATCTATGGTGTTACGGGTCAATTTTGACCCATATCTAACTACTTTATGAAAAAGGCAAAAAACAGATTTTTTTTTTATAGAACTTTAATACAAATAAAAGATGAAAATTATATTAACATTAATAGCAATAATAATAAAAAGTAGCTTTTCTAGGTCAAACAAACACAACAATCAATCAAGCAAATCAAATCAACAGAAATCAAGTGCTAGTTTTTAGATGCATTAGTATTTAGATGCATGTGTGGCAAAAAGTGACACTTTTTGCGTGTTCTTTGCAGAGGTATTTTTTGCAGGCGAAGCATGATGTGTTTGTCTTTCTGTCCTTATTGCTAGGGCAGACCTGACACCTCTTTCTTTTAGAATCAGGTGGTCTCACTGGGGTTGTGGCTGTTGTGGTTGATGTTGAGGCAGACCTGGTTGAGGAGGATGCTGGTGATGATGCTCTTTGTGTTGCTGTGGGTGTGGACAAAGCACTTGTTGAGCTCTGGAGTTGTCGGAACAAGGTTGCAGCGGCTGGGTCTCGGGGCACTCTTCCCTTTGGTCAATGTGCGCCATGACAAGCGATCTTCCTAGTTCCTCAAGAAACATCCTCCGCTTGTTTTTTTTCTTTAAATTCCATCCTTGGTGAATGTGGGTCCACAACACAAATGAATTGCATGCTGACACATCAAGGATGTTGTAAAATACAACCATTGGCCATCTCCTAGTCATTCGCTGGCAAGTGTAGGTGGCAGTCAGCTTGTCCAGGTTGTCCACTCCTCCTTTGTTTTTGTTATAGTCCAGGGTGATTCTGGGCTTTTTGTCACTTCCTGATGACACAGCTGCATCTTTGTGAAGTGTGGACATCAGTACCACATTCTGTCGTTTTTTGGGGCAGTATGAAACAGCAGTGGTGGTGTCTGTAAAAACAAACTTTGAGGAAAGTGGAGCCCTGTCCTTCATCTGCAACAATTCAGCGGGCAGCTCAGGATTGTTTTTTTTCACTGTGCCCACCATGGTGATTTTCCTCCTGAGAAGTTCTTGTCCAAGGTCATAGCTGGTAAAAAAATTGTCACAAGTAATGTTGTGACCCTGCAGTCCAGTAGTCATATCGAGGACTACACGTTTTCCTTAGTTTTTTTCAGGGATTCCACTTGAAGACTTGCCTGTGTAACTCTGTAGATTCCATGCATAGCTAGTTTTTGCATCACAGGCTGCCCAGATTTTTATGCCGTATTTGCCTGGCTTACTTGGCATGTATTGCCGGAAGGGGCATTTTCCGCGGAAAGGGAGAAAACGTTCGTCTACTGTCACCTCTGGCCCTGGGTTGAACATCAGTGGAAGGAGCTGCACCCATTTCTCCCAAACATTCCTGATGGGAGCAAGTTTGTCAGATTTTGTTCTGGTGTCTCTGTTGTCAAATCTGAGGACTCTTGATATCATTTGAAACTTTTGAAGTATCATTGTTGCCCGGAAAATATTCCTGCCTGTCGATGCGTCCCAGAGACTATCAGTGGCCTCATTGCAGGATTTGTACACTCCAGCAAGGAGAAGAACACCAATGTAGGCATCCAGGACATCATCATGTTGCCGTGGACTTTTTTTCCTTCGAGGTTTGTCATAGCAATAATGACTTTTTTTATTGACAATGGCATAAACAGATCAAAACATGTTTTGATGTCACTTACTCTTGTCACAGCAAACCTTGTGATCCCAGGGGTAATTTTTATGACATTTGCAGCATCTGTCCTGCCTTGTACATCTGGAGGTACTGAGCTCCAACTGATCTTGCCACTTTTGGATTTGAATCTTTCAGCGGGAGCAGCTTCAGCACCAGTGACCTCCTCATCAGACTGATCAGAGAACTGTCTGTGTCTTCCGGTTGATACTCCACATCATCTTCCTCCTCAGAAATCTGTTCATCTGTATCAGTTTGCTGCTGTGTGTCCTCTGATTCATTATCATCTAAGATATAATCCAGAATTTGGCTTACATCAAATCTTCTCCTCATTGTTGCATGTGTAAACTGGAGATGTATACTCTGCAAAGTACCAACTCTAAGCTGATTTGGCTATACATGCCTGGACATGTCCCTAATTCAAGTTGTTAGAGGTAGAGCTGGCTGTGGGCGGTTGGTTTATATTGTGTTTATGAGTTCAGTTTGGGGACTTATTGTTTTTTTACTCTTATAGTAGACCTGGGTCGAAATTGACCCCAACAGCACAAATGTTATAATTTTAATAAGAGCATTTTACAATTTAGTAAAATAGTTTTATTTTATTGCATTTTGTTTAAAAATAAGTTCCTGAAAAAGTCAAAAAGTCTTGACGCAATAAACAAATGCATGTAGAATTTGTATGCATTTAAAACCTAAAACGGGTCGGTCACGACCCTAACACTAGAGGAAGGTTAAGCAGGTCCTGTGTAGTTCTGGGTTGAATCCTGACATGTCTCAGAATCATCCTTACACCATGAGGCGAGGTCTTGCATGAAGCCCCAGACCGAGAAAGATTAACAGTCATCTTGTGTTTCTTCCATTTTCTAATGTTTGTGCCAAAGGTTGTTGCCATCTCACCAAGCTGCTTGCCTATTGTCCTGTAGCCCATCCCAGCCTGGTGCAGGCCTACGATATTGCCCTGGTGTTCTTAGACAGCTCTTTTGTCTTTGCCATGGTGGAGAGGTTGGAGTATAATCGATTATGTGAACAGGTGTCTTTTATGCAGGTAACGAGTTCAAACAGGTGCAATTAATGCACAGTTAATGAGGGCAGAGTAGGAGGACTTCTTAGGCCGGGGTCACACTGGCGAGGTATACGGCTGAGTGAGAGGCGCTGAAAGCACGCATTAGACACGGACAAATGATTCTCTATGGGGTCACTCGCACCAGGCGTATATTTCTCATCCATATCCTACGCTCCGTGCCAATCGCAGCATGCAGCGTACTACGCCCGTAGTACGCCAATGCAAGTCTATGGGCGCGCAAAAAATACGGATTACACACGGACCAGACGTGTGACCTGCGAGCAATATGCAGGTCTTTTGGCTGGTGACAGGAAATGGTCCAATCCATCATCAGGAAGCCTAGACATGCAAATGAGCTCAAAAAGCGCTCCAGACATCCCGGAAGTACGCCTCCACGGAGTACAGCAGCAGCATGGCGTCCACGTACATAAATGTTGAGATGCTCATTGTCCTGGTGCAGGAGCGTCTCGAAATCTGGGACCAACGCGATGCAAATTATGCCAACCGGGCAAAAAAGGAGGCTTCATGGAGGCGCATCTGTCGCCAGATGTACCATGACTTTTGTGACCGACCACGTGAGGAGCAGCATAAAATTCGTAAGCACAATGCAAAACATCAGTAACCTTAGCGCTCAAGAAAAAAGGAATATAGAATCAGCACCCCCTTCCTGTGCATGTACTTTTAGCCTCATGAGGCCGTTACATTTGGATGTGACACGTGGCTTCACACAGCCATAATTTGGGGTTAGGCCACAAGCTCCTCATCCTCCTAGACAAAACAATTATTAAGTGCAGCTAAAGAGACCCTGTGTATCTGCCCAATTACATATGCCACCATGGGTAGAAAGCACACCCCAGAAGGCCCCATGCCTAGACTACTGGTAGAAAATGTGACCTCTCAAATATGTGAATTTGACAATATTTCCTGTCACATTGCAGTGGAAGATGTGATGAAACGCTGGCGAAGCATCCGGGACCAGTACCGCCGGGAACGCCAGCAGCGGTCCAGGAGTGGGGATGCTGGATATGTTAAAAGGAAGTACATCTACTATGACCGGCTGTCCTTCCTCGCCCCAATTCTGGATGTGAGACCGTAAGTAGATACCTCACACCACATTACACAAATACTTTACAGGGCCAAAAATATTGATGTATTTTTGCCTCTGTTCTATTTCATAACAGAACTCAATCCAAACTTACGGATCGAGGAACGGCCTCAGAGGCAGAGCCCATAATAGATCCTGTAGGGGATGAGGTGGCTGGCCCATCTTCTCCCCCTACAAGAAGGATGGCAGAAGATGAGGCATCACAGGACAACCCAATGGCTGCCCAACACACAACACCACCAGGACGGTCTGCTGCTGCCCCATCACCCATCCTGGAAGAGCCGGGCAACTTGAGCAGCAGCCCAACTGGCCAGATCAGGGCCTCCCCACAGGCTGCTCTTACATCACGCCGAACACGAAGAAGGCGCCAGCTCACTATTCAAGAGAGCAGGACCAATGTGGACACAGGGGTGCTCAATTATTTATCTAGAGTAACTACAGATGATGGGGAGGAGGCCTACGCACGTAGCCTCACCCTTTATCTCCGTGCCCTTACCCGTGAGGTCAGGATCCATATTAGGGGATGTATTCAGATCCTGCTTGATGCAAGCACCCACCCCCAATACCCCATATGAGGTTTTCAAATTTCTGGAGAGGTGGCAGCTCTCCCCCCGAAATCTAATGCGCATGAGACCATCCACACAGATGCTTGCTCAAGCAGGGTCCGAACAGCCCCTAATACGTGGGCCAACACCTCAACCCCTTCCCCCCACTACCCAACCTTCTATTCCGCAGCCCCAAATGTCAGCCTCTAGCCAACCCCACCAATATGGCCACTTGTACCCACCCAGTGTTGGAGGCTGGTCCCAACCTGGTTGGGGACGATCTGGCTATCTTGGTGGGTATGAGCCACGTGCCTACCACAGCCAACAAGATGCCCCTCACCATCATCATTACTCTGGCCAGTATCCCCAACAGTCCCAGGAGGCAGGACAATTCCAGCATCATGGGCAACAGTATGGCCCCACATAGGGCGATGTTGACAGTGTCCAGCAGCACCCACAGGCTGCTCTTCCACATTCCCCTTCCCCAACCTAAGAGGATTTATGAGACTGATGGCCGGAGATGTCCAGTGCGGTTTAACTGGTGCTCCAAATAGAAAGGAAAAAACAGGTGTTCTCCATCACCAAACTTTTTTACATAATTTAACATTCTAATTTTTTTCACAATGTTTTCCAATCATATGAAATAATCCATCATGACAAGCAAGGCTACCTCACGCCTTTCAGACAGATATTACATGTGTGTACAAAACAGAATATTTCAACGCGCTATACTGTAAAATGAAAGGATGAAAATACACTACTCACTTGCTAATGCCTAGGAAAGGCGTGCTGGCCTTAGTGAAGTAGTCACCTTTTTTGCTAGCAATCTCTAGTAAAACAAATCAAGGCGACCAGCCTTCAGAATATCACGCTCTCTCTATGTCTTAACAAGTGAGCTTTGTTTTGTCATCCTTTCCAGTATAGCATGGTGAAATATTCTCTGTTCTACAGACAGGTAATATCTGTCTGAAAGCCGCGAGGTAGCCTTGCCTGTCATGGTGGAATCTTTCTATGATTGGAAAACATTATGAAGAAATGTGAGTGCTATCTTTTAGCATTTATTTTGGTGATGGAGCTCACCTTTTTTTTTTCAAATCTAGTTTAATATTCTCATGCAGCAATGTTGTTATTGCCTAATCTTTTTTTGGGTTATGTTATGTAATGTTACTTTTCAAAAAAGTTAAAGAAGGCACAAAGGGTCATTTTGCCCATTGCCAAAATGTTCTTATGGCAATATTATGTTTGCCTTTAAGCAAACAAAAAAAAAGGCAAAACTAAAAATTTGTCTACTATACTTAACGTCTCTGTGTGATTTTTCACAATCCCTCACAACATACTAACATACACTTACCAATGCAATGAAACAGTCATACAATCATAAGGGGTTGAGTAATATATATTTAGACACACTTAAACAAATTATAACATAGACACAGCATGCTCTTGCCAAGAAGTTGCCCCCTCAGATGAGATAAAGTAATTAGTGAAAATATCACGCACTTTGAGGCCAGAGAGCGGTCTACGTTGAGGGTTCATAGGTGGTCTCACCCTGCGCACATTGTCTGGCCTACGCACAACACCATCAGAGGAGGAAAAATCATGTATCCTGGTAAAGTTAGGCAGAACAACACAGGCTTTCACAACTTCATTCACATTTTGTTCACTCAACTGAATGGCAGATTGTAGTACCCGCCATTTGGCACAAAGAATCCCAAAGGAACACTCCACCAGTCGCCTAGCACGTGATAGGCGCAAGTTACAAATTCAGCGCCTGTGGTCAAGGTTGCGCCGGGGATATGGCCTGATGACATTGCGCGATAACAGAAAGGCCTCATCTACCACAAGGACATAAGGGACTGATTCTTCAGGGGAGCCTGGTAGCTGGCGTGGTGGTGGTAGATCCAACTGGTTGGTGCGTAGCCGCCGAGCCATTATGGAAGTTTTGAAGACTCTAGAGTCTCCCGTCCTTCCACAGGCCCCAATGTCACCAATTATAAACTTGTATTGAGGGTCTACCAGAGACAACAATACAACAGAAAAGTATTGTTTATAATTGAAGAATTGGGAGCCAGAGTTCGGCGGATTACGCACCCGGATATGTTTGCCATCTAGGGCCCCAATACAATTTTGAAACTGGCAGTCCTCCTCAAAGTCCCTTGATATCCTCAACCAGTCTTCCATCCTGGGCTCGGGCATGACCACTTGATGGAGTCTTGTACAGATTTCTGTACATGTAGAACTCACTATGCCTGAAATGGTTGATCTTCCAATGAGAAACTCATGGTGGAAGGCGGCATAAGACAGGCCAGTGGACAGGAAGCTGTAGAAAAACATAAATTGATAAGTTTACAATACCTAAAGTCCGAAAACATCAGTTACATGCCGACCAAACTTGGGAGGAATTGAGATAGAATAACACACACATATTTGGTTCCACAATGACTAAGTGATATGCAGTACATATTACAGCAAACATTCTGGTGTGTAAGTTGAAACATATTTGGAGTAAGATGAGGGCATAAAACTTTGTCCAAGAAGGCCAAAAAACATACTTTAGCACACACATTATGAACATAGAGAATGTTGTTGTGTAGTACATACCGTATTGTGAGTAGAAGTCGCTCCTCTGCAGATATCGCTTTGCGCATCCTTGTGTCCTGAAAGGTGATCCCAGGGCGCACTGTCTCCAAGAGTCGATCAAATGTGGAAATGCTCATGCGACAGTACTGGTAAAATTTCTCAGGATGCTCCCGCAGAGAAGAATAGAGGCGGTGAAAATGACCTCTTGTGAGTCGTTGCCTCAAAAGTGGATGTAGCCACATGCGTCTCCTCCTCCGCGGATCCACTATCACTGGGTATGGTTGCCCAAAGCGGCGTGACAAAAGCCAGTTGAAGAGAACCTGCTCAGTTGAATTGAATCTCAGACCCTCTGCCATGTTGCACAAAGAACACCAACACACCTCATGAAAGCAAGCTCACAAATGGACTGTATGGAGGCAGCCACCTGTTCCTGAGGCAATAAATAGGGTGCAGGCTAATGATTTAAATAGTTAGCAGGCCTGAAAACCGTTAAATGTCCATTTTGCAAGGCTGCGAGAAAATCTCGCCATACGGATTGCATACGGATACCAAACGGATTACATACGGATGCTCACATGCACAAAATACGCGACCTCACCTTGCTTACGGATGACACATGGAGCACTATTTAGGGGTCATTCATCCGTATTACGCATGTAAACTACGGAGCGTATTTTGCGCTGGTTAGTGTGACTCCAGCCTTACAGAAAAACTAACAGGTCTGAGCTAGAATTCTTGCTGGATGGTAGGTGATCAAATACTTATTTCAAACAATAAAATGCAATTTTATTATTTAAAAATCATACAATGTGATTTTCTGGTTTTTATTTTTAGATTCTGTCTCTCAGTTGAAGATAAAAATTACAGACCTCTCATTCTTTGTAGTTGGGAAAACTTGAAAAATCGACAGAGTATCAAATACTTATTTTCCCCACTGTATGAGTAGTGCACAACACATTGTGCCAGTTTGTGTTTCTGGAGTCACACACCCTGTACATTGTTAATGATTTCTCCCTGCTACAGTAATGCCTTACTGTGGGATGATGGCTGCATGGCTCAGAAGGGAGGAAATCTCTAGGAGCAAAGATTTTGCTGAATTTATTTTTTAATTGGGGGTCATGTTGCTTTTCCAGAGCATTTGTGCTTCAAGTAATATGGAAACCCACTTTACCTTGAGAAATGATGGCTCTGAATATGGGCTTGTTTTTTGTGAGATGTAGTAGTTTTTATTGGTACCTCTTCCCACAGAACTGTTCGCTGTGGACTCCCTGCAGCCTATATTATGGCAGTGTCCCATTTTTTAGACATACCCACAACTGTGGTCAATTACACTGGTGTGTACTAAAAGGACTTCAAAAAAGACAGACACCACCCAAACAGAAGCAGCGTGACACCATCTACTTCATTATAGTGATGGAAGTTTTTCTAAAAATTGTTTTCTTTGGGGGTGTGTGGGGGATTTAGCTGGAAACCACCGCGGTGGGTGTTTAATGTAAAGCAGAGAATAAATGTGAACCATATTCTGATTTTTTTTTGTAGGCACAATAAACAACTGAGGCTGTGGGCCCACTTAGCGTTTTATTCCGGACACTAAAAACCGGACTCCTTCCCAGAAATCGCGCGGTTTTTTCCACGTGATTTCACCGCGATTTTACCGCGATTATGATCGCGATTTTGCCGCGATTTTCGTGTGCGATATTCAAGCACTTTCCAAGCGATTTGAAGCATCGCTTGGAAAGTGATTGACAGGTTGGTCACACTCGTGAAACATAGTGTTTGACAAGTGTGACCAGGTTTTTACTATTGAGGCCGCCTATGCGGCATCAATAGTAAAAGATAGAATGTTAAAATGCTAAAAAAAATAAAAGAATCGGGGTATATTTACCTTCCGGCGTCCCGCGCTGCATTCCCGGGCCTCAGCGTTCCCAGTAATGCCTTGCGAGACCTGTGATGACGTAGTCTCGCGTTGCTATAGCGATCTCGCGACACCGCTAGAGTCACGCGAGACTACGTCATTACAGGGCCTTGCCGCAAGGCATTACTGGGAACGCTAGGCCAGGAATGCAGTGCGGGACGCCGGAAGGTAAATATACACCGATTTTTTATTTTTTATTCTTTTTTTTTTACAGGGGTATGGTACCCAGGGCCTGGAGGACAGTCTCCTCTCCTCCACACCGTGGGTACCAACCGCACATGAGACGCTTAACTTCCCGCATGGTGGGCATAGCCACATGTGGGAAGCAAGCGATTCTCATGCATTCCTATGGGTGCAGAAAAACAGCAATTCTTTGAGATTCCGCACAAAAGAATGAGCATGCTGCGATTTTTTCCGCGATGCGATTCCGCCGCGGAAAAAAGCGCAGCATTAGCACAGCATGTGCGGAATGCCATAGGAATGCATGGGGGGCGTTCTGTACACGATTTTTAAGCGTTTTCGCTGCGTTTTCGTGCCGAAAATAGCGGCAAAAACGCTTAAAAATCGCTACGTGGGCACACAGCCTGAAAGTGGAATTAAACATTTGTTTTTTTCTATGTCATGCACAATGGTATATGTCACAAAGCAGCTTTATTTTTTGACTCAGTATGATTATAGTGATACGAGACTTATACAATTTTTCATGCTTTCCTACTATATTGCATACTAAAAATGACTTATGAAACATTGTTTCTCTTTACCATACTCAGAGCAATAAAACTTTTGTCATTTATGGCTAACAGAACGATGTGAGAAAAATCAATAGAAGAAAGTCCTTACAATATCATATGGTTCTAAACAGAACATCATATCAACAATGTGAATCCAGATAATCACCACCGTCCAGAGCACAAAACATGAACCATGAAGGCAATTGGTTATGTTTAAAATAATTTTTATTAATTAATATTAAAAGTTAATGAACCAATTTAACAGCAAAAAGTCATATATCAGGTGCCTCTAAATATAAAGGAAACAGAACCACCATGCAATGTATACATATAAAGATGAATAAACCATCCAATATAGATTACATAGAAAAAAGCCTTTTTGTACTCTAGTTGAGAAAGGTAATTAAATTAATTAATCTCTGTTGCCCCTAGAGATGCATTGTATACACACAGTGCAATAGCGCTCACACTCTGTTCCCCATAAACATCTATTGTATACACTCTGTGTAATAGCGCTCACACTCTGTTCCCCATAGAGATTCATTGTATACACTCTGTGTAATAGCGCTCACACTCTGTTCCCCATAGAGATCCATTGTATACACTCTGTGCAATAGCGCTCACACTCTGTTCCCCATAGAGATCCATTGTATACACTCTGTGCAATAGCGCTCACACTCTGTTCCCCATAGAGATCCATTGTATACACTCTGTGTAATAGCGCTCACACTCTGTTCCCCATAGAGATCCATTGTATACACTCTGTGCAATAGCGCTCACACTCTGTTCCCCATAGAGATCCAATGTATACACTCTGTGCAATAGCGCTCACACTCTGTTCCCCATAGAGATCCATTGTATACACTCTGTGCAATAGCGCTCACACTCTGTTCCCCATAGAGATCCAATGTATACACTCTGTGCAATAGCGCTCACACTCTGTTCCCCATAGAGATCCATTGTATACACTCTGTGCAATAGCGCTCACACTCTATTCCCCATAGAGATCCATTGTATACACTCTGTGTAATAGCGCTCACACTCTGTTCCCCATAGAGATTCATTGTATACACTCTGTGCAATAGCGCTCACACTCTGTTCCCCATAGAGATCCATTGTATACACTCTGTGCAATAACGCTCACACTCTGTTTCCCATAAAGATCTATTGTATACACTCTGTGTAATAGCGTTCACACTCTGTTCCCCATAAAGATCTATTGTATACACTCTGTGTAATAGCGCTCACACTCTGTTCCCCATAGAGATCCATTGTATACACTCTGTGTAATAGCGCTCACACTCTGTTCCCCATAGAGATCCATTGTATACACTCTGTGCAATAGCGCTCACACTGTGCTCCCCATAGAGATTCATTGTATACACTCTGTGTAATAGCGCTCACACTCTGTTCCCCATAGAGATCCATTGTATACACTCTGTGCAATAGCGCTCACACTCTGTTCCCCATAGAGATCCATTGTATACACTCTGTGTAATAGCGCTCACACTCTGTTCCCCATAGAGATCCATTGTATACACTCTGTGTAATAGCGCTCACACTCTGTTCCCCATAGAGATCCATTGTATACACTCTGTGCAATAGCGCTCACACTGTGTTCCCCATAGAGATTCATTGTATACACTCTGTGTAATAGCGCTCACACTCTGTTCCCCATAGAGATCCATTGTATACACTCTGTGCAATAGCGCTCACACTCTGTTCCCCATAGAGATCCATTGGATACACTCTGTGCAATAGCGCTCACACTCTGTTCCCCATAGAGATCCATTGTATACACTCTGTGCAATAGCGCTCACACTCTATTCCCCATAGAGATCCATTGTATTCACTCTGTGTAATAGCGCCCACACTCTGTTCCCCATAGAGATCCATTGTATACACTCTGTGCAATAGCGCTCACACTCTGTTCCCCATAGAGATCCATTGTATACACTCTGTGCAATAGCGCTCACACTCTGTTCCCCATAGAGATCCATTGTATACACTCTGTGCAATAGCGCTCACACTCTATTCCCCATAGAGATCCATTGTATACACTCTGTGTAATAGCGCTCACACTCTGTTCCCCATAGAGATTCATTGTATACACTCTGTGCAATAGCGCTCACACTCTGTTCCCCATAGAGATCCATTGTATACACTCTGTGCAATAACGCTCACACTCTGTTTCCCATAAAGATCTATTGTATACACTCTGTGTAATAGCGCTCACACTCTGTTCCCCATAAAGATCTATTGTATACACTCTGTGTAATAGCGCTCACACTCTGTTCCCCATAGAGATCCATTGTATACACTCTGTGCAATAGCGCTCACACTCTGTTCCCCATAGAGATCCATTGTATACACTCTGTGCAATAGCGCTCACACTGTGTTCCCCATAGAGATTCATTGTATACACTCTGTGTAATAGCGCTCACACTCTGTTCCCCATAGAGATCCATTGTATACACTCTGTGCAATAGCGCTCACACTCTGTTCCCCATAGAGATCCATTGTATACACTCTGTGCAATAGCGCTCACACTCTGTTCCCCATAGAGATCCATTGTATACACTCTGTGCAATAGCGCTCACACTGTGTTCCCCATAGAGATTCATTGTATACACTCTGTGTAATAGCGGTCACACTCTGTTCCCCATAGAGATCCATTGTATACACTCTGTGCAATAGCGCTCACACTCTATTCCCCATAGAGATCCATTGTATAAACTCTGTGTAATAGCGCTCACACTCTGTTCCCCATAGAGATTCATTGTATACACTCTGTGCAATAGCGCTCACACTCTGGTCCCCATAGAGATCCATTGTATACACTCTGTGTAATAACGCTCACACTCTATTCCCCATAGAGATTCATTGTATACACTCTGTGCAATAGCGCTCACACTCTGTTCCCCATAGAGATCCATTGTATACACTCTGTGTAATAGCGCTCACACTCTGTTCCCCATAGAGATCCATTGTATACACTCTGTGTAATAGCGCTCACACTCGGTTCCCCATAGAGATTCATTGTATACACTCTGTGTAATAGCGCTCACACTCTGTTCCCCATAGAGATCCATTGTATACACTCTGTGTAATAGCGCTCACACTCTGTTCCCCATAGTGATTCATTGTATACACTCTGTGCAATAACGCTCACACTGTGTTCCCCATAGAGATTCATTGTATACACTCTGTGCAATAGCGCTCACACTCTATTCCCCATAGAGATCCATTGTATACACTCTGTGTAATAGCGCTCACACTCAGTTCCCCATAGATATTCATTGTATACACTCTGTGTAATAGCGCTCACACTCTGTTCCCCATAGGGATTCAATGTATACACTCTGTGTAATAGCTCTCACACTCTGTTCCCCATAGAGATCCATTTTATACACTCTGTGTAATAGCGCTCATACTGTGTTCCCCATAGAGATCCATTGTATTCACTCTGTGTAATAGCGCTCACACTCTATTCCCCATAGAGATCCATTGTATACACTCTGTGTAATAGCGCTCACACTCTGTTCCCCATAGAGATTCATTGTATACACTCTGTGCAATAGCGCTCACACTCTGTTCCCCATAGAGATCCATTGTATACACTCTGTGTAATATCGCTCACACTCTATTCCCCATAGAGATCCATTGTATACACTCTGTGTAATAGCGCTCACACTCTGTTCCCCATAGATATTCATTGTATACACTCTGTGTAATAGCGCTCGCACTCTGTTCCCCATAGAGATTCATTGTATACACTCTGTGTAATAGCGCTCGCACTCTGTTCCCCATAGAGATCCATTGTATACACTCTGTGTAATAGCGCTCACACTCTGTTCCCCATAGAGATCCATTTTGTACACTCTGTGCAATAGCGCTCACACTCTGTTCCCCATAGAGATTCATTGTATACACTCTGTGTAATAGCGCTCACACTCTGTTCCCCATAGAGATTTATTGTATACACTCTGTGCAATAGCGCTCACACTCTGTTCCCCATAGAGATCCATTGTATACAATCTGTGTAATAGCGCTCACACTCTGTTCCCCATAGAGATCCATTGTATACACTAAGTGCAATAGCGCTCACACTGTGTTCCACATAGAGATCCATTGTATACACTCTGTGCAATAGCGCTCACACTCTGTTCCCCATAGAGATCCATTGTATACACTCTGTGTAATAGCGCTCACACTCTGTTCCCCATAGAGATCCATTGTATACACTCTGTGCAATAGCGCTCACACTCTGTTCCCCATAGAGATCCAATGTATACACTCTGTGCAATAGCGCTCACACTCTGTTCCCCATAGAGATCCATTGTATACACTCTGTGCAATAGCGCTCACACTCTGTTCCCCATAGAGATCCAATGTATACACTCTGTGCAATAGCGCTCACACTCTGTTCCCCATAGAGATCCATTGTATACACTCTGTGCAATAGCGCTCACACTCTATTCCCCATAGAGATCCATTGTATACACTCTGTGTAATAGCGCTCACACTCTGTTCCCCATAGAGATTCATTGTATACACTCTGTGCAATAGCGCTCACACTCTGTTCCCCATAGAGATCCATTGTATACACTCTGTGCAATAACGCTCACACTCTGTTTCCCATAAAGATCTATTGTATACACTCTGTGTAATAGCGTTCACACTCTGTTCCCCATAAAGATCTATTGTATACACTCTGTGTAATAGCGCTCACACTCTGTTCCCCATAGAGATCCATTGTATACACTCTGTGTAATAGCGCTCACACTCTGTTCCCCATAGAGATCCATTGTATACACTCTGTGCAATAGCGCTCACACTGTGCTCCCCATAGAGATTCATTGTATACACTCTGTGTAATAGCGCTCACACTCTGTTCCCCATAGAGATCCATTGTATACACTCTGTGCAATAGCGCTCACACTCTGTTCCCCATAGAGATCCATTGTATACACTCTGTGTAATAGCGCTCACACTCTGTTCCCCATAGAGATCCACTGTATACACTCTGTGTAATAGCGCTCACACTCTGTTCCCCATAGAGATCCATTGTATACACTCTGTGCAATAGCGCTCACACTGTGTTCCCCATAGAGATTCATTGTATACACTCTGTGTAATAGCGCTCACACTCTGTTCCCCATAGAGATCCATTGTATACACTCTGTGCAATAGCGCTCACACTCTGTTCCCCATAGAGATCCATTGGATACACTCTGTGCAATAGCGCTCACACTCTGTTCCCCATAGAGATCCATTGTATACACTCTGTGCAATAGCGCTCACACTCTATTCCCCATAGAGATCCATTGTATTCACTCTGTGTAATAGCGCCCACACTCTGTTCCCCATAGAGATCCATTGTATACACTCTGTGCAATAGCGCTCACACTCTGTTCCCCATAGAGATCCATTGTATACACTCTGTGCAATAGCGCTCACACTCTGTTCCCCATAGAGATCCATTGTATACACTCTGTGCAATAGCGCTCACACTCTATTCCCCATAGAGATCCATTGTATACACTCTGTGTAATAGCGCTCACACTCTGTTCCCCATAGAGATTCATTGTATACACTCTGTGCAATAGCGCTCACACTCTGTTCCCCATAGAGATCCATTGTATACACTCTGTGCAATAACGCTCACACTCTGTTTCCCATAAAGATCTATTGTATACACTCTGTGTAATAGCGCTCACACTCTGTTCCCCATAAAGATCTATTGTATACACTCTGTGTAATAGCGCTCACACTCTGTTCCCCATAGAGATCCATTGTATACACTCTGTGCAATAGCGCTCACACTCTGTTCCCCATAGAGATCCATTGTATACACTCTGTGCAATAGCGCTCACACTGTGTTCCCCATAGAGATTCATTGTATACACTCTGTGTAATAGCGCTCACACTCTGTTCCCCATAGAGATCCATTGTATACACTCTGTGCAATAGCGCTCACACTCTGTTCCCCATAGAGATCCATTGTATACACTCTGTGCAATAGCGCTCACACTCTGTTCCCCATAGAGATCCATTGTATACACTCTGTGCAATAGCGCTCACACTGTGTTCCCCATAGAGATTCATTGTATACACTCTGTGTAATAGCGGTCACACTCTGTTCCCCATAGAGATCCATTGTATACACTCTGTGCAATAGCGCTCACACTCTATTCCCCATAGAGATCCATTGTATAAACTCTGTGTAATAGCGCTCACACTCTGTTCCCCATAGAGATTCATTGTATACACTCTGTGCAATAGCGCTCACACTCTGGTCCCCATAGAGATCCATTGTATACACTCTGTGTAATAACGCTCACACTCTATTCCCCATAGAGATTCATTGTATACACTCTGTGCAATAGCGCTCACACTCTGTTCCCCATAGAGATCCATTGTATACACTCTGTGTAATAGCGCTCACACTCTGTTCCCCATAGAGATCCATTGTATACACTCTGTGTAATAGCGCTCACACTCGGTTCCCCATAGAGATTCATTGTATACACTCTGTGTAATAGCGCTCACACTCTGTTCCCCATAGAGATCCATTGTATACACTCTGTGTAATAGCGCTCACACTCTGTTCCCCATAGTGATTCATTGTATACACTCTGTGCAATAACGCTCACACTGTGTTCCCCATAGAGATTCATTGTATACACTCTGTGCAATAGCGCTCACACTCTATTCCCCATAGAGATCCATTGTATACACTCTGTGTAATAGCGCTCACACTCAGTTCCCCATAGATATTCATTGTATACACTCTGTGTAATAGCGCTCACACTCTGTTCCCCATAGGGATTCAATGTATACACTCTGTGTAATAGCTCTCACACTCTGTTCCCCATAGAGATCCATTTTATACACTCTGTGTAATAGCGCTCATACTGTGTTCCCCATAGAGATCCATTGTATTCACTCTGTGTAATAGCGCTCACACTCTATTCCCCATAGAGATCCATTGTATACACTCTGTGTAATAGCGCTCACACTCTGTTCCCCATAGAGATTCATTGTATACACTCTGTGCAATAGCGCTCACACTCTGTTCCCCATAGAGATCCATTGTATACACTCTGTGTAATATCGCTCACACTCTATTCCCCATAGAGATCCATTGTATACACTCTGTGTAATAGCGCTCACACTCTGTTCCCCATAGATATTCATTGTATACACTCTGTGTAATAGCGCTCGCACTCTGTTCCCCATAGAGATTCATTGTATACACTCTGTGTAATAGCGCTCGCACTCTGTTCCCCATAGAGATCCATTGTATACACTCTGTGTAATAGCGCTCACACTCTGTTCCCCATAGAGATCCATTTTGTACACTCTGTGCAATAGCGCTCACACTCTGTTCCCCATAGAGATTCATTGTATACACTCTGTGTAATAGCGCTCACACTCTGTTCCCCATAGAGATTTATTGTATACACTCTGTGCAATAGCGCTCACACTCTGTTCCCCATAGAGATCCATTGTATACAATCTGTGTAATAGCGCTCACACTCTGTTCCCCATAGAGATCCATTGTATACACTAAGTGCAATAGCGCTCACACTGTGTTCCACATAGAGATCCATTGTATACACTCTGTGCAATAGCGCTCACACTCTGTTCCCCATAGAGATCCATTGTATACACTCTGTGTAATAGCGCTCACACTCTGTTCCCCATAGAGATCCATTGTATACACTCTGTGCAATAGCGCTCACACTCTGTTCCCCATAGAGATCCAATGTATACACTCTGTGCAATAGCGCTCACACTCTGTTCCCCATAGAGATCCATTGTATACACTCTGTGCAATAGCGCTCACACTCTGTTCCCCATAGAGATCCAATGTATACACTCTGTGCAATAGCGCTCACACTCTGTTCCCCATAGAGATCCATTGTATACACTCTGTGCAATAGCGCTCACACTCTATTCCCCATAGAGATCCATTGTATACACTCTGTGTAATAGCGCTCACACTCTGTTCCCCATAGAGATTCATTGTATACACTCTGTGCAATAGCGCTCACACTCTGTTCCCCATAGAGATCCATTGTATACACTCTGTGCAATAACGCTCACACTCTGTTTCCCATAAAGATCTATTGTATACACTCTGTGTAATAGCGTTCACACTCTGTTCCCCATAAAGATCTATTGTATACACTCTGTGTAATAGCGCTCACACTCTGTTCCCCATAGAGATCCATTGTATACACTCTGTGTAATAGCGCTCACACTCTGTTCCCCATAGAGATCCATTGTATACACTCTGTGCAATAGCGCTCACACTGTGTTCCCCATAGAGATTCATTGTATACACTCTGTGTAATAGCGCTCACACTCTGTTCCCCATAGAGATCCATTGTATACACTCTGTGCAATAGCGCTCACACTCTGTTCCCCATAGAGATCCATTGTATACACTCTGTGTAATAGCGCTCACACTCTGTTCCCCATAGAGATCCATTGTATACACTCTGTGTAATAGCGCTCACACTCTGTTCCCCATAGAGATCCATTGTATACACTCTGTGCAATAGCGCTCACACTGTGTTCCCCATAGAGATTCATTGTATACACTCTGTGTAATAGCGCTCACACTCTGTTCCCCATAGAGATCCATTGTATACACTCTGTGCAATAGCGCTCACACTCTGTTCCCCATAGAGATCCATTGGATACACTCTGTGCAATAGCGCTCACACTCTGTTCCCCATAGAGATCCATTGTATACACTCTGTGCAATAGCGCTCACACTCTATTCCCCATAGAGATCCATTGTATTCACTCTGTGTAATACCGCCCACACTCTGTTCCCCATAGAGATCCATTGTATACACTCTGTGCAATAGCGCTCACACTCTGTTCCCCATAGAGATCCATTGTATACACTCTGTGCAATAGCGCTCACACTCTGTTCCCCATAGAGATCCATTGTATACACTCTGTGCAATAGCGCTCACACTCTATTCCCCATAGAGATCCATTGTATACACTCTGTGTAATAGCGCTCACACTCTGTTCCCCATAGAGATTCATTGTATACACTCTGTGCAATAGCGCTCACACTCTGTTCCCCATAGAGATCCATTGTATACACTCTGTGCAATAACGCTCACACTCTGTTTCCCATAAAGATCTATTGTATACACTCTGTGTAATAGCGCTCACACTCTGTTCCCCATAAAGATCTATTGTATACACTCTGTGTAATAGCGCTCACACTCTGTTCCCCATAGAGATCCATTGTATACACTCTGTGTAATAGCGCTCACACTCTGTTCCCCATAGAGATCCATTGTATACACTCTGTGCAATAGCGCTCACACTGTGTTCCCCATAGAGATTCATTGTATACACTCTGTGTAATAGCGCTCACACTCTGTTCCCCATAGAGATCCATTGTATACACTCTGTGCAATAGCGCTCACACTCTGTTCCCCATAGAGATCCATTGTATACACTCTGTGCAATAGCGCTCACACTCTGTTCCCCATAGAGATCCATTGTATACACTCTGTGCAATAGCGCTCACACTGTGTTCCCCATAGAGATTCATTGTATACACTCTGTGTAATAGCGGTCACACTCTGTTCCCCATAGAGATCCATTGTATACACTCTGTGCAATAGCGCTCACACTCTATTCCCCATAGAGATCCATTGTATAAACTCTGTGTAATAGCGCTCACACTCTGTTCCCCATAGAGATTCATTGTATACACTCTGTGCAATAGCGCTCACACTCTGGTCCCCATAGAGATCCATTGTATACACTCTGTGTAATAACGCTCACACTCTATTCCCCATAGAGATTCATTGTATACACTCTGTGCAATAGCGCTCACACTGTGTTCCCCATAGAGATCCATTGTATACACTCTGTGTAATAGCGCTCACACTCTGTTCCCCATAGAGATCCATTGTATACACTCTGTGTAATAGCGCTCACACTCGGTTCCCCATAGAGATTCATTGTATACACTCTGTGTAATAGCGCTCACACTCTGTTCCCCATAGAGATCCATTGTATACACTCTGTGTAATAGCGCTCACACTCTGTTCCCCATAGTGATTCATTGTATACACTCTGTGCAATAACGCTCACACTGTGTTCCCCATAGAGATTCATTGTATACACTCTGTGCAATAGCGCTCACACTCTATTCCCCATAGAGATCCATTGTATACACTCTGTGTAATAGCGCTCACACTCAGTTCCCCATAGATATTCATTGTATACACTCTGTGTAATAGCGCTCACACTCTGTTCCCCATAGGGATTCAATGTATACACTCTGTGTAATAGCTCTCACACTCTGTTCCCCATAGAGATCCATTTTATACACTCTGTGTAATAGCGCTCATACTGTGTTCCCCATAGAGATCCATTGTATTCACTCTGTGTAATAGCGCTCACACTCTATTCCCCATAGAGATCCATTGTATACACTCTGTGTAATAGCGCTCACACTCTGTTCCCCATAGAGATTCATTGTATACACTCTGTGCAATAGCGCTCACACTCTGTTCCCCATAGAGATCCATTGTATACACTCTGTGTAATATCGCTCACACTCTATTCCCCATAGAGATCCATTGTATACACTCTGTGTAATAGCGCTCACACTCTGTTCCCCATAGATATTCATTGTATACACTCTGTGTAATAGCGCTCGCACTCTGTTCCCCATAGAGATTCATTGTATACACTCTGTGTAATAGCGCTCGCACTCTGTTCCCCATAGAGATCCATTGTATACACTCTGTGTAATAGCGCTCACACTCTGTTCCCCATAGAGATCCATTTTGTACACTCTGTGCAATAGCGCTCACACTCTGTTCCCCATAGAGATTCATTGTATACACTCTGTGTAATAGCGCTCACACTCTGTTCCCCATAGAGATTTATTGTATACACTCTGTGCAATAGCGCTCACACTCTGTTCCCCATAGAGATCCATTGTATACAATCTGTGTAATAGCGCTCACACTCTGTTCCCCATAGAGATCCATTGTATACACTAAGTGCAATAGCGCTCACACTGTGTTCCACATAGAGATCCATTGTATACACTCTGTGCAATAGCGCTCACACTCTATTCCCATAGAGATCCATTGTATGCAATCTGTGTAATAGCACTCACACTCTGTTCCCCATAGAGATCCATTGTATACACTCTGTGTAATAGCGCTCACACTCTGTTCCCCTTAGAGATCCATTGTATATGCTCAGTGCAATAGCTTTCACACTGTGTTCCACATAGAGATCCATTGTATACACTTTGTGCAATTGCGCTCACACTCTGTTCCCCATAGAGTATCATTGTATACATTTTGTGCAATAGCGCTCACACTCTGTTCCCCATAGAGAATCATTCTATACATTTTGTGCAATAGCGCTCACACTCTGTTCCCCATAGAGATCCATTGTATACACTGTGTAATAGCGCTCACACTCTGTTCCTCACAGAGATCCATTGTATTCACTCTGTGCAATAGCGCTCACACTCTGTTCCCCATAGAGATCCATTGTATACACACTGTGTAATAGCGCTCACACTCTGTTCCCCCTAGAGATCCATTGTATGCACTCTGTGCAATAGCGCTCACACTTTGTTCCCCATAGAAATTCATTGTATACACACTGTGCAATAGCGCTCACACTCTGTTCCCCATAGAGATCCATTGTATACACTCTGTGCAATAGCGCACACACTATATTCCCCATAGAGATCCATTGTATACACTCTGTGCAATAGCACTCACACTCTATTCCCCATAGAGATCCATTGTATTCACACTGTGTAATAGCGCTCACACTCTGTTCCTCATAGAGATCCATTGTATACACTCTGTGCAATAGCGCTCACACTCTGTTCTCCAAAGAGATCCTTTG
The DNA here is from genome assembly GCF_039654945.1 of Dendrobates tinctorius. Lineage (NCBI taxonomy): Eukaryota > Metazoa > Chordata > Amphibia > Anura > Dendrobatidae > Dendrobates > Dendrobates tinctorius. The sequence goes on from NW_027361796.1 coordinate 9,069,050, forward strand.
TATACACTCTGTGCAATAGCGCTCACACTCTGTTCCCCATAGAGTTCCATTGTATACACTCTGTGTAATAGCGCTCACACTCTGTTCCCCATAGAGATCCATTGTATACACTCTGTGCAATAGCGCTCACACTCTGTTCTCCAAAGATATTCTTTGTATACACTCTGTGCAATAGCGCTCACACTCTGTTCCCCATAGAGATCCATTGTATACACTATGTGCAACTGCACTCACACTCTGTTCCCCATATTGATTCATTGTATACACTCTATGCAATAGCACTCACACTCTGTTCCCCATACAGATCCATTGTATACACTCTGTGTAATAGCGCTCACACTCGGTTCCCCATAGAGATCTATTGTATACACTCTGTGCAATAGCGCTCACACTATATTCCCCATAGAGATCCATTGTATACACTCTGTGCAATAGCGGTCACACTATATTCCCCATAGAGATCCTATGTATACACTCTTTGTAATAGTGCTCACACTCTGTTCCCCAAAGAGATCCATTGTTTACACTCTGTGCAATAGCGCTCACACTCTGTTCCCCATAGAAATCCATTGTATACACTCTGTGTAATAGCGCTCACACTCTGTTCCCCATACAGATCCATTGAATACACTCTGTGTAATAGCGCTCACACTCCGGTCCCCATAGAGATCCATTGTATACACTCTGTGCAATAGCGCTCACACTCTGTTCCCCATACAGATCCATTGTATACACTCTCTGTAATAGTGCTCACACTCTGTTCCCCATAGAGATCCATTGTATACATTCTGTGCAACAGCGCTCACACTCTGCTCCCCATAGAGATCCATTGTACACACTCAGTGCAATAGCGCTCACACTCTGTTTCCCATAGAGATCCATTGTATACACTCTGTGCAATAGCGCTCACACTCTGTTCCCCATAGAGATCCATTGTATACACTCTGTGCAATAGCGCTCACACTCTGTTCTCCAAAGAGATCCTTTGTATACACTCTGTGCAATAGCGCTCACACTCTGTTCCCCATAGAGATCCATTGTATACACTATGTGCAACTGCTCGCACACTCTGTTCCCCATATTGATTCATTGTATACACTCTATGCAATAGCGCTCACACTCTGTTCCCCATACAGATCCATTGTATACACTCTGTGTAATAGCGCTCGCACTCTGTTCCCCATACAGATCCATTGTATACACTCTGTGTAATAGCGCTCACACTCGGTTCCCCATAGAGATCTATTGTATACACTCTGTGCAATAGCGCTCACACTATGTTCCCCATAGAGATGCATTGTATACACTCTGTGCAATAGCGCTCACACTATATTCCCCATAGAGATCCTTTGTATACACTCTTTGTAATAGTGCTCAAACTCTGATCCCCAAAGAGATCCATTGTATACACTCTGTGCAATAGCGCTCACACTCTGTTCCCCATAGAAATCCATTGTATACACTCTGTGTAATAGCGCTCACACTCTGTTCCCCATAGAGATCCATTGTATACACTCTGTGCAATAGCGCTCACACTCTGTTCCCCATACAGATCCATTGTATACACTATGTGCAACTGCGCTCACACTCTGTTCCCCATATTGATTCATTGTATACACTCTATGCAATAGCGCTCACACTCTGTTCCCCATACAGATCTATTGTATACACTCTGTGTAATAGCGCTCACACTCTGTTCCCCATACAGATCCATTGTATACACTCTGTGTAATAGCGCTCACACTCGGTTCCCCATAGAGATCTATTGTATACACTCTGTGCAATAGCGCTCACACTATGTTCCCCATAGAGATCCATTGTATACACTCTGTGCAATAGCGCTCACACTATATTCCCCATAGAGATCCTTTGTATACACTCTTTGTAATAGCGCTCACACTCTGTTCCCCATAGAGATCCATTGTATACACTCTGTGCAATAGCGCTCACACTCTGTTCCCCATACAGATCCATTGTATACACTCTCTGTAATAGTGCTCGCACTCTGTTCCCCATAGAGATCCATTGTATACATTCTGTGCAACAGTGCTCACACTCTGCTCCCCATAGAGATCCATTGTACACACTCAGTGCAATAGCGCTCACACTCTGTTCCCCATAGAGATCCATTGTATACACTCTGTGCAATAGCGCTCACACTCTGTTCCCCATAGAGATCCCTTGTATACACTATGTGCAATAGCGCTCACACTCTGTTCCCCATAGAGATCCATTGTATACACTATGTGCAACAGCGCTCACACTCTGTTCCCCATATTGATTCATTGTATACACTCTATGCAATAGCGCTCACACTCTGTTCCCCATACAGATCCATTGTATACACTCTGTGTAATAATGCTCACACTCTGTTCCCCATACAGATCCATTGTATACACTCTGTGTAATAGCGCTCACACTCGGTTCCCCATAGAGATCTATTGCATACACTCTGTGCAATAGCGCTCACACTATGTTCCCCATAGAGATGCATTGTATACACTCTGTGCAATAGCGCTCACACTATATTCCCCATAGAGATCCTTTGTATACACTCTTTGTAATAGTGCTCAAACTCTGATCCCCAAAGAGATCCATTGTATACACTCTGTGCAATAGCGCTCACACTCTGTTCCCCATAGAAATCCATTGTATACACTCTGTGTAATAGCGCTCACACTCTGTTCCCCATACAGATCCATTGTATACACTCTGTGTAATAGCGCTCACACTCGGTTCCCCATAGAGATCCATTGTATACACTCTGTGCAATAGCGCTCACACTCTGTTCCCCATACAGATCCATTGTATACACTATGTGCAACTGCGCTCACACTCTGTTCCCCATATTGATTCATTGTATACACTCTATGCAATAGCGCTCACACTCTGTTCCCCATACAGATCCATTGTATACACTCTGTGTAATAGCGCTCACACTCTGTTCCCCATACAGATCCATTGTATACACTCTGTGTAATAGCGCTCACACTCGGTTCCCCATAGAGATCTATTGCATACACTCTGTGCAATAGCGCTCACACTATGTTCCCCATAGAGATGCATTGTATACACTCTGTGCAATAGCGCTCACACTATATTCCCCATAGAGATCCTTTGTATACACTCTTTGTAATAGTGCTCAAACTCTGATCCCCAAAGAGATCCATTGTATACACTCTGTGCAATAGCGCTCACACTCTGTTCCCCATAGAAATCCATTGTATACACTCTGTGTAATAGCGCTCACACTCTGTTCCCCATACAGATCCATTGTATACACTCTGTGTAATAGCGCTCACACTCGGTTCCCCATAGAGATCCATTGTATACACTCTGTGCAATAGCGCTCACACTCTGTTCCCCATACAGATCCATTGTATACACTATGTGCAACTGCGCTCACACTCTGTTCCCCATATTGATTCATTGTATACACTCTATGCAATAGCGCTCACACTCTGTTCCCCATACAGATCCATTGTATACACTCTGTGTAATAGCGCTCACACTCTGTTCCCCATACAGATCCATTGTATACACTCTGTGTAATAGCGCTCACACTATGTTCCCCATAGAGATGCATTGTATACACTCTGTGCAATAGCGCTCACACTATATTCCCCATAGAGATCCTTTGTATACACTCTTTGTAATAGTGCTCAAACTCTGTTCCCCAAAGAGATCCATTGTATACACTCTGTGCAATAGCGCTCACACTCTGTTCCCCATAGAAATCCATTGTATACACTCTGTGTAATAGCGCTCACACTCTGTTCCCCATACAGATCCATTGTATACACTCTGTGTAATAGCGCTCACACTCGGTTCCCCATAGAGATCCATTGTATACACTCTATGCAATAGCGCTCACACTCTGTTCCCCATACAGATCCATTGTATACACTCTGTGTAATAGCGCTCACACTCTGTTCCCCATACAGATCCATTGTATACACTCTGTGTAATAGCGCTCACACTCGGTTCCCCATAGAGATCTATTGTATACACTCTGTGCAATAGCGCTCACACTATGTTCCCCATAGAGATCCATTGTATACACTCTGTGCAATAGCGCTCACACTATATTCCCCATAGAGATCCATTGTATACACTCTGTGTAATAGCGCTCACACTCTGTTCCCCATACAGATCCATTGTATACACTCTGTGTAATAGCGCTCACACTCGGTTCCCCATAGAGATCTATTGTATACACTCTGTGTAATAGCGCTCACACTATGTTCCCCATAGAGATCCATTGTATACACTCTGTGCAATAGCGCTCACACTATATTCCCCATAGAGATCCTTTGTATACACTCTTTGTAATAGTACTCAAACTCTGATCCCCAAAGAGATCCATTGTATACACTCTGTGCAATAGCGCTCACACTCTGTTCCCCATAGAAATCCATTGTATACACTCTGTGTAATAGCGCTCACACTCTGTTCCCCATAGAGATCCATTGTATACACTCTGTGCAATAGCGCTCACACTCTGTTCCCCATACAGATCCATTGTATACACTCTCTGTAATAGTGCTCGCACTCTGTTCCCCATAGAGATCCATTGTATACATTCTGTGCAACAGTGCTCACACTCTGCTCCCCATAGAGATCCATTGTACACACTCAGTGCAATAGCGCTCACACTCTGTTCCCCATAGAGATCCATTGTATACACTCTGTGCAATAGCGCTCACACTCTGTTCCCCATAGAGATCCCTTGTATACACTATGTGCAATAGCGCTCACACTCTGTTCCCCATAGAGATCCATTGTATACACTATGTGCAACAGCGCTCACACTCTGTTCCCCATATTGATTCATTGTATACACTCTGTGTAATAGCGCTCACACTCTGTTCCCCATAGAGATCCATTGTATTCACTCTTTGTAATAGTGCTCACATTCTGTTCCCCATAGAGATCCATTGGATACACTCTGTGCAAAAGCACTCACACTCTGTTCCCCGTAGAAATCCATTGTATACACTCTGTGTAATAGCGCTCACACTCTGTTCCCCATAGAGATCCCTTGTATACACTCTGTGCAAAAGCACTCACACTCTGTTCCCCATAGAAATCCATTGTATACACTGTGTGTAATAGCGCTCATACTCTGTTCCCCATAGAGATCCCTTGTATACACTCTGTGTAATAGCGCTCACACTCTGTTCCCCATACAGATCCATTGTATACACTCTCTGTAATAGTAACATAGTAACATAGTAACATAGTAACATAGTTATTAAGGTTGAAGGGAGACTTTAAGTCCATCTAGTTCAACCCATATCCTATCCTAACTTGCCCTAACATGTTGATCCAGAGGAAGGCAAAATAAACCCATGTGGCAACAGTAGGCTTCACATTGGGGAAAAAAATTCCTTCCCGACTCCACATACGGCAATCAGACTAGCTCCCTGGATCAACGCAATATTAAGGAGACTAGTGTATATACCCTGTAGTATTATACTTTTCAAGAAAGGCATCCAGTCCCTTCTTAAATTTTAGTAGTGAATCACTCATTACAACATCATATGGCAGAGAGTTCCATAGTCTCACTGCTCTTACAGTAAAGAATCCGCGTCTGTGAGTATGCTTAAACCTTCTTTCCTCCAGACGTAGAGGATGCCCCCTTGTCCCCGTCACAGGTCTAAGAGTAAAAAGATCATTAGAAAGGTCTTTGTATTGTCCCCGCATATATTTATACATTGTAATAAGATCACCCCTAAGCCTTCGATTCTCCAAACTAAATAACCCCAAGTGTAATAACCTGTCTTGGTATTGCAGACCCCCTAGTTCCCTAATAACCTTGGTCGCTCTTCTCTGCACCCGCTCCAGTTCAGCTATGTCTTTCTTATACACCGGAGACCAGAACTGTACACAGTATTCTAAGTGTGGTCGCACTAGTGACTTATATAGAGGTAAAATTATGTTCTCCTCATGAGCATCTATGCCTCTTTTAATGCATCCCATTATTTTATTTGCCTTTGCAGCAGCTGCTTGACTCTGGCCACTAAATGTGAGTTTGTCGTCCACCCATACACCCAGGTCTTTTTCAGTGACTGTTTTGCCCAGTGTTTTACAATTAAGCACATAATTATACAACTTGTTCGTTCTACCCAAGTGCATGACCTTACATTTATCCCCATTAAAGCTCATTTGCCATTTATCAGCCCAAGCTTCTAGTTTACATAAATCCTCCTGTAATATAAAATTGTCCTCCTCTGTATTAATTACCCTGCAGAGTTTAGTGTCATCTGCAAATATTGAAATTCTACTCTCTATGCCCCCTACAAGGTCATTAATAAATATGTTAAAAAGAAGCGGGCCCAAAACTGACCCCTGTGGTACCCCACTGCTAACCGTGACCCAGTCCGAGTGTGCTCCATTAATAACCACCCTTTGTTTCCTATCCCTGACCCAGCTCTTAACCCACCTACACATATTTTCCCCTATCCCCATTGTTCTCATTTTATGTATCAACCTTTTGTGTGGCACCTTATCAAAAGCTTTTGAAAAGTCCATGTACACCACGTCCACTGCATTCCCTTGGTCCAGTCCGGAACTTACCTCTTCATAAAAGCTTATCAGATTAGTCTGACAGGAACGGTCTCTTGTAAACCCATGTTGATATTGGGTCATAAGGTTATTCTTCTCCAGATACTCCAGTATAGTATCTCTTAGAAAACCCTCCAGGATTTTACCCACAGTTGAGGTTAAACTTACTGGCCTATAATTTCCAAGTTCAGTTTTTGTCCCCTTTTTGAATATTGGCACCACATTTGCTATACGCCAGTCCTGTGGTACAGACCCTGTTATTATGGAATCTTTAAAGATTAAAAATAGTGGTCTATCTATGACTGTACTTAATTCCTGCAGTACTCGGGGGTGTATCCCATCCGGGCCCGGGGATTTGTCAATTTTAGTGATTTGTAGACGCCGCCGTACTTCCTGCTGGGTTAAGCAGGTGACATTTAATGGAGAATTTTTATCCCTGATCATGTTATCCGTCATGGGATTTTCTTGTGTAAATACTGTTGAAAAAAAGTTATTTAGCATATTGGCTTTTTCCTCATCCTCATCCACCATTTCACCCAGACTATTTTTAAGGGGACCAACACTATCATTTTTTAGCTTCTTACTATTTATGTAGTTAAAGAATATTTTGGGATTATTTTTACTTTCTCTGGCAATGAGTCTCTCTGTCTCAATCTTTGCTGTCTTGATTTGCTTTTTACAGAATTTATTTAATCTTCTGTATTTAGTTAATGCCTCATCACTACCTACTTGCTTTAATTCTCTAAATGCTTTATTTTTGTCCCTTATTGCGCCCCTTACAGCTCTATTTAGCCATAGTGGTTTCCTCCTATTTTTTATTTATTCCCATATGGTATATATTGTGCACAGGTCCTATTCAGGATGCTAATAAACGTCTCCCATTTTCTTTGTGTGTTTTTATGTCTCAGGATATCGTCCCAGTTAATTGCACCAAGATCATCTCTCATCCGGTGGAAATTTGCCTTCCTGAAGTTTAGTGTCCTTGTAACCCCTCTACTACACGTCTTATTAAAGGATACATGAAAACTTATTAATTTGTGATCACTATTACCCAAGTGACCCTCAACCCTTACATTTGATATGCGGTCTGGCCTGTTGGTTAATATTAGGTCTAGCAGTGCCCCCCCTCTTGTTGGGTCCTGAACCAGTTGTGAAAGGTAATTGTCTCTCATCGTTGTCAGAAACCTATTACCCTTGCTGGAACTGCAGGTTTCGGTTCCCCAATGTATTTCAGGGTAGTTGAAGTCCCCCATAATAATGATTTCACCTTGAGTCGCAGCTTCATCTATTTGCTTTATGAGGATATTCTCTGTTGCTTCCATTATTTTTGGAGATTTATAACAAACCCCTATCAGTAATTTATTATTTTTCCCCCCTCCCCTTATCTCTACCCACAGGGACTCTACATTTTCATTAGATTCATATATATTGTCACGAAGGATGGGTTTTAAGGATGATTTTACATATAAACACACGCCTCCCCCTCGCTTATTTGTTCGGTCATTTCTGAACAGACTATAACCCTGTAAATTAACCGCCCAGTCATGGCTCTCATCCAGCCATGTCTCAGATATCCCCACCATGTCATAATTATGTTCCAGCAACATTAACTCCAATTCCTCCATTTTGTTGGCGAGACTTCTGGCATTAGTATACATACACTTTATGTATCTCTCTGTACCTCTATTCTTTCTTAAATTATTAACTGTTCTAACCCCACCCCCCATGCCACCTCCACCCCCAATGTCATTATTTGTGCCCAGGTCTCTATCTGCACTGTCTTCCCCTCCTATAAAAGGAATACCCTCCCCCCCGTCCCTAGTTTAACCCCTTCCTGACATGAGACGTACTATCCCGTCCACGGTACCCGGGCCCGTATGACCGGGGACGGGATAGTACGTCTACCGCGATCAGCGGCGCCCACGTGGTGAGCGCCGCTGATCGCGGCCAGGTGTCAGCTGATTATCACAGCTGACACCCGGCACAATGTGTCAGGGGCGGTCACGGACCGCCCCCGACACGTTAACCCCTTGCACACCGCGATCAAACATGATCGCGGTGTACCGGGGGTTAAAGGGAAGCATCGGCACGGAGGGGGCTCCCTCCGTGCTTCCCTGAGCCCCCCACGGCAGCGCAATGTGCAGAGCTGCTGCGGGGGGCTCCTTTCCTCCAGGCCCCCGAATCCAAGATGGCGACGGGGGCCTTCGGGGGCCTGGGGAAGCTGGCTTCCTCAGTGCCTGCAAAGCGCAGGCATGAGGAAGCCTTGTGCACTGCCTGTGACAGATTGCTGATCTGTCACAGTGATCTGTGATGTGACAGATCAGCGATCTGTCACAGGACAGTGATGTTCCACCTGGGACTATGTAATAAAGTAAAAAAAAAATAAAAAAAAAGTGTAAAAATAAATTAAAAAAAAATCGCCAAATAAATTAGTAAAAAAAAAAAAAAATATTCCCCAATAAATTCATTTTTTGAAAATAATAAAAAAAAAAAACAATAAAAGTACACATATTAGGTATCGCCGCGTCCGTAACGACCTGCCCTATAAAACTGTCCCAATAGTTAACCCCTTTAGCGAACCCCTTAAAAAACAAAAATAAAAAACGAAGCAAAAAATAATGATTTATTATCATACCGCCAAACAAAAAGTGCAATAACGCGCGATCAAAAAGACGCATATAAATATCCATGGTACCACTGAAAACGTCATCTTGTCCCGCAAAAAACAAGCCGCCATACAGCATTATCAGTGAAAAAATAAAAAAGTTATAACTCGCAGAATAAAGCGATGCAAAAATAATTAATTTTTATATAAAATAGTTTTCATTGCATAAAACCGACAAAAACATAAAAAAAGACCTAAATGAGGTATCGCTGTAACTGTACTGACCCGAAGAATAAAACCGCTTTATCAATTTTACCGCACGCGGAACGGTGTAAACGCACCCCCCCCAAAAGAAATTCATGAAACGCTGGTTTTTGTTCATTCTGCGTCACAAAAATCGGAATAAAAAGCGATCAAAAAATTTCACGTGCCCGAAAATGGTACCAATAAAAACGTCAACTCGTCCCGCAAAAAATAAGACCTCACATGACTCGGTGGGTCAAAATACGGAAAAATTATAGCTCTCAATATGTGGTGATGCAAAAACTATTTTTACAATAAAAAGCGTCTTTTAGCGTGCGACAGCCGCCAAACATAAAAACCGCCATAAATAGTAAATCAAACCCCCCGTTATCACCCCCTTAGTTAGGGAAAAATAATAAAATTAAAAAAATGTATTTATTTCCATTTTTCCATTAGGGTTAGGGCTAGGGTTAGGGCTAGGGGTGTGTTGGGGTAGGGTTAGGGTAGGGTTAGGGTTAGGGCTAGGGTTAGGGTTAGGGCTAGGGTTAGGGCTAGGGTTAGGGCTAGGGCTAGGGTTAGGGCTAGGGTTAGGGCTAGGGTTAGGGGCGTGTTGGGGTTCGGGTTGGAGTTAGAATTGGGGGTTTCCACTGTTTGGGCACATCAGGGGCTCTCCAAATGCAACATGGCGTCTGATCTCAATTCCAGCCAATTCTGAGTTGAAAAAGTCAAATGGTGCTCCTTCCCTTCCAAGCTCTGCTCTGCGCCCAAACAGTGTTTTACCCCCACATGTAGGGTATCAGCCTACTCAGGACAAATTGCAAAACAATTTTTGGGGGCCAATTTCTCCTGTTACCCTTAGGAAAATAAAAAATTGGGGGCAAAAATATCATTTTTGTGGAAAAAAATGATTTTTTTATTTTCACGTCCGAGCGTTATAAACTTCTGTGAAGCACTTGGGGGTTCAAAGTGCTCACCACACATCTAGAAAAGTTCCGTGGGGGGTCTAGTGTCCAAAATGGGGTCACTTGTGGGGAGTTTCAATAGTTTAGGTACATCAGGGGCTCTCCAAACGCACATGACACCCGCAGACCATTCCATCAAAGTCTGCATTCCAAAACGTCACTGCTTCCCTTCCGAGCCCCGACGTGTGTCCATACAGTAGTTTTCTCCCACATATGGGAAATCAGCGTACTCAGGACAAATTGGACAACAACTTTTGGGGTCCAATTTCTCCTGGTACCCTTGGGAAAATAAAAAAATGGTGACTAAAAGATCATGTTTGTGGAAAAAATACGAATTTTTTATTTTCACGCCCGGGCGTTGTAAACTTCTGTGAAGCACTGGGGGGGTCAAAGTGCTCACCACACATCTAGATAAGTTCCTTGGGGGGTCTAGTTTACAAAATGGTGTCATTTGTGGGGGGTTTCCACTGTTTAGGTACATTAGGGGCTCTCCAAAGGCAACATGACACCCGCAGACCATTCCATCAAAGTCTGCATTCCAAAACGTCACTACTTCCCTTCCGAGCCCTGACGTGTGCCCATACAGTAGTTTTCTCCCACATATGGGGTATCAGCATACTCAGGACAAATTGGACAACAACTTTTGGGGTCCAATTTCTCCTGGTACCCTTGGGAAAATAAAAAAATGGTGACTAAAAGATCATGTTTGTGGAAAAAATACGAATTTTTTATTTTCACGCCCGGGCGTTGTAAACTTCTGTGAAGCACTGGGGGGGTCAAAGTGCTCACCACACATCTAGATAAGTTCCTTAGGGGGTCTAGTTTCCAAAATGGTGTCATTTGTGGGGGGTTTCCACTGTTTTGGTACATCAGGGGTTTTCCAAACGCGACATGGTGTCCAATCTCAATTCCAGCCAAAAAAGTCAAATGGCGCTGCTTCCCTTCCGAGCTCTGCCATGCGCCCAAATAGTGGTTTACCCCCACATGTGGGGTATCAGCGTACTCAGGACAAATTGCACAATAACTTTTAGGGTCCTGTTACCCTTGGGAAAATAAAAATTGGGGTGAAAAGATCATTTTTGTGGAAAAAATATGATTTTTTAATTGTACCGCTGTACGTTATAAACTTCTGTAAAGCCCTTGTGGGTTCAAAGTTCTCACCACATATCTAGATAAGTTCCTTGGGGGGTCTAGTTTCCAAAATGGGGTCACTTGTAGGGGGTTTCCACTGTTTAGGTACATCAGGGACTCTCCAAACGTGACATGGCGTCCAATCTGAATTCCAGCCAATTTTGCATTGAAAAAGTCAAACTGCGCTCCTTCCATTCTGAGCTCTGCCATGCGCCGAAACAGTCGTTCCCCCCCACATATCAGGTATGAGCGTACTCAGGACAAATTGCACAATAACTTTTGCAGTTCAATTTCTCCTGTTACCCTTGGTAAAATAAAAAAAATTGAACCTGAAGTATTTTTTTTATGAAAAAAAGTTAGATGTTCATTTTTTTTTAAATATTCAAAAAATTTCATGTGACGCACCTAAAGGGTTAATAAACTTCTTGAATGTGGTTTTGAGCACCTTAAGGGGTGCAGTTTTTAGAATGGTGTCACTTTTGGGTATTTTCTATCATATAGACCCCTCAAAGTGGCTTCAAATGTGATGTGGTCCTAAAAATAAAATGGTGTTGTAAAAATGAGAAATCGTTGGTCAACTTTTAACCCTTATAACTTCCTAACAAAAAAAAATTTTGGTTCCAAAATTGTGCTGATGTAAAGTAATCATGTGGGAAATGTTAGTTATCAAGTTTTTTGTGTGCCGTATCTCTGTGATTTAAGGGCATAAAAATTCAAAGTTGGAAAATTGCGAAATTTTCAAAATTTTCGCCAAATTTCCGTTTTTCTCACAAATAAACGCAAGTTATTTGAATGAAATTTTACCACTAACATGAAGTACAATATGTCACGAGAAAACAATGTCAGAATCACCGGGATCCATGGAAGCGTTCGAGAGTTATGACCTCATAAAGGTACAGTGGTCAGAATTGTAAAAATTGGCCCGGTCATGAACGTGCAAACCACCCTTGGGGGTGAAGGGGTTAAACACTCCTCCAACCTTCTAGCCATTTTCTCCCCCAGCACAGCGGCACCCTCCCCATTGAGGTGCAGCCCGTCCCTAGCGTAGAACCTGTAGCCAACTGAGAAGTCAGCCCAGTTCTGCAGGAACCCAAACCCCTCCTTCCTACACCAATTCCTGAGCCACTTATTAACCTCCCTAATCTCCCGTTGCCTCTCTGGCGTGGCACGTGGTACAGGAAGTATTTCCAAAATTACCACCTTAGAGGTCCTTGCTTTAAGCTTACAGCCTAATTCCCTGAAATCATCTTTAAGGACCTTCCACCTACCTCTAACGTTGTCATTTGTGCCAATGTGCACCATGACCGCTGGATCCTCTCCAGCCCCTCCCAGTAATCTGTCAACCCGATCAGCGATGTGTCGGACTCGTGCGCCAGGTAGGCAGCACACAGTTCGACGATCCCTGTCTTTGTGACAGATTGCCCTATCTGTTCCCCTAATAATTGAGTCTCCCACTACCAGAACCTGTCTGGTCTACCCTGCTCTCCTATTTCCCCCCTTACTGGAGCAGACACTCCTCCGGCTTTCAGAGGACATGCCTTGCTGCAGCAGTGCTACCCCTGTACTGACACTCCCCTCATCTGCCAACTTAGCAAACTTATTGGGGTGTACCAGATCAGGACTAGCCTCCCTGGTGCTCTTCCTTCTACCCCGCCTTCTAACTGCCACCCAGCTAGCTGCTTCATTGTCCTGCAGCTCCAACCTAGCATCCCCCCCTCATCTATCCCACTGAGCGTCTGCTCAGTGAGCAGAAGACTCCTCTCCATATTGTCTATGGATCTCAGTGTTGCCAGCTGCACATTTAGATCCAGTATCTGGGCTTCCAAATGCACAACATGCTCACATCTCGCACAGCAGTATGCATCCTCGACCGGCTGTTCAAGGATTCCATACATGCGGCAAGACGTGCACTGGATGGCATTGGCAATAGTGGAGCACATCCTAATGGGGATTGCACCAGACAATAAGATAAGCAAAAATAAATTAAAAAAAAAAAAAGAATTAATATAACAGCAATTCAGTAAGACCTCCCTTGGAAACTCCCTGAATCTAAAGTCACTGAATTTCAAGTCACACGCTTACCACAGTTCGCACTTACGCTCAGGTCACACTCAGCTCGTTCACACTCGCTCAGGAAGAAGATATAAAAGAGTTTTTGTTTTTTTTTTCCCCCTTTTACCAGCACACCACCTTGCTGCTCAATGCACTTCCAAAACATAGTGCTCCCACTCTGTTCCCCATAGAGATCCATTGTATACATTCTGTGCAATAGCGCTCACACTCTGTTCCCCATAGAGATCCATTGTATACACTCTGCGCAATAGCGCTCACACTCTGTTCCCCATAGAGATCCATTGTATACACTCTGTGTAATAGCCCTCATACTCTGTTCCCCACAGAGATCCATTGTATGCGCTCTGTGTAATAGCGCTCACACTCTGTTCCCCACAGAGATCCCTTGTATACACTCTGTGCAATAATGCTCATACTCTGTTCCCCTTAGAGATCCATTGTATACACTTTGCGCAATAGCGCTCACACTCTGTTCCCCATAGAGATCCATTGTATACACTCTGTGTAATAGCGCTCACACTCTGTTCCCCATAGAGATCCATTGTATACACTCTGCGCAATAGCGCTCACACTCTGTTCCCCATAGAGATCCATTGTATACACTCTGTGTAATAGCGCTCATACTCTGTTCCCCACAGAGATCCATTGTATACACTCTGTGTAATAGCGCTCACACTCTGCTCCCCATAGAGATCCATTGTATACACTTTGCGCAATAGCGCTCACACTCTGTTCCCCATAGAGATCCATTGTATACACTCTGCGCAATAGCGCTCACACTCTGTTCCCCATAGAGATCCATTGTATACACTCTGTGTAATAGCGCTCATACTCTGTTCCCCACAGAGATCCATTGTATGCGCTCTGTGTAATAGCACTCACACTCTGTTCCCCACAGAGATCCCTTGTATACACTCTGTGCAATAATGCTCATACTCTGTTCCCCTTAGAGATCCATTGTATACACTATGTGCAACAGCGCTCACACTCCGTTTCCCATATTGATTCATTGTATACACTCTGTGCAATAGTGCTCACACTCTGTTCCCCATAGAGATCCATTGTATTCACTCTGTGTAATAGCGCTCACACTCTGTTCCCCATACAGATCAATTGTATACATTCTGTGCAATAGCGCTCACACTCTGCTCCCCATAGAGATCCATTGTATACACTCTGTGCAATACCGCTCACACTCTGTTTCACATAGAGATCCATTGTATACACTCTGCGCAATAGCGCTCACACTCTGTTCCCCATAGAGATCCATTGTATACACTCTGTGGAATAGCGCTCACACTCTATTCCCCATAGAGATCCATTGTATACACTTTGCGCAATAGCGCTCACACTCTGTTCCCCATAGAGATCCATTGTATACACTCTGTGCAATAGCGCTCACACTCTGTTCCCCATACAGATCCATTGTATACACTCTGTGTAATAGCGCTCACACTCTGTTCCCCACAGAGATCCATTGTATACACTCTGTGTAATAGCACTCACACTCTGTTCCCCACAGAGATCCCTTGTATACACTCTGTGCAATAATGCTCATACTCTGTTCCCCTTAGAGATCCATTGTATACACTATGTGCAACAGCGCTCACACTCCGTTTCCCATATTGATTCATTGTATACATTCTGTGCAATAGTGCTCACACTCTGTTCCCCATAGAGATCCATTGTATACACTCTGTGTAATAGCACTCACACTCTGTTCCCCACAGAGATCCCTTGTATACACTCTGTGCAATAATGCTCATACTCTGTTCCCCTTAGAGATCCATTGTATACACTATGTGCAACAGCGCTCACACTCCGTTTCCCACATTGATTCATTGTATACACTCTGTGCAATAGTGCTCACACTCTGTTCCCCATAGAGATCCATTGTATTCACTCTGTGTAATAGCGCTCACACTCTGTTCCCCATACAGATCCATTGTATACATTCTGTGCAATAGCGCTCACACTCTGTTCCCCATAGAGATCCATTGTATACACTATGTGCAATAGCGCTCACACTCTGTTCCCCATATTGATTCATTGTATACACTGTGCAATAGCGCTCACACTCTGTTCCCCATAGAGATCCTTTGTATACACTCTGTGTAAAAGCGCTCACACTCTGTTCCCCATAGAGATCCATTGTATAATCTCTGTGTAAAAGCGCTCACACTCTGTTCCCAATACAGATCCATTGTATACACTCTCGGTAATAGTGCTCACACTCTCTTCCCCATAGAGATCCATTGTATACACTCTGTGCAATAGCGCTCACACTCTGCTCCCAATAGAGATCCATTGTATACACTCAGTGCAATAGCGCTCACACTCTGTTCCACATAGAGATCCATTGTATATACTCTGTGCAATAGCGCTCACACTTTGTTCCCCATAGAGATCCCTTGTATACACTATGTGCAATAGCGCTCACACTCTGTTCCCCATAGAGATCCATTGTATACACTCTGTGTAATAGCGCTCACAGTCTGTTCCCCATAGAGATCCATTGTATACACTCTGTGTAATAGCGCTCACACTCTGTTCCCCATAGAGATCCATTGTATACACTCTGTGTAATAGCGCTCACACTCTGTTCCCCATAGAGATCCATTGTATACACTCTGTGTAATAGCGCTCACACTCTGTTCCCCATAGAGATCCATTGTATACACTCTGTGTAATAGTGCTCACACTCTGTTCCCCATAGAGATCCATTGTATACACTCTGTGTAATAACACTCACACTCTATTCCCCATAGAGATCCATTGTATACACTCTGTGTAATAGCGCTCACACTCTGTTCCCCATAGAGATCCATTGTATACACACTGTGCAATAGCGCTCACACTCTGTTCCCCAAAGAGATCCATTGTATACACTCTGTGCAATAGCGCTCACATTCTGTTCCCCATAGAGATCCTTTGTATATACTCTGTGTAATAGCGCTCACACTCTGTTCCCCATAGAGATCCATTGTATACACTCTGTGCAATAGTGCTCCCACTCTGTTCCTCATAGAGATCCATTGTATACACTCAGAACAATAGTGCTCCCACTCTGTTCCACATAGAGATCCATTGTATACACTCTGTGCAATAGCGCTCACACTTTGTTCCCCATAGAGATCCATTGTATACACTATGTGCAATAACGCTCACACTCTGTTCCCCATAGAGATCCATTGCATACACTCTGTGTAATAGCGCTCACAGTCTGTTCCCCATAGAGATCCATTGTATACACTCTGTGCAATAGCGCTCACACTCTGTTCCCCATAGAGATCCATTGTATACACTATGTGCAATAGCGCTCACACTCTGTTCCCCAAAGAGGTCCATTGTATACACTCTGTGCAGTAGTGCTCACATTCTGTTCCCCATAGAGATCCTTTGTATATACTCTGTGCAATAGTGCTCCCACTCTGTTCCTCATAGATATCCATTGTATATTCTCTGAGCAATAGTGCTCCCACTCTGTTCCTCATAGAGATCCATTGTATACACTCTGTGTAATAGCGCGCACACTCTGTTCCCCATAGAGATCCATTGTATACACTCTGTGCAATTGTGCTCCCACTCTGTTCCTCATAGAGATCCATTGTATACACTCTGAGCAATAGTGCTCCCACTCTGTTCCTCATAGAGATCCATTGTATACACTCTGAGCAATAGTGCTCCCACTCTGTTCCTCATAGAGATCTATTGTATACACTCTGTGTAATAGCGCTCACACTCTGTTCCCCATAGAGATCCATTGTATACACTCTGTGCAATAGTGCTCCCACTCTGTTCCTCATAGAGATCCATTGTATTCACTCTGAGCAATAGTGCTCCCACTCTGTTCCTCATAGAGATCCATTGTATACACTCTGTGTAATAGCGCTCACACTCTGTTCCCCATAGAGATCCATTGTATACACTCTGTGTAATAGCGCTCACACTCTGTTCCCCATAGAGATCCATTGTATACACTCTGTGTAATAGCGCTCACACTCTGTTCCCCATAGAGATCCATTGTATACACTCTGTGTAATAGTGCTCACACTCTGTTCCCCATAGAGATCCATTGTATACACTCTGTGTAATAACACTCACACTCTATTCCCCATAGAGATCCATTGTATACACTCTGTGTAATAGCGCTCACACTCTGTTCCTCATAGAGATCCATTGTATTCACTCTGTGTAATAGCCCTCACACTCTGTTCCCCATAGAGATCCATTGTATACACTCTGTGTAATAGCACTCACACTCTGTTCCCCATAGAGATTCATTGTATTCACTCTGTGTAATAGCGCTCACACTCTGTTCCCCATAGAGATTCATTGTATACACTCTGTGTAATAGCGCTCACACTCTGTTCCCCATAGAGATCCTTTGTATACACTCTGTGTAATAGCGCTCACACTCTTTTCCCCATAGAGATCCATTGTATACACTCTGTGCAATAGCGCTCACAGTCTGTTCCCCATAGAGATCCATTGTATACACTCTGTGTAATAGCGCTCACACTCTGTTCCTCATAGAGATCCATTGTATTCACTCTGTGTAATAGCGTTCACACTCTGTTCCTCATAGAGATCCATTGTATTCACTCTGTGTAATAGCCCTCACACTCTGTTCCCCATAGAGATCCATTGTATACACTCTGTGTAATAGCACTCACACTCTGTTCCCCATAGAGATTCATTGTATTCACTCTGTGTAATAGCGCTCACACTCTTTTCCCCATAGAGATCCATTGTATACACTCTGTGCAATAGCGCTCACAGTCTGTTCCCCATAGAGATCCATTGTATACACTCTGTGTAATAGCGCTCACACTCTGTTCCTCATAGAGATCCATTGTATTCACTCTGTGTAATAGCGTTCACACTCTGTTCCTAATAGAGATCCATTGTATACACTCTGTGTAATAGTGCTCACACTCTGTTCCCCATAGAGATCCATTGTATACACTCTGTGCAATAGCGCTCACACTCTGTTCCCCATAGAGATCCATTGTATACACTGTGCAATAGCGCTCACACTCTGTTCCCCATAGAGATCCATTGTATACACTCTGTGTAATAGCGCTCACACTCTTTTCCCCATAGAGATCCATTGTATACACTCTGTGTAATAGCGCTCACACTCTTTTCCCCATAGAGATCCATTGTATACACTCTGTGTAATAGCGCTCACACTCTTTTCCCCATAGAGATCCATTGTATACACTCTGTGTAATAGCGCTCACACTCTTTTCCCCATAGAGATCCACTGTATTGACTGTGTAATAGCGCTCACACTCTTTTCCCCATAGAGATCCACTGTATTGACTGTGTAATAGCGCTTATACTTTGTTCCTCATAGAGAGTCACTGTATCCACTTTCCATTTCCATTAATTTTGATATGGATAATTTGTGTATACTCTCTTTTACAATTGTTAATAGGGATTCTATGTAATAGCGCTTATATTTGGCTTATTAGATATCTCATGTGCTCTGGACGGTGGTGATTGTCTGGATTCACATTGTTGATTTGAAGAACTCTATGAGAGCTCGTTTTTTTAGGATGCCTTGTCTCTATAGGAACCATTTTATCATCAGTTTTAATTCAGCTTAGTTTGGATGCAGAATTATCAAAACAATTCTGGTATTGTATTTATTTTGTTTATGCATTAAAAAAGTTATAAAACAACCTTGCTGTAAAGGTAAGTACAAATACAGTGATACCAGATTTAGGGTGTGTGCACACGCTGCGGATTCTGCGGTGTACAGTACCATTATTCCCTATGGGAATACAAAACCGCAGTGCAGACGGTGTGGATTTTTCCGCGCGGTTTTTCTGCGGTTTTGAAACCGCAGAAAGAATTGACATGTCAATTCTTTCTGCAGAATCCGCAGCGGTTTGCCATCTCCTCCATTGTGGAGATGAAAAACCGCAGGCCAATCCGCAGGTAAAACCGCAGGTCTCTTGACCTGCAGATTTACCTGCGGATTTTACAAAATCCACGCGGCCAAATCCGCAGAGCTTTCCGCAACGTGTGCACGTAGCCTTATTAAGGTTTTATTTATGACTTGCTACTTTTGCACACTAAAATGTAATATATTTCATAAAATATAATTTGCTATTGCACCACCATATTCTGAGAGCTGTAACTTTATTTTTCTGCCAACAGACTTATGAAGGGTTTTTTTGGTGGGCAAGTTAATATTTGCAATGATTTAATTGTTCTTTATGTACGACATTTGATCATTTTTCCATGTCTGCATAAATACAATGGGGAAAATAAGTATTTGATACTCTGCCAATTTCGCAAGATTTCCCACCTACAAAGAACTTCAACTGTGAGAGACAGAATCTAAAAATAAAAAACAGAATATCACATTGTATGATTTTTTGCATATTTCACACAGTAAATTGCAAATTAATTATTTAATCACCTGCCAACCAGCAAGAACTCTGGCTCTCACAGACCTGTTAGTTTTGTTTTTCAGACGACCTCCTACTCTGCACTTGTTAGGCTGGTTTCACATTAGCGCTTTTTAAGCGCACGCACGGCCG
This sequence comes from Dendrobates tinctorius, assembly GCF_039654945.1. Classification (NCBI taxonomy): domain Eukaryota; kingdom Metazoa; phylum Chordata; class Amphibia; order Anura; family Dendrobatidae; genus Dendrobates; species Dendrobates tinctorius. The sequence continues at coordinate 9,089,188 of NW_027361796.1, forward strand.
GGGGTAGCTCCGCCCCGAGCCGGCTCTCTGCCCGGCGTGCCCGCCCCTTGCTTGTAGCGCCGCCTCCTAGCGGACAGCGGCGCCTGCGATCGGCGCACCCCATCGTTAGCATAGGGTGCGCAGATCGTGCGCAGGCCGTGCGCTAGTTGCGCTTTGACCTGCGCTGCGCACTTTTGACGGTTCGCCGTGCGCGCCAAAATCCGAAAAGTTCGATTTTGGCGCGCACGGCGCACCGTCAAAAGTGCGCAGCGCAGGTCAAAGCGCAACTAGCGCATGGCCTGCGCACGATCTGCGCACCCTATGCTAAAGATAGGGTGCGCCGATCGCAGGCGCCGCTGTCCGCCAGGAGGCGGCGCTACAAGCAAGGGGCAGGCACGCCGGGCAGAGAGCCGGCTCGGGGGCGGAGCTACCCCCGGCCGTGCGTGCGCTTAAAAAGCGCTAATGTGAAACCAGCCTTACCTGTATAAAAGACACCTGTCCATTCAATCACTCTCCAACCTTTCCACCATGGCCAAGACCAAAGCACTGTCTAAGGACACCATGGGCAATATTGCAGACCTGCACAAGGCTGGGATAGGCTACCGGACGATAGGCAAACAGCTTGTTGAGAGAGCAACAACTGTTGGCACAAACATTAAAAAATAGAAGAAACACAAGATTACTGTCAGAGTATGTGCACAAGTTGCAGATTTGCCTGTGGAATTTTCTGCACAGAATCTGCTTTTCTTGGAAGAAAATGCAGCAAAACTTGGACCAGATTTGATGAGTTTTTCATGTGCATTTTCATGTGTTTTTGTTTTCACCCTGATTTGATGCGTTTTTCATGCGCATTTGTATGCGTTTTTGCAAGCTAAATAAAGATCTATTATTTAACAAAAGAAAGAGTTGTGATGTCATTTCTTTGTCCAACCTCTCATTTTGCATACTCCATTGAAAAATAATGTTTACACACACAAATAGATAGACAGACAGACAGACAGATAGATAGATAGATAGATAGATACATAGATATATCATAGATAGATAAATCAATAGATAGATAGATAGATATATCTATGGATAGATAGATGGACAGATCTATAGATAGATAGGTAGATGTATCTATAGATCTATGTATCTATCTATTTATCTATCTATTTCTAGATATATCTATCCATCTATCTATAGATATATCTATCCATATATATATATATATATATATATATAATATATATATATATATATATTGATAGATAGATAGATAGATAGATATATCTATAGATAGATGGATAGATATATCTATGGATAGATAGATGGACAGATCTATAGATAGATAGGTAGATGTATCTATAGATCTATGTATCTATCTATTTATCTATCTATTTCTAGATATATCTATCCATCTATCTATAGATATATCTATCCATATATATATATATATATAATATATATATATATATATTGATAGATAGATAGATAGATAGATCTACGGATAAATAGAAAAAGCAGATAGCAGATTTTGGGTGCAATACTTCCTGAATAATGCGTTTGTCCAACACAAAATATAAATGGAAAAAAATCAGGCAGCACTCCAGTTCAAGAAAAAAATGTGGACTTTAATCCATCACCAAGTGGTGCAACGTTTCGACCTCACAGCACGGTCTTTGTCAAGCAAAGACCGTGCTGTGGGGTCAAAACATTGCACCATTTGGTGATGGATTAAAGTCCACATTTTTTTCTTGAACTGGAGTGCTGCCTGATTTTTTTCCATTTATATCTATGGACAGATAAAGGGATAAATATATCTATAGATAGATGGATAGATATACAGTATTTGTAGATATAGCTATAGATACATCTATCCATCTATCTATAGATCTATCTATAGACATATCTTTCCATTTATCTATAGATATATCTTTCTATCTATCTATATAGCTATCTGTCAATACATATATCTATCCATCTATTTATAGCAATATCTATCATCAATAGATATATCCATCTATAGAAAGATAGATATATCTATAGATAGATAGATGGATAGATAAATAGATCTATAGATATATATATCAATAGATAGATGGATATATCTATCTATCTATATATATATATATATATATATACAGTATATATATATATATATATATCTATATAGACAATTGAGAATGAGAATTTTCTCACACAGCATTGCCAATGAGAGAAAGAACTCAGGTGACCTCTCTCCCGACAGTGCCCAAGAGATACAACGCAGAGGATTACCTCTGCCTGTCAGTGCATCATGGGAGGCCCTGTAGAACACTGACATCACCTGATATCAGTGTTCTACATGGGAGATCGTCATGGGACACTCATTATTAACTGGACTACGGTGGAAAGGTATAGGTTGGTTTATTATTTTTAATTTTATTGCAGAAGATCGAGGGCTTCGGGGACTATGTGATTAGTGAGTATGTACTGTATGTTATATGTTGTATGTACTGTATTTTTATAAGTATGTACTGTCTGTTTTTTTTTTTTTACTACTGAGCACAGCCATTGTCTGATGAGACTACTGTCCCATCATTGGCTAATGCTGTCACTGTCATATGTGACAGCATTCATAGCCGGATGGGGGCAGTAGTCCCATCAGACAATGGCTGCCTACACAGACATGTGCACACCAGCACACACACAGGGACACACATACAGGGACACACACACACACAGAGACACACATACACGCACATAGTCTCCGCCCACACTCTGCCCACACACTTCCCTCCTCCCGATCTGCAGAGTTTCTCGCACCCACATCTGCAGCAAATCCACAGATCTTTTTTACACCTGAGGTTTTGCTGCGGATGTGCCTGACTCAATGGAAGTCAAAGGGTGCAGAGACGCTGCAGATCTGCAAAAAGAATTGACATGCTGTGGAAAAGAAATGCTGCAAATCTGGGTGGATATTTCCGCAGCATGTGCACAATAGTTCTTAATTTCACATTTTCTTACATTGGCTGTGCACTACGCTGCGGATTTGATGCAATTCCGCACGTCCAAAAATGCTGCGGAAACACATCTAAATTTGCAACGTGTGCACATAGCCTTAATCTTTCTTGGTCTGGCGCTCCATGCAAGATGTCAGTCATGGGGTAAGGATGATTCTGAGAAAGGTCAAGACTCAGTCCAGAACTACACAGGAGGACTTGGTCAATAACATGAAAAGAGATGAGACCACAGTGTCAAACATTACTATTAGGCCACACACTAGCGAGAAATACGGAGGAGTGAGAGGCGTAAAAACCACGCATTGCACACGGACCAATGATTCTCTATGGGGTTGCTCTCATCAGCTGTATATTTCTCGCGCGTATTTTACGGTCCATGCCAATCGCAGCATGCTGCGATTGTCAGCGTACTACACCTGTAGTATGCCAATGTAAGTCTATGGGTGCGCAAAAACAACGCATTACACATGGACCACGAGTGTGACTTGCGAGAAATACGCAGGACTTTGGCAGGTGACAGGAAATGGGCCAACCAATAATCAGGAAGCGTAGACATGCTAATTAGCTCAAAAAGCACTCCAGACATCCAGGAAGTACGCCTCCACAGAGTACAGCATCATGGCACCCTACTACCTGAATGTGGAGATGCTAATTGTATTAGTGCAGGAGCGCCCGGAAATCTGGGACCAACATGATGCCCATCATGCCAACCAGGCTAGAAAAGAGGCATCATGGAGGCGCATATGTCGCCAGATGTTCCACGATTTTGGTGATCGGCCACGTGAGGAGCAGCCGCAAATGAGTAAGTACAACCCAAGAAAGGGTTGAATATTACCTCACATCAAAAAAGGCTTTTGGAATAAGGCCCCCCTCTTCCTTCCTGTGCTTGACCTTTTTGCCTCTTGAGGCATGTAGATTTTTATTTGACCCATTGTTTTACCCTGACATAATTGGTCCCTGTCCACCAGCTCCTCATCCTACTAGGCAAACAATTTAAGAGTAGTTACTTGACCCCTGAGCTATTGTGACCCTGTGTATCTGGCCAGGTTGCCCCAATTATATATGCCACCCTGGGTAGAAAGCACACCCTAAAAGGCCACATGACTATGCAGCTTTTTGCAAATTTTATTTAGCAAATATGTGAAATTTAGAATATTTCCTGTCACATTGCAGTTGAAGATGTGATGAGACGCTGTCGCAGCATCCGCGACCAGTACAGGCGGGAACGTCAGGAGCGGGGCAGGAGTGGTGATGCGGGCCACCCAAAGTGAAAATATGTGTATCATGATCGCCTATCCTTCTTCGCTCCAATTCTGGATCTGAGATCGTAAGTAGATACCTCACACCACACCACATTACACAGATACTTTACAGGGCCATAACTAATGTTTTTTGTTTTGGCTATTTTATATTTCATAACAGAACTCAGTCTAACCTTACGGAAAGGGAAACTGAGTCAGATACAGAGCCCATCATCGATCCTGTGGCTGGAGGAGAAGAGGTGGCTGGCCCATCTTCTCCCCATCCAAGAAGCATGGGTCAAGTTTCTCCTCCTGATCACCCTGTGCAAACCCTTGCATGTGGACCTGCACTACAAACCCCACCACCATTACCACATCCACAAGCAGGACTGTCTGCTGCAGCACCATCCGCCATGCAAGGTGATCAGGGCAACATCAGCAGAAGCTCAACTGCCCAGCTACAGGGCTCGCCACAGCCTGCTGGACCATCCTGGTGGGGAGGAAGAAGAAGGCGCCAGATCCCTGCTCAAGATAGCCGTACAAATGTTGACACAGGGGTACTCAACTATTTTGCTAGAGTTAATAATGATGATGGGGAGGAGGCGTACTCACGCAGCCTGGCCCTGTTATCTTCGGTCCCTTCCCGTGAGGTGAGGCTACGTATTCGAGGATGTTTTCAGATCCTGCTTGACGCAAGCACACACCTCAATACCCCATATGAGTTATTTGAATATCTGGAGAGGTGGCAGCTTTCCCAAAAGGAATCTGATGCGCCTTAGACCAAACACACACATGCTTGCTCAATCAGGCTCTGAGGATCCTCCTCACCTATATGGCCACTTGTTCCCACCCAGTGTTGGAGGCTGGTCCCAACCTGGTTGGGGACGACATGGCTATTTTGGTGGGTATGAGCCACGGGCGTACCAGCCCCAACAGGAGGCCCCTCTCCAGTATCAGTCTGCCCAGTACCCGCCACAATCACAGGAGGCAGTACACTACCCACATCATGGGCAACAGTATGCCCCCACACAGGGCGATGGCCAAGTTGGGCAAAATGGCCAGCAGCAAACATAGGCTGGTCTTCCGCCATCTCCTCCCCTGACCTACCACCATTTGTAATGTTGGAATACTGTTTTTGCAATTCTTTTTTTTTGTTCTGCAAATGTGTTGTTTGTAACTTTTATAATCTGCAAAAAGGCCACTTTGTGCCATTGCCACATTTACGATATGGCAATAATATGGTTTGAAAAAAAACCCCAAAAATTGGCAAAAGTAAAAATTTGTCAACACAATTTTACGTCTCTGTCTCAATTATGCAAAAATTTCACGACAAACTAACATACACTTACCAAGGCAATTACAAAGTGTGAGAAACATAAGGGGTTGAAAAATATATATTTACACAGACAAAAAGCAAAAATTTATAACATAGACACAGCATGCTCTTGCCAAGAAGTTTCCCCCTCTGGTCACATAAAATAATTAGTGAAAATATCACGCACTTTGAGACCAGAGAGTGGTCTACGTTGAGGGTTGACATGTGGTCTCGCCCTACGCATATTGTCCGACCCACGCACAACACGAGCAGAGGAGGAATAGTGACCAGAAAAATGCCCACAGGAAAATTGCCCACAGGAAAAATGCCCACAAGAAAATTGCTCACACGGAAAATTGCCCACATGGAAAATTGCCCATACAGAAAATTGCCCATACAGAAAATTGCCCACACGGAAAACTGCCCACATGGAAACTTGACCACACGGAAAATTGCCCACACGGAAAATTGCCAATTGCATCATCACAAAGTTTCAGATCTATGAGATTTAAGGTGCAAGGTGAGGATGTTCACATGATATGTGAAAAATGCCCACAGCAAATTGCCCACAGACATGAATACCCACAGGAAAACAGTAGCGAGTTATAGGTGAAATGCTCTGCAAGACAGAGTAGCATAGATCTATAGGTTAAATGCTCTGCAGGACAGGGGGATAGTATGCAAGTATACGTGAGATGCTCTGCAGAGCGGAAGAATAATCTAGAATTATAGGTGAGATGCTCTGCAGGACAGCGAATAGTATAGAATTATATGTTAAATGCTCTGCAGGACAGGGGGATAGTATATAGGTATAGGTGAGATGCTCTGCAGGACGGGGGATAGTATACAGGCATAGGTGAGATGCTCTGCAGGGCAGGAAAATAATATACAATTATAGATTTGATGCTCTGCAGGACAGAGAATACTATAGAATTATAGGTTAAATGCTCTGCAGGACGGGGGATAGTATATAGGTATAGGTGAGATGCTCTGCAGGACGGGGGATAGTATACAGGTATAGGTGAAATGCTCTGCAGGGCAGGAGAATAATATAGAATTCTAGGTGAGATGCTCTGCAGCACATTTGCTTCTGCTTTTTGAGGGCAGGAGTCATGATAATGTTCTGTTGGTTCTTGAACTACATTGTCATCTCTTGTTTAGAGAATTGAATGGCACTCTGAAGAGCGATGCAGTCGGCATCTCCAAGTCACCACTGTATTGATAGTATGAAATGCAAGATATTCAAACCCCAAGTAAATCATAACTTTGGTGTTCCTCTGGCTAGAATACTTTAGATGAACTCAAAATACACTTTTATTGAAAAGAAATGAAAAAATATGGGGATAGATCTATTAAAGTACATGCTTTAACTAACCAAAACCCAATTGGCTGGCATAGCAGGAAAGCCAATGTCCACTGGGGTTGTACCAAATAGAATGACAGGATTGCCAATTTGAAACAATGGGGGTGGGGGAGTGCTGGAAGGAACATGTGAAATAATGTCAAGGAAAGCCCGGTGACTTCCATGGGCTCCATTGAAGTACAATACAGCACAACACAGGCAGCAAAGAAAATGCAGAATGGGTTTCACCACAGGTCTCTGGGCCCAGTTTACTTCTCCGGGTTCTACAGGTTCTATTCACTCATACCTAGTTCCAGAGGACAGATTCTGTTCTTACGAGCTGTCAGTCCACTGTGCTAAAAGTAATGTCACTCTCAGTGTGGTGTGTATGAGCCTAGAGACCCTTAATCAAATCCATTCTGCATTGTCTTTCATCCGGTGCCTGCCTACACCTGCAATATATGTGTATCTATAATAATAAATGCCCTAAGCAACTTCTGGTTGTAACAACCCTCAACACACACACTCCTCTCACCTTTCACCATCTCCACTCACTCACTCCACATACGACCCCTTCTCTCACTCCGTCTCTCATACTCACGCCGTCATCGCCGCTGCTCCACGATCACCGACATCTTCTTCCGCCGGCGCCATCCTAGATCCAGACGTCCACCACGCCGGCGACATGTTCTTGCGGCGACGCCATTTTGGATCGGCGAAATCCCGCGATAGTCAAGATGGCGTCGCTGCAAGAACATGTCGCCGGCGTGGAGGACGTCGGGATCCAAAATGGCGTCGGCGAAATCTCGCGAGATTTCGCCGACGCCATTTTGGATCCCGACGGCATCCACGCCGGCGACATGTTCCTGCGCTGACGCTATTTTGGATCGGCGAAATCCCGCGATACTCAAGATGGTGTCGCCGCAAGAACATGTCGCTGGCGAGGACAACGTCGGGATCCAAAATGGCATCGGCGAAAACTAGCGAGATTTCTTCGACGCCATTTTGGATCCCGACGTCGTCCACGCCGGCGACATGTTCTTCCGGCGACGCCATCTTGACTATCGCGGGATTTCACGATACTCAAGATGGCGTCGCCGCAAGAACATGTCGCCGGCGTGCACAATGTCTGGATCCAGGATGGCGCCGGCGGAAGATGTCGGGGATCGTGGAGCAGCGGCGATGACGGCGTGAGTATGAGAGACGGAGTGAGAGAAGGGGTCGTATGTGGAGTGAAAGAGTGAGTGGAGATGGTGAAAGGTGAGAGGAGTGTGTGTTGAGGGTTAACATGGCAAGAGGTGTGATGCTATCGCATCCTCTCGATGCGATAGCATCGGGCCATAATCTAGTGATACATAACTACGTAGGATCTGTTCATTCTTACTCTTGGTAGTCATAAGTGGACAGGGAAGGAAATGCAGGCGCCAGATTCACTGCCACTGAAATCAATGGGAGAGCGGCGCTGCTCTGGCACTTTCAGCTCCTGTGTTGGTCATCGGCATCACTATGGACACATACGGGTCAGTGGGTGCTCTTGTCTGCTGACCTGGCTGTCGTTTGAGAGCCTGCAAAAACCAGGGCTTATCCCACTGAATGCCCGCGCTCGATCCCCACGGGTAGAACACCACTCAGACAACACAGGGTGAGGGGAACACACATTGGTAAGACTATTGGTTCACCAACAGAAAAAAACAGAGGTGCAACAACTGTGGCCGCAGCGATGAAGGACAACGAGCAGGCAATGGGGGTACAGATGCCTGCTTCTGCTGGATCGGGTCCCTGCACTGTGATACATGCTGCACTGCGACACATGCAGTGGCTGTGAGCTAACGTCGGAGGTGCAGCCACAGGGAGCAGCGCTTGACAATGGCGCACACTCCGATGTCAGCTGCCGGGCTGTGCAATGGATACAAAAGACACGTGGGAGCAGAGGAAAGGTGACAAGAATGTTTTTGTTATTAATTATGCATTAGGGGCAGAACGGGGACACATACACTAGGATTGGGGGACCATGTAAACCAGGATGGTGACATATATACCAGGAAGGGGGCATATATACCAGGATGGAGACCATTTGGACCATACATACCAGGATGGGACCATATATACCAGCATTGGGACATATACTGTATACCAGGATGATCGGCATATATACCAGGATGGGGGACATTTTACTACATAATGAAAGGGGCAATTCATAAGTCTTTATAGAATTTAGAACACTACAGGGGCCCATACATCTGACCAATGTGTGTGTGGGGGGCAGGTCCAAATTTGGCACTGGGGCCCATCGGACTCCAGTTACACCACTGGAAAAACATACATTCTCAGCAAGTGCACAAGGTGGTACAAGTGGCAGAATTTCACATTTCTGCTGTGCCTTCTGGGCTTCCAGGAACAACTATCTCTGCCAGCAGCTAACTGCTTTTGGTGGGCTCCCACTGAGATGATAATGTATTAGATGTGACCTGCAGTCCCATGTAACTCCACAGATAATACAGTGATACTTTTGTGAGTACTGATAGCAGTGATGGCTCCTCTGGATCACACTGCTCCTGGTTCTGCATGTGCTGCTGTTTTGGGCTGGTGGGAGGAGTCAGGCAGAATCAGTGAGAGATAAGAGCAGACTACAGTAGTGGCCAAAAGTATTGACACCCCTGCAATTCTGTCAGATAATACTCAGTTTTTTCCTGAAAATGATTGCAAACACAAATTCTTTGGTATTATTATCTTCATTTAATTTGTCTTAAATGAAAAAACACAAAAGAGAATGAAGCAAAAATCAAAACATTGATCATTTCACACAAAACTCCAAAAATGGGCCAGACAAAAGTATTGGCACCCTCAGCCTAATACTTGCTTGCACAACCTTTAGCCAAAATAACTGCGACCAACTGCTTCCGGCAGCCATCAATGAGTTTCTTACAATGCTCTGCTGGAATTTTAGACCATTCTTCTTTGGCAAACTGCTCCAGGTCCCTGATATTTGAAGGGTGCCTTCTCCAAACTGCCATTTTTAGATCTCTCCACAGGTGTTCTATGGGATTCAGGTCTGGACTCATTGCTGGCCACCTTAGAAGTCTCCAGTGCTTTCTCTCAAACCATTTTCTGGTGCTTTTTGAAGTGTGTTTTGGGTCATTGTCCTGCTGGAAGACCCATGACCTCTGAGGGAGACCCAGCTTTCTCACACTGGGCCCTACATTATGCTGCAAAATTTGTTGGTAGTCTTCAGACTTCATAATGCCATGCACACGGTCAAGCAGTCCAGTGCCAGAGGCAGCAAAGCAACCCCAAAACATCAGGGAACCTCCGCCATGTTTGACTGTAGGGACCGTGTTCTTTTCTTTGAATGCCTCTTTTTTCTCCTGTAAACTCTATGTTGATGCCTTTGCCCAAAAAGCTCTACTTTTGTCTCATCTGACCAGAGAACATTCTTCCAAAACATTTTAGACTTTTTCAGGTAAGTTTTGGCAAACTCCAGCCTGGCTTTTTTATGTCTCGTGGTAAGAAGTGGGGTCTTCCTGGGTCTCCTACCATGCAGTCCCTTTTCATTCAGACGCCGACGGATAGTACGGGTTGACACTGATGTACCCTTGGACTGCAGGGCAGTTGAACTTGTTTGGATGTTAGTCGAGGTTCTTTATCCAACATCCGCACAATCTTGCGTTGAAATCTCTTGTCAATTTTTCTTTTCCGTCCACATCTAGGGAGGATAGTCACAGTGCCATGGGCTTTAAACTTCTTGATGACACTGCGCACGGTAGACACAGGAACATTCAGGTCTTTGGAGATGGACTTGTAGCCTTGAGATTGCTCATGTTTCCTCACAATTTGGTTTCTCAAGTCCTCACACAGTTCTTTGGTCTTCTTTCTTTCCTCCATGCTCAATGTGGTACACACAAGGACACAGGACAGAGGTTGAGCCAACTTTAATCCATGTCAACTAGCTGCAAGTGTGATTTAGTTATTGCCATCACCTGTTAGGTGCCACAGGTAAGTTACAGGTGATGTTAATTGCACAAATTAGAGAAGCATCACATGATTTTTCGAACAGTGCCAATACTTTTGTCCACCCTCTTTTTTATGTTTGGTGTGGAATTATATCCAATTTGGCTTTAGGACAATTCTTTTTGTGTTTTTTTATTTAAGACAAATTAAATGAAGATAATAATACCAAAGAATTTGTGTTTGCAATCATTTTCAGGAAGAAACTGAGTATTATCTGACAGAATTGCAGGGGTGTCAATACTTTTGGCCACAACTGTATATCTATCTATTGCTGATAATGACAGACTGCTACAAGCACAGATCTTCATTTTTGCAGTTTTGCACTAGACCAACTGTAAATCACAAGGTAATCACATAACATGTGAACATTCTCACCTTGCACCTCAAAAATCATAGATCTTAAACTTTGTGATGCTGCAATTGGCAATTTTCTTTGTGGGAAATTTTCCATGTGGGCAATTTTCCGTGTGGGCAATTTTCCGCGTGGGCAATTTTCTGTGTGGGCAATTTTCCTGTGGGCATTTTTCCTGTGGGCATTTTTCAGGGAACAAGGAGGAACAATCATGTATCCTGGTGAAGTTATACCTTCATTCACATTTTGTTCATTCAGCTGAATGGCAGACGGGAGGACCCGCCATTTGGCACAAAGAATGCCAAAGGAACACCCCACCAGTCGCCGAGCACGTGATAGGCGCAAGTTAAAAATTCTGCGCCAGTGGTCCCGGTTGCGCCGGGGATATGTCCTCATTACATTGCGAGTTAACTGAAATGCCTCATCTGCCACAAGGACATAAGGGACTGATTCTTGAGTAGAGCCTGGTAGCTGACATGGGGGGGGTAGATCCAACTGGTTGTTGCGTAGCCGGCAACCCATAATGGAAGTATTAAAGACTCTTGAGCATCCATAGGCTCCAATGTCAACAATTATAAACTTGTATTGAGGGTCTGCCAGAGCCAACAATACAACAGAAAAGTATTGCTTATAATTGAAGAATTGGGAGCCAGAGTTCGGTGGCTTACGCACCAGGATATGTTCCCATCAAGGCCCCCAATACAATTTGGAAACTGGAATTCCTCCTCAAAGTCCCTTGAGATCCTCAGCCAGTCTTCCATCCTGGGCTCGGGCATGATGAGTTGATGTAGTCTTGACCAGATTTCACTACATGTCGACCTGACTATGCCAGAAATAGTAGATCTTCCAATGAGAAACTTATGGTGGAGGGCGGTATAAGAAAGGACAGTGAAAAGGAAGCTGAAGAACAACAGAAATGTAACATTTAGAATCCAAAAATGAGAAAAACAACAGCTACATACATACCAAACATTTTCTTTTTTCATATCTACTAACACACATATTTTTTCAAGCATAATGACTACGTGATATTCAGTACATATTACAGTACACATAACAATCTGGTGTTTAAGTTTAAATATATCTGGACTAAGATGAGGCCAAAAAAATGAGCCCAAATAAGAAAATACACATACTTTGGGCAGCACATCATGAACATAGAGAATGTGGTTGTGTAGTACATACCGAAATGTGAGTAGAAGTCACTCCTTTGCAGATATAGCTTTGCGCATCCTTGTGTCCTGAAAAGTTATCCCAGGGCGCACTGTCTCCAAGAGTAGATCAAATGTTGCAAGGCTCATGCGACAGTATTGAAAAAATTTTTCAGGATGATCCCGCAGAGAAGAATAGAGTTGGTGAAAATGACCTCTTGTGAGTCGTTGCCTCAAAAGTGGATGGACCCACATGCGTCTCCTCCTCCGTGGATCCACTATCACTGGGTATAGCTGACCAAAGCGGCGTGACAAAAGCCAGTTGAAGAGAACCTGCTCAGTTGTGTTAAAACTCAGACTGTCTGTCATGTTGCACATACAACACCAACACACCTAGTCAAGGCAAGGTCGAAAATGGACAGAATGGAGGCAGCCACCTTTTACAGAGCCAATAAATAGGGTGTAGGCTAATGATTTAAATAGTTTGCAGGCCTGAAAGCTGTTAAATGTCCATTTTGCAAGCCTGTGAGAAACTCTCGGCATACGGATGCCATACCGATTACATACGGATGCGCAAAATATGCGACCACACATTGATTACAGATGACGTACGGAGCACTATTTAGGGAACATTTCTCCGTATTACACGTGTAAAATATAGACCGTATTTTGTGTCGGTTTGTGTGACCCTGGCCTTAGTATCACACTAACCAGCTGAAACTCAAGCCCCAGAGCCTGAATGATCTGGAGAAGATCTATATGGATGAGTGGGCCAAATTCCCTGCTGCTGTGTGTGCTGACTTGGGTCAAGAACTACAGGAACTGTCTGACCTCTATAATTGCAAACAAAGGTTTCTGTACCAAATATTAAGTTCTGTGTTTCTATTGTATGAAATACTTATTTCATGCCATAAAATGTAAATTGATTATGTAAAAATCATACAATGTGATTTTCAAGATTTTTTTAAGATCCTGTCTCTGTTAGGAACAGAGGAATGCACTAAATAAAAATAAATAATAAAGTGTCTTCGCTGCTCAGGGTCCACCGTGCAGTAGGTGTTACACCGCTGCTAGGTAATGACAGACGAGCAATATGGCGGTATAATGCGCACGGGTTCAACTTCCCCCGAAGTGCGCAGAGCGGGCTCTGTTCACACACAGAGGTGCCGCAAAAAAAAATCCAAAAACGCTGAGCTTGTTAGTGTCACAGGCCTCAGGTAAATGCATACACAGTATCTGGACACAGGAGCAGGACCTAAGACAGAGGAGCTGCGTCCGTCTAGACCTACCGTGTGTGCGGCATCGCTACTGCGAGCGCCAAGAAGGGCTGCAACTGCAGCACGAAGTAGGACACTGCCGCTGGACGACACAGCTACAAAGCAAGCGCAATGTCGGACGCTAGCGCAGAGGTGCGGTGTGCACAGAGGCCTAAGGCTTGCCACTGACTGGCGCTGACTGCTGAACTAATTCCCTATCTACATGCATATTACCAGAGGGAAGGGGTTTCAAATGAGTCGGTCACCAGAATCATACATCCGTCACCATTCACACATCTAGCAAGTACTTTATAGCCTATACTAGCGCATGGCCAAACGGTCATGCGCGCATTTTATAGCCGTGCGGGACCTTCCAGATCTCTGAGATGGACCAATGAGATCTGGAGCAGGACCTGGGCACATGACTCCCGATCTCCAATGGGAGATTGTGTCGTGAACATGCCCAGTAGGAGCACAGAGGAACTTAATCTCTGGAGCGGTCTGCTGCAAAGCAATCTCCTCTGCAGTAGATAGACAGCAGGAGACCGTAGAATGTGAGGCTCTGGATTCCTGCAGAGCAGACGCAGAAACCTGACGCCTAGCAGTCTCTCACAGTTGAGGGGTACCTTTGATAAAAATTACAGAACTCTCCATTCTTTGCAGGTGGGAAAACTTGCAAAATCGTCAGTGTATCAAATACTTATTTTCTCTACTGTAGCTGACACCAATTGAATTTGTACACATAGGGTACTGCTATTTGCTAAATTCTCAGTGCTATAAGAGGATGCACTGAAGATTAAGGCCCTTAATGTTAGGAACGGCGGAACGCACTAAATAAAAATAATAATAAAGTGCATTCGCCGCTCGGGGTCCACCGTGCAGTAGATGATATGACTGCTGCTAAGTGGTGGCAGGCAAGCAATATGGCGGAAATGCGCACGTGGGTTAAACGTCACCCAGGTGCACAGAGCAAACTCTGTTAAGTCACAGAGGTGCCAACAAAGACAAATACAATAAGACTGAGCCTGATGGAGTCACAGTACTCAGAGTAAATGCACACATGGTATCTGGTCACAGGAGCAGAGCCAAAGACAGCGGAACTGCGTCCGTCTAGACCTACCGTGCGTGCGACGTCGCAACTGCGGATGCCAAGGAGGGCTGCAACTGCAGCGCGGCGTAGGACACTGCTGCTAGAAGACAAAGCTAGTGCGCAAGAGCAATGTCGGACATTAGCAACTGTGGATTATGTAGTAGTGGCGCGCTGGCACTGACTCTAAGCTTAGTCCCTGTCCACATACGTAATATCAGAGGGAAGGGGTTTCAAATGAGTCCTTCACCACAATCATACATCCATCATCATTCACACAGTAGCAACTAGAGACTATACTAGCACATGGCGGAACGGCCATGCGCACTTTTTATAGCAGCCGGGACCTTCCGGAAGCTTCCAGATCTCCGAGATGGACCAATGAGATCTGGAGCAGGACTTGAGCACATGACTCCCGATCTCCAATGGGAAATCGTCTCATGAGCATGCTCAGTAGGAGGACAGAGGGACTTAGCCCCCGGAGAGATTTACTGCAATGCAATCTCCTCTGCGGTATATAAACAGCAAGAGACCGCAGAATGTAAGGGTCTGGATTCCTGAAGGCGCAGGCCCGAATATACTTTTTAACGTCGAGCCCTGTGCGGCCACCAGTACAACCCCGCCAGGAGTTTTGTGGTCTGCATGTAGCCACAGTGACCACCCCTCCTGGAGGCATTTGCCCACATGAGAACTCTCGGCCAAAGGCTGGGAGGGACAAAGGTCTTGCCCGGCGGCACAGAGTTTGGCCATTGCGGGGCACTGTTGTCCTGAGAAACAGCGTGTTGACAATGGTAACCGCAAATGGAGTTTTGTGCCAGACGCGCCTTGAGAATGGCGTGAGACACCTCCATGGGCTCGGGGAGTGGAGTCTCTGGCTCGGGTGGTTCCAGAGGCTCAAAATAGTTGGGAGCCGAGGTAACCTTCCGTTTAGATTGAGCAAGCTCCAGGCCGCGCTCCGAAAAATGGAGATCAATGCGGGTGGAAATGGCAATCAGCTTCTCCAAACTTGCAGGAACCTCTCTGGTAGAGAGAGCATCCTTAACATGCTCCGCCAAACCTCTCCAAAACACAGGGATGAGGGCTTTGTCAGACCACTCCAGCTCGGAAGCCAGTGTCCGAAAACGAACGGCATACTGACTAATTGAGAGGTTTCCCTGGGTCAAGGCAAGTAGCTGAAGAGAGGTGTCGTGCATGACCCATGGTCCCAGGAAGACCTGCTTAATAGCTGTTAAAAACTCAGCAGCGGTCCGAACCTCTGGGTCACCACGCTCCCATAGTGGCGTAGCCCACTCCAACGCCTTGCCCGACAGAAGGGAAACAATAAACCCCACCTTGGCCCATTCCACAGGGAATTGCGCAGTCAGTAACTCCAGCTGAATAGAGCACTGGCTGACGAAACCCCTACAGGAGGCACCATGGCCAGAAAATTTATCGGGCAATGGGAGGCGGGTAACTGTCGGTGCGTGGGAGGACGTGAACATACGTGAAACCGCGTCTGTGATTGTACAGCAGCTTCAGTGGATTTCACAGCTGAGATAGCACTCTCAAGAGTAGCCAACCGGCCCTCCAGCTGCCGAATATAATGTTAGAGTTGCTGCTGTTCTGCCATCACTAGCCAGACCCTGGCACTAGTATAATGTTAGGAACGGCGGAACACACTAAATAAAAATAATAATAAAGTGCGCTTGCCGCTCGGGGTACAACATGCAGTAGATGATATGACTGCTGCTAAGTGGTGGCAATCAAGCAATATGGCGGAAATGCGCACATGGGTTAAACGTCACCCAGGTGCACAGAGCAATCTCTGTTAAGTCACAGAGGTGCCAACAAAGACAAATACAATAAGGCTGAGCCTGTTGGAGTCACAGTACTCAGAGTAAATGCACACATGGTATCTGGTCACAGGAGCAGAGCCAAAGACAGCGGAACTGCGTCCGTCTAGACCTACCGTGCGTGCGATGTCGCAACTGCGGACGCCAAGGAGGGCTGCAACTGCAGCGCGGCATTGGACACTGCTGCTAGAAGACAAAGCTAGTGCGCAAGAGCAATGTCGGACATTAGCAACTGTGGATTATGTAGTAGTGGCGCGCTTGCACTGACTCTAAGCTTAGTCCCTGTCCACATACATCCATCAGAGGGAAGGGGTTTCAAATGAGTCATTCACCATAATCATACATCCATCATCATTCACACAGTAGCAACTAGAGGCTATACTAGCGCATGGCTGAACGGCCATGCACGCTTTTTATAGCAGCCGGGACCTTCCAGAAGCTTCCAGATTTCTGAGATGGACAAATGAGATCTGGAGCATGACCTGAGCACAAGACTCCCGATCTCCAATGGGAAATCATCTCATGAGCATGCTCAATAGGAGGACAGAGGGACTTAGCCCCTGGAGAGATTTGCTGCAAGGCAATCTCCTCTGCGGTAGATAAACAGCAAGAGACCGTAGAATGTAAGGGTCTGGATTCCTGCAGAGCAGACGCAGAAAACTGACGCCTAACACTTAATGACCACTGTAAAAAGGTGTATATCAGTGGTTGTTAAGGGACTGTCAAAGCAAAACATTTCTTTAGAAAACACTCCTTGACAAATTCCTGGACCAAAAATCATATTTCTCCAGAATTGCTAACCGGAACACAGTATTGTATTTCAAAAGTATTACTTTGCTCACGGCTTCCTACTGCATTACATCTGTGTGTTCTATTAAGTTCCAAAATATGAAGCGATTAGGTTACAGTGTGCTCCATACTTATCTTCTTATATAACAGTTTATACAGTGATTGGCCCATTGAATAATGTCACTGTAGGTTTTTTTTTACATTCCACCTAGAACACCACCATTTTTTGGCCAGAATATGATTTGAATCATGCATTTGTGGACAGTTTTACCCTCTACATGCTCTCTCTATTTTTTACTTGTCTTTGAGCAAGTAGGTAGAGATTACCTGCTATTGTGTCTGATACCCTGTATAAGGATACATTAGGAGCATCATGGAAAACATTATGCAGAACTGCAGCAATATCTGTCTTTTTTACTTATTACACTGCTCCTCCTACTCTTCTTTTCTCCATATACTTCAATAGAAATCTGTTATCTGATCCCTCAGTGTGGTGGCAGTCTGTCTTGTTTTGAGGCGACACGAGCTTCTGTGGGTGCTCTCGTTCGCTGACCTGGCTGACTTTAGAAATACCACTCGGGTCAGGGCTCATCCCATCGCTGCCACCAAATGTAGAGGCATGAGGGTCAGTGGGTGATCCGCTGACTCAATTGTCTTTAGAAAGACTGCACGGGCCAGGGCTCATCCCACTGAATGCCTGTACTCTTTCACCATGGGCAGAACACTACTAGGACAACACAGGGTGAGGATGCCACACTCTGGTAATACTTTATGTAACATGTTGGTTCACCAACAGTCAAAAACATATAGTACATTCCCAGCAAGAAGACAATATGAGTCAAATGACAGTCTCACCATTCTGCTCGCTCACCGTGGATTAGAACCTCTGCAACTTTGGGGCATCCAGGACCACCTATACCAACCACTAGCACCCCGCTTTTGTCAGGCATACAAAGGAAAGAGGTAGTGGAAAGCTTAAGAAGCTGACTGAGCACAGTGAGGGATGTGGCCAGGTGACCTAATTGGCCCAACCTGGGTTCTCCAAACCTCTTTGTAGGATCAGTGATGGGCAGTGGAGCAGATCTGTATTCCACCAGCTGGAACCGTGGTTCCTGGCCTGGCGTCCTGCAGAGTCACTCCTGTAACAGTAGCAGGGCCCTTTAATATCACACAGCTCTCATTTCAGGGCAATGCCCCAGAGGATTGTGAGGATGTGGGGGGAAAGGTAGCCTCCTATAGTTTGAATGCACAACTTAGAGGGCAAATATGCAGTCTCTTTGAACAGACTAGTACACCACAGGGTGCTGATACAACATGTAATCAGCAGACATTCCACAAATTAACATAAAACAAGGGTCAACAGACAGTCTCACATAAAACTATAGCTCATGTCCCTTGACCTACTGAACAAAGGATCAGTATGTCTGGCATAATTAACAATAATTCACATTCGCACTAGTGGCCAGATTATTGGTATGTCATCAAAACATCAAAACAGATATTAGCAGTTCTTCAAAGACAAGTTCAGGAGGTAGAGAAGAGGAGAAGCAGTGGATTTTAAATGTAGAAAGAAGCATATTTCTTTAATACAAATATTATAAGGTATTGTATTTGCTCCCACTCTAGACTGATAAAAATATTTTTATAATAACAGATGTGTGTCATGTCCGCTATGTCTGCCATGTTTGTTTTGCCTCATGAACCCCTGGAGCGGTGTGCACGCGCATATCATGTCTGCTATCATGTGTGATCCCTGGAGCTGTGTGCACACTTACCTTGTGACTGTTGGGCTGCAAGATGCCTGCATTTCTGCACTGTCTGGTTCTGTGATCTTCTCGTCATGTCTGAAACGCTGATCATGTGACGTTTCCTAAAGATCCTGCACTGTCTGGTTCGGCAATCATCTCGTCATGTCTAGAACTCTGATCATGTGACCTGTCTAGGTTTCAGCACTGGATCTACAGTCGTCTCGTCATGCCTGGAACTCTGATCATGTGACTGCGCTCTGTTATCCTGTGGATCTGAACCCGGAAGTGCTCCCCTGGTCCTGACCTGGAAGAGGAGGTGCTATTCCCTATATCAGGCCGCCCCTTCCTATGCTCAGGGCCTGAGTATTGTGTGGTGTCCCTGCATGGCTGCTTGGTCTGTGGGGCGCTCCCTCTATTCTGTGCCCTTGCACTCTGCTCTGTCGTGCGTCTCTGCACACGCTCCGTGCTCGTATTCCGTCTCTTGTCCCGTGCCTTGTCTTATGTTTGTCCGTTGTGCCATGTTCGTCTTTGTCCTGCTTGGACTTGTAGTCCTTCTGTTATTCTCTGCCTTGCCTGCTTTTGCCATGTCTTGCCTTCGCTATACTCTGCCTTGTTCCTCCCTATGGTCTCAGTCTTTGCTTGCTCTGCCTCGCTCTCTCCTATGGTGCTCTGTAGTGCTCCCTGGCACACGCACCATTCCTCCTCTCTTTCCTTTTGTTCTCCTTTCCATGTCTAGTCCCAAGGCACTGCCTTGGCCCGGCTCTGGGCTTCGCCTGCGCTCCGCTGCTAGACTCTTTCCTATTATGCTCTCTTGCACGTTTCTAGGCTAGTCCCAAGGTTCTCCCTTGGCCCGGCTCTGGGCTTCGGCCTACGCTCCGCTGCTAGCTCTGTTCTTGCTCTGACCTTATTCCGTGTTTCTGCCTATGCTTCCGTCCCTGGTTCCGTACACTGCCTAAGCTCTGCCTTGTTTCTCGTCTTGTCTTCCCTTGCTCTGTTTCTTCGTGTGCCCTTTGCATGTGCCTGGCCTTCCTAGCCTCCTGTTTGTGATCAGCCATGCCCGCCCTAGCTGTGCCCGCCTGCTTGTGCCTCAGCCGTGCTCGTCGGTCAGTGACAGCTGTGTCGCCTGCCATGCCTCAGTCGGGTTTGCTGGAGTCTTGCCCGTCTGTCAGTGCCGCAGCGCGATCAGCTAGCCAGTGCCCCAGCCATGCCCTCTGTGCTCCCTTGCACTTCACGCTGTTTCCGCACTGTGCTCTGCGTGCTCTCTAAAGCACGCGCAGGCCCACGCCTGCCCATGGCATAACTCTCCGTGCTTCTGTAAAAGTACGCGCTGGCTTTGCCATGTTCCCTGTTGTGCCCTCTTGCATGCACAGGCCCTAACCCTGTCCTGGAACCCTGACCTTGGCGTGTCTCTACACACGCACTCTGTCTTGAACCTTGTGCCTTGGCGTGTCTCTACACACGCACTGTCTTGTACCTTGGCGTTTCTCCAAGCATGCACCCTGCCTTGAACCCTGGCGTGTCTCCAAGCACACACCCTGCCTTGAACCCTGGCGTGCCTCCAAGCACGCACCCTGCCTTGAACCCTGGCGTGTCTCCAAGCACGCACCCTGCCTTGAACCCTGGCGTGTCTCCAAGCACGCACCCTGCCTTGAACCCTGGCATGGCTCCAAGCACGCACCCTGCTTTGAACGTTGGCTTGCCTGCCGGATTCCTGAAACCTGCCGACCGTTGCCAGAGGTCCGGAACCAGATGACTGCGGCCTGATGTCCGGAGCTGATGTCCGCAGCCTGATGCCTGGACCCTGTCGGTCGTTGCCAGTAGTCCAGAGTCCGATGCCATCGCACCCCGTCTTGGATCCTGGCATGTCCTAGCATGCATCCCTTCTAGGAACTCTTGTGTGATCCCTATCATGTATCCTGTCCTGGACCCTGGTATGTTTTCGTGCACGTACTATGCCTGGAACATTGGGCATGCCCTTGCACGCATCCTGCCGTGTTTCACTGTTTGTGCCCTGCACCTGATTCCCTGTTATGCCTTGCACCTGAATAAAGTGTGAATCCACGTTTGAGGAAGAAACTGTGTGACTTCGCTTTATGTTTGGTATCCTGTCCATCCTGTTGTCAGACACTCAATAGTGTCTCCTTGAGCCGGCTGTCTGGTCCAGCTGCCGTGGTGGCTCACCCTCTTGGTCTTGCCCCTGACACTCCCTGTACAGGGGGTGGGTTCTCACTAGGTCAGCTCGCCCTAGGTGGGTGGGTGCCATGGCCCAGAGGGTTCACTCTAAAAAGGAAGATGGGCTCAGCAGAAGCCGAGTCCGTCACAATGTGAAAACTCGTATAGTTACATGTTATGATTGAGTCACCGTAGGAGGCAAAAACAGAAATGCTAGCTAAGTCCTGAAAACCAGAGAAGTTGGCAACTATCAGATTGCAGACCCCTGAACCTATCAACACAACTAGCAGTAGCCGTGGGGGGTTCCTACGATGACCTAGACCCCTCGATCACAGCCGGAGAGATACATAGGCCTAAAGAAGGAAAGGGGAAATCTAACTGCCCCAGAGCAGACCCCAAAGCAATAGGCAGCCCCCCACATATAATGACGGTGAAGCAAGATGAAAACACTTACACAGACAGAAAGACAGGCTGAGCAAAGACGGGGTCCAAAAACTACCTAGATAGGAACGGATAGGAAGGCTGCTGTCTGCAATCTGCCAAAACCCTATCAGAGACAAAAGCCAACAAGCTGATATAAAAATGGCCCTGAAGCAACTAAGCTTCAAAAACTAAATCAGCACTCAGGTACTTTCAGAAGACAGAGCTCAAG
This sequence comes from Dendrobates tinctorius, assembly GCF_039654945.1. Classification (NCBI taxonomy): domain Eukaryota; kingdom Metazoa; phylum Chordata; class Amphibia; order Anura; family Dendrobatidae; genus Dendrobates; species Dendrobates tinctorius. Next base: position 9,111,099 of record NW_027361796.1, read on the forward strand.
GAACACTGCACACTCCAGCAGGGAGTGGCAGAATCCAAAAAGCAAGAAAAACAAAAGCAAATCTTAGATGCAAAAAGGCAAAACAGAAAACTTAGCTTTAGGAGAGCAGGAATCAGACTGGTGTCCAAGAGTCCACAGAGAAATCACCCGCAGGGCAGAAAGGGCGTAGGCTGCCTTAAATCCAGTCAGTGATTCCACTCAGCCAATCGTCTTCATTAGTCCCAGGTGCCTGATAATCAGGCTCACTACCTTCCTTCACTAGAATAGGGAGTTCACCAGGCCTCAGTGACGGAGGGGAAAATGAACTCACAACAGTACCCCCCCCCTTGAGGAGGGGTCACCGAACCCTCAACAACGCTACCAGGGCGATCAGGGTGAGCCCGATGAAAGGCACGCACCAATCTTTTGGCATGAATATCAGATTCAGAGACCCAGGAATTATCCTCCTGACCATAACCCTTCCACTTAACCAAATACTGGAGTCTCCGTCTAGCCAGACGGGAATCCAGAATTTTCTCTACCTCATATTCCAAGTTACCTTCAACCAATACAGGGTCCGGAGGTGCCACCTCAGGCACAACTGGCTCAACAAACCTCTTCAACAAGGACTTATGGAACACATTATGGATCTTAAATGTGACAGGAAGAGCCAAACGAAAAGAGACCGGATTAATAATCTCCAAAATTTTGTAAGGTCCAATAAATCTAGGCTTAAACATAGGAGAAGCCACCTTCATAGCAATATTTTTTGATGATAACCACACCATATCACCAATCTTAAACTGGGGACCAATGGTCCTATGTCGATTGGAAAACCGCTGGGCCTTTTCCTGGGAGAGAGATAACTTATCCACCACTTGGTCCCAGATCTGGTGCATTCTCTCCACCACAGTGTCAACACCTGGGCAGGCAGAAGGCTCCACCTGCCCTGAAGAAAATCGAGGGTGAAAACCAAAGTTACAAAAAAAAGGTGACATCAAAGTGGCAGAACTAGCTCTATTATTCAAAGCAAATTCGGCCAAGGGCAAAAATGAAACCAAATCATCCTGATCAGCGGAAATAAAACATCTCAAATACGACTCCAAGGTCTGGTTTGTTCTCTCTGTCTGCCCATTGGTCTGAGGGTGAAAAGCAGAGGAGAAGGACAACTGAATTCCCAACTTGGAACAGAACGTCCTCCAAAATTTAGACACAAATTGAACTCCTCTGTCAGATACAATGTTCTCAGGAATCCCGTGCAAGCGAACCACCTGTTGCAAAAACAGAGGCACCAACTCAGAGGAAGATGGCAACTTAGGGAGTGGTACAAGATGAACCATCTTAGAGAACCTATCACAAATCACCCAAATAACAGTCATTCTTTGAGAGACCGGCATATCAGAAATGAAATCCATTGAAATATGGGTCCATGGCCTCCTGGGGACCGGCAAAGGCATCAACAACCCACTAGAGCGAGAACAAGATTTAGACCGGGAGCAAGTCCCACAGGACTGCACAAAATTCCTGACATCATGAGACAAGGTGGGCCACCAAAAAGAGCGACTCACCAGATCTCTAGTACCAAAAATACCTGGATGACCAGCCAATGCAGAGCAATGAACTTCAGACATCACTCTCTTCTTCCACTGGTCAGGAACATACAACTTTTCACTGGGGCAACGCTCAGGTTTGTCCTCCTGGAACTCTTGCAGAGCAAGTCTCAAATCGGGCGAGATGGCAGAAAGAACTACCCCTTCGCCTAAGATGGTGGCAGGCTTGGTCACCACAGGAGAATCAGCAAAGAAACTCCTAGAGAGGGCGTCTGCCTTGACATTCTTAGTTCCAGGAAGGAAAGAGACCACAAAATCAAAACGTGTAAAAAACAAGGCCCACCTAGCCTGTCTAGGGTTCAAGCGTTTAGCCGACTCTAGGGAAATCAAATTTTTGTGGTCAGTGAGGACCACAGCTTGATGTTTGGCTCCCTCCAACCAATGTCTCCACTCCTCAAATACCTATTTCATGGCCAACAGTTCCCGATTCCCCACATCATAGTTACGTTCAGATGAAGAGAACTTACGGGAAAAGAAAGCACAGGGATTCATTTTAGATGTTACCGGATCCTTTTGGGACAACACCGCTCCTGCACCAATCTCAGAAGCATCCACCTCTACCTGGAACGGGAGTGAGACATCAGGTTGCCGCAGAACCGGGGCGGAGGTAAATCTACGCTTCAGCTCCTGAAAGGAAGCAACTGCCTCCGGAGACCAATTCAACACATCCGCACCCTTCCTGGTCAGGTCAGTCAATGGTTTGGCAATACTAGAAAATTTTGCTATAAATTTCCGATAAAAATTAGCAAAACCCAAAAACTTCTGGAGGGCCTTCAAAGAAGTGGGCTGAACCCAATCATAAATGGCCTGTACCTTGGCCGGGTCCATTTCAATAGTTGACGGAGACAAAATAAATCCCAAAAAAGAAATTCTCTGTACTCCAAAAAGGCATTTTGATCCTTTGACATACAGAGAATTCTCTCTCAAGATCCGGAACACAGTCCGAATATGTTCCACATGAGAATCCCAATCCTTGGAGAAGATCAAAATATCATCCAGATAGATAATCAAAAATTTATCGACAAAGTCTCGGAAAATATTGTTCATGAAGCACTGGAAGACAGAAGGGGCATTAGTGAGCCCAAAAGGCATCACCAGGTACTCAAAATGTCCCTCCGGAGTATTAAACGCCGTCTTCCATTCATCCCCCTGCTTAATGCGGATAAGATTATACGCCCCCCTGAGCTCAAGCTTGGTAAACCAGCAAGCACCTCTGACTCTAGAGAATAGATCCGAAATCAGGGGTAACGGATACTGATATTTAATAGTAATTTCATTGAGGGCACGATAATCAATACAAGGCCTTAAAGAACCATCCTTCTTGGCCACAAAAAAAAATCCGGCACCTAAGGGTGAAGAGGATGGTCTAATATGACCCTTCTCCAACGCCTCCTTAATATAGGACCGCATAGCCTCGTGCTCGGGTACAGATAAATTGAAGTGCCGACCCTTAGGAAATTTACACCCCGGGTTTAGTTCAATTGCACAGTCATAACTCCTATGAGGAGGCAAGGACGCAGACTCATTCTCACTAAATACATCATAGTAGTCCGCCAAATAGTCAGGAACCTCATGCAACTGAGGAGAGGTGGAAAAAACCGGAGCCTCACTAAAGGTACACCGGCAACCCCAACTCACCACAGACACAGACTTCCAATCCAAAACTGGATTATGAATCTGCAACCAGGGAAACCCCAGAACAACGGCATCATGCAGACCATGCAACACCAAAAATCTGCAATTTTCTTGGTGGTCTGGGGCGACCCGCATGACCAACTGGGTCCAAAACTGAGGTTTATTTTTAGCCAGAGGGGTAGCATCAATCCCCCTCAAAGGGATAGGCGTCTGCAGAGGTGTCAACGGAAATCCACAACGTTTAGCAAAATCCAAGTCCATTAGGTTTAGCGCTGCTCCCAAATTCACAAAAGCCTTGGCAGAAAATGTGGACAGGGAACAGATCAGAGTAATCGCCAAAAGAAACTTAGGCTGAACCCCACCAACAGAAAACGTGTGTGCAAAGCGTTTCTCACATTTAGGACAAACAGAAATAACATGTGAGGCATCTCCACAGAAAAAACACAGCTTATTACGCCTTCTGAATTCCTGACGCTGCGCCTTAGACAAAACTCTATCACATTGCATAGGTTCAGACGTCTGTTCAACCGGTGGCAACACCTCTCGTGTAATCCTGCGTTCACGTAAACGCCGATCAACCTGAATGGCTAAAGACATAGAATCATCCAGACCAGAGGGAACAGGAAATCCCACCATAGTATCTTTTACGGCTTCTGACAAACCCTTCCGAAAGAGAGCAGCCAAGGCACTATCATTCCAGGTAGTAAGGACCGCCCACTTTCGGAACTTTTGACAGTACAACTCTGCAGATTCTCGACCCTGGTTCAATGCTAACAGGGTCTTTTCAGCCTGATCAATAGCATTAGATTCGTCGTACAGCAACCCCAAGGCTTGAAAAAATGCGTTCACATTAGTCAGAATAGGGTCATCTGGTTTCAAAGAAAACGCCCAATCCTGGGGATCGCCGCGCAGCAAAGAGATGACAATTTTATCCTGCTGCGCGGGGCTCCCTGACGAGTTAGGCTTCAAAGCAAAAAATAATTTACAATTATTTTTGAAACTCAAAAATTTAGATCGATCCCCAAAAAATACATCAGGTGTGGGGATCTTTGGTTCAACAGCATGTGAACGAGCAAGATAGGCGGAAATTCCTCGCACTTCAGCAGCGAGCTGCTCCACACGATCAGACACTTGCTTTATCTCCATTGAGAGAAAAAAAATTCCCCCTACGGCCTCAGAGATATAGAGGAAAGAATATACACACACCTTTTTTTTTTTTTTTTTTTAAACACAATTCTTTCCTGCTATTGAGTACCCCAGGATCTGCGGTTAGGGCGGGTGATTCTGTTATGATTGAGTCACCGTAGGAGGCAAAAACAGAAATGCTAGCTAAGTCCTGAAAACCAGAGAAGTTGGCAACTATCAGATTGCAGACCCCTGAACCTATCAACACAACTAGCAGTAGCCGTGGGGGGTTCCTACGATGACCTAGACCCCTCGATCACAGCCGGAGAGATACATAGGCCTAAAGAAGGAAAGGGGAAATCTAACTGCCCCAGAGCAGACCCCAAAGCAATAGGCAGCCCCCACATATAATGACGGTGAAGCAAGATGAAAACACTTACACAGACAGAAAGACAGGCTGAGCAAAGACGGGGCCCAAAAACTACCTAGATAGGAATGGATAGGAAGGCTGCTGTCTGCAATCTGCCAAAACCCTATCAGAGACAAAAGCCAACAAGCTGATATAAAAATGGCCCTGAAGCAACTAAGCTTCAAAAACTAAAACAGCACTCAGGTACTTTCAGAAGACAGAGCTCAAGGAACACTGCACACTCCAGCAGGGAGTGGCAGAATCCAAAAAGCAAGAAAAACAAAAGCAAATCTTAGATGCAAAAAGGCAAAACAGAAAATTTAGCTTTAGGAGAGCAGGAATCAGACTGGTGTCCAAGAGTCCACAGAGAAATCACCCGCAGGGCAGAAAGGGTGTAGGCTGCCTTAAATCCAGTCAGTGACTCCACTCAGCCAATCGTCTTCATTAGTCCCAGGTGCCTGATAATCAGGCTCACTACCTTCCTTCACTAGAATAGGGAGTTCACCAGGCCTCAGTGTCGGAGGGGAAAATGAACTCACAACAGTTACATAGTACTTCAGTGCATACAAGACAGTGACCAGTTAGAGTGCTTTAGATGCCTAAAATTTGGGCAGCAAAGTCTTGGCATTGCCTCTAATCTTGTGAGAAATTTACAAGGCTCTCACTAATTTTGAATTCCTTAGCAACTGCTTTAATTTCAGGGATAGGGTGATTGCTAAAATGCAATTGAGCCCTTTGAGAATACATTTATAGAAAGACTAACTAAATTTAATCAGAAAGGATTCTACTGAAAATATGGACTATCTTTCTCTGCTCTTGTCTGACAGAATAAGAATCAGGCTTTAAGATAAATACTCGCATATTGGATTATATAATTGGCACATTCACAAGTCCCTTGAAAATCCCTAATGTTCAAGATCCATTTACATATTGATTTGGCTTGCATAAAAGCAAAATTTGTCAACTACTGCTATTATTTATACTGCTCAAAGTAAAACTGAGCCCATAATAGGATCCAGTGGGATTGCTAACCACTAATAAATGCAAAAGCTGAAAAGGAAACACCTATTCAGATGTGCTTATAGCTCATGTCACTGTGTAACAAATACTTTGGCTAATTGGCTTGTTTTTCTCAAACAGATAAAACTGTTCTTACTGAATGAACAATAACAAAAAAACTTTTAAAAATACAAATTTTATTTTAAAAACATTTGCATATATCATTGAATGCAAGCACAATTGCCAACCCTCAAAAATTGCTAATACTTCTTTCAGTAGATGCTTAATGTTTCATCTTGAGGAGCACGTTACTCCCTTCCAAAATCTTACTAAGAAATGTGTGCTTTTCATTCTCTTGGCAACAAAGGTATAGAATTGGTCTTGCATCACCTCATTAACTACACTTTGACAAACTTATGTTCTGTTTTCTTGTGAATGCAGAATCAGACATGTGGAAGCAACCCTTTCCCAGTAGATTTCAATAATGTAACATACATTCAGTATTTGCTAATTTTTATAACAAGCTCTATCATGAGTTTCGCTTGTATTTTCTTGCCAGAAATGGTGGTCTAGGCTTAACATTCCGACAAGTGAATTCACGTCAAGAATGAGAGAACACTTTACTAAGTTACATTAGATATATCAGCAATTTCATTTTAACAGTCAGCGCAAACTTTTGGGGGTCACTCATCATGTACCTAAAGACATAACTGGCAAGTCCTAGGATAACATTTCTAAACTAATTATTGAGTGCGCAAACCACTGAGAGAGTTTTTTAAGACTCCAGGCACATGGAGAGTTTTAGAATTTGAAAATGTAGGATTTTGGGACTTGCAATAGAAGTTGAATCAGTACCGAATGTTCCGTTACTGCTAGGTGTTAATGGATTAGGGAAGATTTATGAAATTGTGCAATTGATTCTGAATAATGTAACTTTTCATGATTCCTAATATTTAGGAAAGCCAGTCCCAAAGCCAAGAGTGCGCTGAGCAATAAATTTGATCCACATGAAACATGCACCAATCTGCCCTGTTATGATAAGGTTTGTGGATTACAATGGAATGAGATTTACTAAGGAAAAGAGGCAAAAATTGAGTTGTGCATGTATTATTAATTTGCACATTTTTTCCCAGATGGTGAATACCTGTGAATTGTCCCTCTAAAAATAAGCCATCTAAAACTTCCTTGAACAAAATCAAAAGTCTTTGGTCTTGAAATGCTAACACACAAAAACATTACTTTCTTTGCAAAAGTAGTAAAACATTTAAAATTGATATAGAAAACTTTGTTATCCCCATAATCACACTGACCCACAGAATAAAGATAACATGAACGGTGAACAATGACATAAGTACTTTTCTCCACTCCGACAAAAATAAAAAAGTTGCTCAAAATTGTGCCATTAAAAATCCAACAATTTTATACCAAACAAGTAAGTGCTGTAGTTATGTTTATGGAACAATAAAACAATCATAAGGCTACTGGAAAAAGCAAAACCTTTGTTACTGGTTAAAGATTCTATATTTTTTTTCAGAATACAGCTAGTATTAGTCCAGGGCAGCATGGACATTGATCTTATTGGTGGCTCTGAACATACGGTAATCTCTATGATGATCCATTCTAAAATCAAATAATCCATAAGACCAAATTTTAAAAGATTGTCTTGTTGAGACAACCCCTGTCAAAAAGCCTTATTAGGATGTCGTATAATGGGACTGAAGCTCTAGAACCAAAATAGTGAGGTGGACTGCAAGAGCAGTTCTGGTGCTACTATGCCCTACATTACATGGACAGCCATTTACTCTGTTAGCTGCTGTCATTTCTAGAAGCTTTACATAACTTAATAGGACTAGAACATTTTTTAAAATTTACCAAAGTATTTAATCAGAGAAATACTGCTAAAATTCATCTTGCTTAAGAAAAACTAACTGCCTGCTAACTGAAGGATGTGATTAGAGCTGCCTATTAAAGTCCATGGAAGATGAAAGAAAGTCAGAGCGAGAAACATAGTCAAAATGAAACAATCAGGGCGCCTGCTTTCCAGTAATTGTTTTATTTCCCCTCAGTGCTGACTTCACAGACATACTGCTCAGTAGTAACAGAAAAAAAGTAATCCATGCCGCTGCTGCTTCAGGGCATATGATATAAGAATCATAGTAGCATCAATATTTCATGTCAGTGATTATTGTAGATGAGAAACTTTGCAACACCTAATTTCCACCGACCAATATAAAGGCAGTAGAAAATAAGATATAGAACAGTCATAATACAAGCCATATAATGTCCAGAAGTGTTATTTCTCATGTTCCCACATGGCAGCTTATTGTGAAACATCACCTGAAGTGAAAAGAATGCTGTAAATTGCTCACATACCGTGTCTAATGTTGCAGTGACTCAATGCTTAGCCACAAGTAATGATTGCAGCTCAGCTGCTTATGATTGCTGCGCTGACACCTAGCAGAAAATAGTATAAAATACTCTAAGAGCTATTGATTCGAATATTTATCATGCGTCTCATGGAAGTTCTCAGCTGTCCAAGTTCTTACATGGAAGTTCTCAGCTATCAAAAAATGTGGTGTGAAAAGGGATCACCTGTAGTGGCCAATAAGAAATACCATATTTTTCAGATTACAAGATGCACTTTTTTCCAACCAAATGTGGAAGGAAAATTGTGGTGCGTCTTATAATCCGAAGGTAGCTTACTGGTGGGGGGCATCTGCGGTGGAGTGGGTTCCCAGGAGGCAGGACCGCTGCTACTGGAGGCTAGCAGCGGCAGAATTGGGGTGATGCTGCTGGCCCTGAGATCTCATCAGATGTTGGCGCCTGTGAGCGGAGATCCCTTTCCAATTGATTCCTCTGCTGTGGGCTTTAGGAAAATGGTGACCATTTTTCCAAAGCCCACCGCAGCCAAATCAATGGGAAAGTGGCTCCTCTCAGACGCACAGACATCTTATGAAAGCCCAGGGCCCTCAGCTTCGGACCGCCTAGACGCCCCCTCCTCCAAGCTTGGGGCCACCAGCAGCGACCCGCTCCAGTCACCGCCGTCTTCCTGAAGCAGCAACCCCACCTCCTGTGATCCCACCCACCGCTGCCATCCCCCTGGTAAGCTACTGTTAAAGGGGACTATAAGACGCACCAGCATTTTATTTAAATTATTTTTTCCCTATTTTACTCCAAAAAAGGGTGCATTTTTTGGTCCGGTGCATCTGACAGGATCTTCTATGGTAATTCTCATTTCCTAAGCTGCTTTGGGGAAAAAAAAATGAAGGCTACATTTTCAACACATAGTCTTTAAGAGATAAAAGAATTTCCTATAATAGTAGAAATATAATGAGGTTCCTCACATTTTATATTGAAACAGTTGATCGTTCTTTTATCCAAATACTTTTTCAGTGTAATAATATCTCTAAAACCAGCTTGAAAAAAAGTTAATAAAATGTATAATTTCGAAAGAATTTAGAACTGGACTGATGCCGTATGTATGCAGATGGGACCACAACCTGTTCCAGTCAGAATGTGAGCACACTACAAGAGCTACCTCATTCTGCGGAGTTCTCGTTTGCAGATAAACAAAATGAAAACAATGCAATGCTTTTAAATGGTAATTCATTGCTCGTTACATGGCCAACCGGTATGCTGTGACATCAGAGATGACTATTGTAATCACCATCACTACTTCTCTCTTGTCATTATTGCAATGGGTGACAGATTCTTACCCCTGATACTAAGTTGCCAACATGTACAGTGATCTAAATGCATATAAAAAATAAATATCCAATGTATGCCAAGGCACAAAAAATATTTTACAATAACAGGTGGATGACCAACAATACACAGTCACCTTCAACATCACAGAGCCAGGTTGGGCATTTGACCTTCCACCATGAGCCTTTCCTCATGTGCGATTACCTACTACTTAGGAGCCACACCTTGGCAATGATGTGAAAGGTTAACCAAGTACTTTGTTTCAAGAAATACTACTGAATACCCAGATGATTTGATAATTTTACTCTAGAATTGCCTTGATGTCTAGAGCAGGGTTCCCCAACTCCAGTCCTCAAGGCCCACCAACAGATCATGTTTTCAGGATTTCCTTAGTATTACTCAGGTGATAATTGCATCACCTGTGCAATACAAAGGAAATCCTGAAAACATGATCTGTTGGTGGGCCTTGAGGACTGGAGTTGGGGAACCCTGGTCTAGAGCACGAGTCTAGAAGACGGAGCCACTTGACGCTGCCGGGGTGTGATCACACAATTCAATCACACTGTGCTTTCTTTACCTCGATTTACCATAGTTGCTGTAAATTCACCATATTTTTCATTCTATTTTTTTAAAAGAACAAAAAACTATGCATTTTTGCTGCTATTTTGGAAAGATGCAGAAAAAAACTTGCAGCATGATAGAATCGCATGAACATACTCTCAGAAAGTAATTTATGTAAAAATATAAGACACTCAAAGCATTTGAAGTGGACCAATTCTAAGCAATATGAAAAAACATAGGAACTGTTCAACAATACTGCAAATCTTGGAAACTAGGCTGTTAGTTGCTTACAAGTGTTCTTATAAAAAAAAGGTACACCTGTCCACATAGGACTCGATTCCTCATTTTACAGTGGTTTTAAATATTTTTTTTGTCTCATTGTATTTGCTGACATTTTTCGGTGCCATGTGTTAGGTGCCAGGATTCTCCATCTGCACAGGAGGAATCCCAAGCCATGTCTTCTTCCGCAGTCTCCCATTCAGTCTCAGCTGCAGTGGATCCTGCTCACCAGAGACATCGGTCTCAGCGTATTGCTCAGACCTGTGCTGTGCAATTGATTGCTGCTGCCTCTCCAGGTTCAGCTATAGCAATCAATAGCAAACAGCAGCGAGCTGTCATACCTGAGACTAAATGCGGGTTTCGCCCTACTGAGCATGCTCGTGAGGTGGCTACCTCTCGTAGGTGGTCGCCGGTCAGCTGGTCAGGTCCTCAAGTGAGCCCAGATTGGTCTACTAGCAAGGTCCTGGCAGACTGGGATATATAAAAGGATCTCACAACCGCTCGGCTGTGCGCTAGTATAGACCATGTGGTGTGTGTTGTTTGCACGTATGATTGTCTCTGGTGACTGACTCATTATGAAACCAATACCCTTGGTATGCATGAGTTGTTCAGCCCTGCCAGTTAATGCCTAGGCTGATAGTGCAGGTAGGAGGCAGAGTCAGTGCCTAGTGTCAGCAACAAATAGTGGCATCGCTTGTGCAATGCCGTGCGCATTGTGGGTCCGGTCAGACTCCAGTCCCCGCGATCTGGGGGTTGAGCCTAGAGACCTCACTTGCGCCAAATCAGCTGAGCCCTGTGACATTTAACAGGGAACAGTGTTCTGTTTATGTAGATGCTGCGGCTCTGTGAAGTAACAGAGTTCGCCGCTGTTCACACCGGGTGACGTCTAACCCGCGTGTTTTCAGCATTCAACCGCTATCTTGTTCCACCATTGCTTAGTAGCAGGTTCCATCTCTGCACGGTGGACCCCGGCTTGCGAACGCACCTTATTATCATAATATTTCATTTGGTGTGTTCCGCTAACCCTAACATTATACTAGTGCCAGGGTCTGGCTAGCAATGGCGAATAACCTGCAGCTTCCACGGAGAGTTCTGCAGCTCGAGAGCAGGTTTTCCACTTTAGAGCGTGCAGCTTCAGCTGTGGATTTGTCCATGGTAGCGACACAGGTGGCCAGTAAAGCCGCTACCAGGGCGCGTGCTGCGAAACATGTTCCTTTTTTATCTCATCTCCCACTACCCGATTTGTTCTCTGGGGATAGCAAGGTTTGTAGGGAATTTGTGAATCAGTGCTCGATTCAGTTAGAGCTACTGGGTTCACGTTTCTTGTCCAAGCGGGCTGAAGTGGGATTTGTGATATCTTTTTTAACGGACAGGGCGTTGAAGTGGGCTTCGCCTTTGTGGGAACGTAAGGACCTGGTGGTTCGGAGCGCTGCATGCTTTTTGTGCACTCTGAAACAGGTATTTCTGGGACCACAGGTCATCCATGATGCTGCACTCCAACTCCTGGCTCTTACGCAGGGCTCCCTCCCCACCAGCCAATTCGCTATAAGGATTTGGACCATAGCCTCTGAACTGGAATGGTCAGACAAGGTCCTGATTCCGTTTTTTTGGAGAGGACTTGCTAACCATGTTAAGGATGTGCTGGCCACAAGGGAGATTCCCACTACACTGGAGGAGTTAATCACGATATCCACTCGTATTGACCTTCTGTTTGCCGAATGAAGGTTGGAATGAGCCCAGTGTAAGCAAAGGATTAGGTTGGCACCCAGTTTCACCAATCCTTTGGGGTCTTCTAGTCGGTCAAAAGTACCGACTAATTCTCAGGAGGATCGGCATGCGAACACTAAGGTCCATTCCATCCATGTCATGGCATCTTCCCCTCACAATGGACATACTGATTCAGTAGCCAGCTGGCGCGCCAGGCGTCGGTGGAAGCGGCCGTCTCTAGTGGCAATTATAGCGAGCGTCCCAGATTCATCTGTCATGTAACCCAAAATTACTTTTATGGTGACACTGTCCCATGGGGTGAATTCTCACACCACAGAGGCTTGCGTGGATTCCGGGGCTGAGGGTAATTTTGTGTCCTCCTCCTCCTCTGAGTATAGCTGTAATTGCGCCCATGGCCCTGACTGACACTCCCATTGAGGCCGGCTATCAGTCAGTGCCAGGGGTGTGGTTACAGTCACTGCTCTATATACTCGCAGGGTGACTGAACCAGCGCTGGCGTCACTTACTGTCACGAGTGTGTCACATCCAAGTAGGAGATCTGGGGTGAGAAGATCACTACAAATTGTAAATCATAAATCATCCATTTAGTCTGTGTGTTTGTGTCCCATATTAAATGGATTTGGTTTCCTTTGGTGCTGAAGATGTTAATGACCCTATCTATGCTGGTCAGAAACTGGCGGTTGCACTTTCAGCTGTTTCTGATCTGGTCATTACCTCTCCCCATAAACTTGTCTAGACCCTCTCTGCCTTGTCAGTGAAAGCTTTGCTTCCTCGTACTTTTGAGATGCTGCGAAGATGGTTGTTGCTACTGGAGATTGCTGTGTCCTGTTTTTGGGTGTATGCTTTTCTCATTGTCCTATTCCCATTTCATTGGTACATTCCTTCCTTCCCTATATATCTCTTTATCATTGGTGAGTGTTTGTATGTTTGTTGCTTTCAGCTATAACTGATTTGCATTTGTGTCTTGTATACCTTACATTTCTGTCCCAGGCCTCATGGGTTGGGGGAGAGGACAGATCATGGGTTAACATGAGCATAGTAAGGTCAGAGCCTCGGGCCTCTCTACCTTCAAGAGTATCCCTGCAACAGGGATAGTTAGGGTCCCAGTTCCAGAGACAATTTGAGGCCCCCTTCCTTACAGAAGACTGTCAAAGTGTGACATCCCCTTGGTTGAAACCAGGACGCTGCTGGGTCGAATAAAGATGATTTTCTCCCAGCAGCGTTAGTCAAACGTTGTGGGGAGAAAATCAACTTTATTGCCCCAGGCAGATTAACCCCATATCTGCTGGTTAATAGCTTTTTTTCTGATTACAGTTTCCGTTTAAACATTTTAAATGGGACCACTAAGTTACGGAAAATGTGATTCTTCTATTAAATGTATAATGCTTCTACATAGCTAAGTATTGGAAATGAATACCAGTTCAGACTTAGGCTCTGATTCACCATTGCTGTTTCTCCGTTTTTCTGCAATTTGCTCTTTTTCCAGGAGCTTTTGCATATGTTCCTTAATCTCTATAAGATTTTTTGCTAAGTTTTAAGTTGTCCATTTTTAAGATTTGAGTTTTGAGTGACAATTTCACTTATCCAGATATTTTAAACAAATTCATGAAATATGAGTTTTATAAAATGCCACATTTTCTGCTTAACCCCTTCACCCCCAAGCCTGTTGGTAAATAATGTGGTAAAATTCCATTGATATGACATGCATTTATTTGTGAAAAAATCTGAAATTTGGTGAAAGTTTGGAAAATGCAGCAATTTTCAAACTTTTAATTTTTATGCCCTTAATTCAGAGAGTCATGTTAAACAAAATAGTTAATAAATAACATTTCCCACATGTCTACTTTACATCAGCACAGTTTTTGAAACATATTTTTTTTGTTAGGAAGTTATAAGGGTTAAAAGTCAACCAGCGATTTCCCATTTTTACAATAAAATTTACAAAACCATTTTTTTAGGGACCACATCACATTTGAAGTCACTTTGAGGGGTAAATATGACAGAAAATACTCAAATGTGACATCATTTTATAAATTGCACCCCTCAAGGTGCTCAAAACTACATTCAAGAAGTTTATTAATCCTTCAGGTGCTTCACAGGAATTTTTGGAATGCAGAAATAAAAAATGAACATTTAACTTTTTGTCACTAAAATTTTACTTTAGACCCCAAATGTGAGGGAAATCTACGGTTTAATTACACAGCAGGACTTGGAAGGAAGGAGTGCCATTTTAGAGGACGCCGTGTTGTGTTTGGAAAGCCCCTGATGCGCCTAAACAGTGGAAATTCCCCACAAATGGCACCATTTTGGAAACTAGACCGCTCATGGCACATATCTAGATGTGCGGAGAGCACTTTGAACCCCCAGGTGCTTCACAGAAATTTATAACTTTAAGCTGTGAAAATATGAAAATCACATTTTCCCCACAAAAATGATTTTTAGCCCCAAATTTAGTATTTTCACAAGGATAACAGGAAAAATTTGCAATTTCTCCTGAGTACTGTGGCATGGAGACTGGTCTTGTGATTGATGAGCGGTATGTATCGCAGAGGTGGGTGGCCCTGTGATGGAAGCCTGGGCATGTTTTGCTCAATCAGATCTACTGCTGAGGGTTTTGTTTTATATTGGGAGGCTTCCAGGTCACTTGAAAAGATGGGTTGGTACAGTCACCTACATACCCACCCAAGGGGTGCGTGTCTAAATACCTAATGAAGCCTGTGTGCTTGTGTATGTTCAGGATCTGTGGTGAGGTCATGACCATGTGATCAGCCCATGTGATCCATACCTCACCTGTGCTTCCTGCTTCCTCCTACACAGCTGAATGAGTACAATAGTTACAGTACACAGATACCCTATATGTGGGGGTAGAATACTGTTTAGGCTCACAGCAGGGCTCAGAAAGGAAGGAGTAACATTTTGGATTGCAGACTTTGATGGAATGGTCTGACGGGGTCATGTCTCTTTTGAGAAAGCCAATATGCCAAAACAGTGGAAAACCTGCACAAGATTGTATCTAGTTGTGTGGTGAGCAACTTGAATCCCCAGCTGTGTCACAGAAGTTTATAACGCAGAGCTAGGAAAATAAAATAAAAAATCAAATTTTCCCACAAAAATGTTATTTTAGCTCCAAATTTTGCATTTTAACAAGGGTAACAGGAGAAATTGCACCATACAATTTGTTGTGCAATTTCTCTTAAGTACACCGATAACCCATATGTGGTCAAAAACAACTTTTCAGGCACAGTGCCAAGTTCAGAAGGGAAAAGGCGCCATATTGGAGATCAAATTTTGCTGTACTGGTTTGAGGGTGCCATGTCACATTGGAAGAGCCCCTGATGTGCCAGTATAACAGGATTCCCTCATCGGAGACCCCATTTTACAAACTACACCTCTCAATGAATTCCTCTGGGTGTGCAGCGATCATATTGACACCACAAGTGGGTCACATAATTTCATACAATTGGGCAATGAAGAGAAAATAATTATATTTTTAACATCAAAATTTTGTTTTAGCCCCAGATTTTACATTTGCAATCAGAAATGGGTAAACATTGCACCAAAGTTTGTCCCAAAATTTCTGCTGAATGTAGAAATACCCCAATTGGGTAAGTGGCAATTAGCGCTCCGCCTCTCCTTAGTCTCGCCATATGCTAAGCAGTACTGTCATACAGGAGGCATCTTGGAGCACAGAATTTCCTGGAATAGTTTGCAGACTCCATATACAGAGCCCCTAAGTGCTAGAAACCATCAGAAGTCATAAATGCAGTATTGGGCGATAACGCCTGCACCACATTGACATCATGCCACCACAGTTAAAGTCCATCAGGGTGAAGATCAAGTCTGATGACAATTAAGTTTGCAATGAAGGTCCATCCTCTTTAGCAATGAGTTCTGTTTTTGTATAGGATGCAATGATAGCCAGAGATTAGTCTGGAGACTATGTGGGAAACAACATGAAGAGTCCTCTACACAGGAATTTGAAAGTGTCTCAGGAGCCATTTTTCTCAACGCGACAATGCCATTCCATATATTGCTCATGCTACTGTGAGTAGCATTTGAGGCCTAAACTTGCTACAATGGCCTGACCTTCACATTTGTCTCTGATAGATCACAACTGGGAAGTCTTTGGACAACAATTGTAGCAGCGAATTCTCATGAGTTTCATGCCCAAGTCCATTCGGTGTGGCAGAATATTTCTCACGCAGACAATAGTAACCATACTGATAGTATGCAAAGATCTGCAACTGCATGTATTTCTACAAGTGGTTATGATTATCAATGCTGAAAAAATCAAGATATTTTGAACATTTTGTTTCCATTTTTTTTCATCATCCACAAATCATTGTCATATCTTTTGATCCTGCAATTTCCATAATCCAAAAACGTTTCCTTCTTAAAGATGAAATTTGAGGAGTGGATCACTGGCGGACAAAGACAGGAAAGGACCCATGAGCAGGAACAGTATGTAGGCCCATTTCAATCCAGTAGCTCATGAAAATGTAAAATTATACCTGCTTTGGACGTGGAAATGTACCTCCTTACATTTTGAACCCCTGGGCGGCTGCAGAGGTTGCACCAATGATATATCTGACCCTGTAGTGGATGTGCAATGTTAGTATAAAATATCTAGTAGATATTAAAATGCATGAGATGGTTGTGGTTAGATGTTGGCAATGTCTGCATATTTCTTATTGCATACATGTTCAGGACACAATGTTATTTTCTAAATAAAGAGACTAGTAATTATAACATAATGTGAAACAAATACTATGACACATCAAACACTTATTTCGCTTACATGTAACCAGATCTGTGAACCTGTCATTCTAGTTTCGTGCGTGACTGACGGTTTAGATGAAAAGTCACAAAACCTCAAATCTAGCAGATTACATGACAAGAAGATAGCGCCATGCAACTAATATGATAGATCTTGTCATGTAAATGAATAATAAAGAAGATCATGGTTATGTACAGGTATTGCTCCATATGGTGTTATCCATTCACTAATTACTAGCTGATGGAAATACAGAACAATAGTTAAGGATTAAATTCCCACTAAATATGCCTGCCAGCATCAATTTAATTGCAAAATTGTCTGTTAATAACTTCTCCTATAAGATAATTTCTATTTTTTGGAATTTAACTTATGCGTATTTAGTCATCATTGTTTTAGTCATTATTAACATTGCTGAAGCAAGATTTTTCAGGTTTGAGAAGAACAATGTGAAATATGAAGTCACAAAATTTTATTTCAATAAGGAATATATAATATGGGCATACATTTGTAGTATATTATAAAAATAATAATTTTATAAATCAACACATGGGCCTTACATAAATTATCCAGATATTTCACAAAGCTCGACAACAGTGATGGACAACTATTGGTCTGGATAAGCAAGGACTTGTTGTGCATGCCGTATGTCTCAGGCAGCAAAATTGGGTGTGTAGCCTTCCTCTAATGTTTAATTCCCAATTGTCTAGTACAAAATGTTGCATTACAGACGAAAATGAAAATGAATATTTCTGTCTGCAGTTTGAGACTAGCAAAGGGACCTAATGCCTCTGGGTAAAACAGAAATGACTAAAGTCCTGAAGAGGAATGAGCGAACGTGCTCGGTGATATATGAATATCACTCTAGTATCTGGGGGCTTGGATGTGCTTGGCACTCAGCAAGTATTAGTTGGTGCTCAAATTCAAATTTGAAACTCGAATCCCCGCTCCGCAAGTTTGGGGTCTGTTACACAGCCAAAAAGCATGTGAGGATTGCCTGGGAGTCACTATAATGCTGAAAACATCTTGGTATTGGCATTACTGTGATTGGCTGGCCATATGACATCATCAGGCACCACCAATACTTGACACACTGACGCCAGCTCAGGGACAGTTCTTATTGGATCTAGAGAGTGCTTGTGCAGGCCTGTATGTGCACAGTTTAATGAATCATAGTCCTCTAGTGTTGAAACTGATGCTAACCCATCATACTAGCAGTCCTTCTAAGGGCAAATCTTGTGCTTTGCGGCTTGTATCAGATATATTCTGCATTTAGTCTAGAGAGGGACAGGTGCTGGAGCAGGGAGAGTGGCTGAATACAGTGCTTAGGCAGAGCTTAGGGTTTTGTAGTATGTTGCAAAATGTATAGCTATGGCAGTTGACCACATTCTTTTTTTTCTTGCGTTAAAAAATTGATATTGTCATCTACTGTATAGCATATTACGTGCTTTGTGGTGCATTTCCATGTTATATAACACTCACAAAAAGGTTTGAAAAAGTTTTCTGTGTTTAATTACTCATCCATAGAGTATTATGTGCTCTGTGGTATATAACACTCCAAAAAAAATTGATAACTATTTATGAATTCAATTAGATAGTCATTCATATAGTGTTACCTGCTCTGTGGGCTACAAAATGGCAAAATCCAGTGAGACTCCCGAGGGAAAGACCAGAGGAATATCAGGGCCAGACCCAGCTGGCACAACAGTGGAGGTGGCAGGAGCCTGTGGTCTGTAACCAGCCTCTTTACCGGATCCACCAAGACTCGAACCCAGGCGCAGCCTTCACCGCTGAAGTTCTTGTGAACTGCAGACGGGAGAGCCAGGATCTGGCAAATAGTAAGCGGATTGCAGGGCCTAGGCTGGTCAGAAAAGAGAAGGAGGCGAGCAAGGAACAGGGCTGCAGACATGCTAGAGGACCCACTAGATGCAATGTTCCAGCGGTTGGCTGGAGGAGGTCATTACGTGCAACAGGCAGCAAAGATGTGGGTCCATGGAAGAGTTTTCGACTAATAATCACAACTTGTTCAGAGAGGGGGCAGTAGAAACTGAATACTTGCGTCAAAGGCAGGGTTACGTGTGGTTTGTTCTCTCTGTGCCTTGCATTCTGTATATTGATCTTTCGTTGCCTGACCTTGGACCTCATTCTTCTGACCATCCATTTTCTAACCCCTTCTGCTCTGATACGTTATCCCACTGGTATTCTGCTTTTGTCTCTTGCTTCTGTTTATGACATACTCTCCTGGCTTCTGACCTCGGACTGCCTGACTATCCTCACTCAAGGCTTGGCTCTGATAAGTGACTAGCATCACACTATGCAGCACTGCCTAAGTGAAGCAGCCTCAGGCTCTGCTGCAGCTAATTTGTACAGGAAACAAACCGCACACCAGTATACAGTTCTTAAAAAGAATAACCAGTGCAGACAGATCTGTGGCTCTCACCTCTGAACCTCCAACCAGGCATTATTGTGTGTGATAATGGCCGTAACCTGTTGGTGGCTGTGAAGCTTGGCAAGCTTACACACATACCATGTTTACAAGAGCTACTGGTCAAGGTACACCATATCAGTGCCCTTTTCCGTAAGTCAGCTACAGCTCTGGCAGTGCTGCAGCAGCACATGAAAGTGCCAGCTCCCTAATTGGTGTGCGACGTGACCACATGCAGGAACTCCACACTGCACATGCTGGCAAGGCTTTGGGAGCAAAAGAGGACCTGTTGTGGAATACCAGCTACAACTCACCCATCTGTATTTTAGTCATCCTTCATACATAACAACTGAAGAGAGGGCATGGATGTCTGACATTTGTACAGTTCTCAAAGACCTTGAGGACTCCACAAAGATGGTGAGGTGCGATGACTCCATCAGCGCAACGATCTCACTTCTGTACCGACTTAAACAGTCGCTACTGACAATTAAACACGAATCTTTGCATGCAGAACAGGTGGAGAAGGAGAAAGACATGAGACAGGGAGATACTACCCAGGCCAGCCTAATCTCACCTGCTCAGTGCAGATTGGGTAACAAAGATGAGGTGGAGACTGAGGCACAGGAGATGGATGATCCAGTCTCTCCTACATGGAAGGGCTAATGAGGAAGAGATGGAGACAGAGAGTGGAGACAAGTAAATATTGACTATAGGGAATTTGGCACATATGGCAGACTTTTTGGACTGCTGCCTTTCCAGTGAATGTTGAAAAAAATTACCATTAGACAAAACTAGTAGCAGCAAGGGGGAATCTTCCCTTCCCAAACAAGGAGGAGAGGTGAGAGAGACATACACCAGGTACAGCAGAGACAGGGGTACACTGTCAAAGATCTGAGTCAATTTCTTGACACCCTCCCAGCATCCATGCCCTGATGTCTGGGTATTCTTGACAGGGAAGGAAATGTTTTTACAGATCGTCAAGCAATACCTAGCTGACAAAACCAGCCTACTCGCAAATTGCTCTGCGAACTACAGCTATTTGGTATCAAAGCTGGATATCTGGCATGAGCTGTCCCTCTATGCCTTGGAGGTGTTATGCTGCACTGCTGCTAGTGTCTTGTCTGAGCAGTTTTTCAGCGTCCCCAGGGGTGGGGGGTTAAAGCAAACAGCCACTTTCACCTGTCAACAGAAAGTGCTGACAGGTTCACTCTGATATCAATGAATAAAGCCTGGATTACCAGTACAAAAATACGAACTTAAAACCAACAGTATAATGCTGTCATTATACACAGTCAAAAAGTCACTGAACAGTATTAATAAAGCAATATTATATCTGTGCGTTTATTTAAACCGGTAGGATGGGTGGTCTCCATCATCAGGATCCAATGAGTTTATCGACTAAGAAGTTTTTGCCGCCCTTCTGGGCTTACTGATCTTTTCCATTCCGAAAAGGGCATGTAGGTCACAGCAAGCTGAATAAGACGATACATTGATATCTGAAATCTGATGTCTTATTTCAGAGAAATCCACTTATTTCTTAATACGTAAATGAGTTGTTAAGATCTATGGGGCACACATCGATCTCTACAGCTTAATTTAAATGGAAGGGCACATTTCCAGTGTGAGATGTACTGACTAGTGATGGGTGAACCCCTGGATGTTCAGGTTCAGCTGAACATTTTAAAAAGTTCTGGTTCGGGAATGGGGTTCTGAATCTTCGTTGTTCACCATGCTGTCATCCTCTTGACAGCGCGGCACACAGCCTCTGATCTGCCATAAGATTATTACCAGAGGTCAGAGAGCTGTGGATCCCAAGCTGTCAGATGACAGCGTGAGCCAGCAACTGTGACCGGCGACAAAAAGTTTACCTCCAGTCACAGAGGTATCGACTGATGTGAGTACTACTTCCATCAGCCTACACCTACTGTCGCTAATAACAGTGAGAGCAGGCATCGCTGATGGGAGTATTCAGCCGGGGTCTGCACTATAAATAAATAAAAAAGGCTTGGGGTTCCCAATTTTTGACAACTAGCTAAGCTAAAGCAGACAGCTGGAGGCTTGTAGTCTCAGGCTGATAAGGGGTCATGGATATTGGTCCCCCAATGACGCTCTGTTCAGCTCTTAGCACTTGCCCTGTGGTGGTGGCAAGTGCGTTTAATATTTGTGGTGTTGATGTCACTTTTGGATTGTCAGGTGACATCAAGCACACAGGCTACTAATGGAGAAGTGTCTATAAGATGCTTATCCATTACTAACTCCAAAGTCATATTGTAAATAAAAAACACCCAGGATAAAATCATTTATTTGAAATAACAATCCACACCATTTTACAAACTTTCTTAAAAACAACAAAGTTATACTCACCTTGCAACTAATCCACTGATGCCCATGTCTCCTGTAAAAAAATAAAAATAATAATCAACCTGTGAGGCAGTGACCAAGGTCATATGCAAGGGTCTCTATGTGTCCCTCAGGACATGCAAAGAAGCATATTGAGGCTGTGGGTGTGCATCGCAGTCACAGGTGTAGCTGTGGTTGCAATGCAGAATAAAAATGAGTGTTGATCTTGGACAAGCTATTTGTTCAAGGCAGATTAAAAAAACTGCCATGGGCTTTTATTTTTTAAATGGACTACAGGAAGGTAGCGGGGTGGTTCGTTTCCTCCCCCAGCCCAGGTTTTCCATGTGGCCTACAGCCACAGGTTCTTTGTGAAAACCCCTGCAGCAGAGGGTTGGGTGTGTCAGTGTAGAGTTTGCAAGGTGCAGAGCAGACGGCTCTGCAAAAACTCAGCCTTTGAGAGGTACCACAGAACCAAGCAGAGCTAACTCCTGGCACCCCGCAGCCTAATACAGTGGTGCAGTCGTCCTCGGCAATTGGACGTATTTATAGACTGTCTTGCTTCCTGGCTGCAATCCGGAGGATACTGTGTGTTTTGTTTATGAGGTTGGACATTAATACTATGTTTACTTTTGAACTTTACTCAGTCAATGTCTCATCACTGCACCGTGGGGGCCCTGCTGCACTACATTTGATTGAAGAATGTGGGCAGGGTGAATTGAGACATAACACAACGCCAGCTGCATGTCTGTCATTAGGCCTGCCACACTGCAACCCAGGCCTGCGAACAAGATGGAAGAAATCCTGAGGCAGCTGGTCCTCACACAGCAACAACAGCAACAGACCAATAACCTGTTGCTGCAGCAAACTGCAATGCTGTGGGAGACACCTCCAGCACCCACCCTGGAAGGTCGTGAGGCTCGAGATAAGGGCCACTCCGCTTTGAGAGAACTGAGTCTGGAAGACAACTTGTAAGTGTTGCTCACCATAAATGAGCGCACGGCACAGCGGGTGAACCTGCCAACTTCCCAGTGTGCAGAAGTGGTGGCTCCATTCCTGAGGGATGATGCGCTAATAGCTTACTTTGACCTCAGTCGGGAGGATGCCCAGGACTATGCTGAGTTAAAAGGTGAGCTCCTTACCTGACTGGGGGTTAATACCTAGGTGAGAGCCCAACGGGTATTTTCATGGAGTTTTGAGGTGGTGTATGACTTACAGCTTGTAAAAAGGTGGCTCCAACCTAAGACTTTGATTCCGGCCCAGATGGTGGAGAGAGTGGTGGTTGACCGACTGGTGAGAGCTCTGCCAGCAGCCATACAGCATTGGGTGGGGCAAGGGGACCCGGGTACTCTGGACCAGGTGGTGGGACTGATTGAGAGGTACACGGCCACTCAGGACTTTATACGAAACACGGCTCCACTACAGCTGTCATAACGGGCCCCACCAACCCGGAGCCTGGGAAAAGTCCACGACCCTCTACTGGGGCCAGTCAGGACCGAGCCCATACAGAGGAGGTATCCCAAAGGGAGAGTGACAGCAAACCCGAGTCCCCTAAGTCAGCCCTAATGTCCAGTCACGCCACAGCTATCAAGTGTTGGCAGTGCCAGGGCCCCGGACATGTGGCTGCCAACTGACCCCTGAAAGCTGAACCTATGGACCTTGGGTATACTCATTATGTGTCTATGTATGCCCAGCCAGTCTGCACCATCACTATAGGCACTGCCGGCAACGAACCACCACTGTGCCAGGTACTCATCAACGTGTACCAACCGGACGCTCTCTTGGACTCAGGGAGCTTAGTGACTCTGGTTCATGGGTCCCTTGTTGCTGGGGACAACTCCAATGGAAGGAAAGTGGGGGTGGTATGCATACATGAGGAATTACAAGAGTACCCAACTGCGGAGGTTACGTATTCCACACTGTGTGGAGAAATAAGACATGTGGTCGGAGTGGTAAAGACTCTTCCTATTGGGACTGTATTTGGAAGAGACTTGCCCCTGTTCTGGTCCCTATGGGAGACCAAGGTTAAGTGCTATTTCGGGCAGGGAACCAGAAGATCCCAAGTCAGGGATACCTGTCATAGGGGTTGCCAACCTAGGGACAGAGTGTAACCCTGATAGACTTCCCCTAGAGGTATGGGCAGGAGAGGTTGAGGAGACCTCACTTATCCCTTAGCTGGAAGTGTCCCCTAGTAAGTTCAGGTCAGCTCAGCTCCAGGATCCCACCCTGGCCCAGGCACGAGAAAGGGTGATTGAAAATAATGGAGTAGCTCAACAACCAGGAGTTGTTATAATGGGTGGATAAAGTCCGGGATGAGGTGGTGGAACAGCTGGTGGTAACCCAATCCTACCATCGGGCCATGCTCGATATGGCTCACACCCACATACTTGAATGGCACTTGGGGGCCAAAAGATGCAGGAGTGCATTTTGCAGTGTTTTTTTTTGGCCTGGGGTCAACGCAGAGGTCCAGAGTTACTTTGACACGTGTCCGGAGTGCCAACTATCCTCACCCACCAGGAGTCCATTGGTACCTCTGCTCATCATAAAGGTACCATTTGAGTGGGTAGCAATGGATCTGGCAGGCCCCATAGTGAAATCTGCCCATGACTATCAATATATTTTGGTCATAGTAGACTATGTCACACGGTACCCAGAGGCGAAGCTTCTCTGCCACATATTGGCCAAGTTAATAGCCTGCGAGCTATTTGCCATGTTTTGTCACCTTGGCTTACCAAAGGAGACCCTTAAAGATCAGGGGACTCCATTTATGTCCAAGTGACCAGGGAGCTGCTCCGGATTAAACAGCTATTTACGTCAGTGTACCACCCACAAACTGACGGGTTGGTGGAGAGGTTTAACAAGACCATCAAAGCCATGCTAAAAAAGATAGTCACCAAGGACAAGAAAGATTGGGACATGTTACTGCCCTATCTAATGCTCGCTATCCATGAGGTACTGCAGGTGTCCACTGGGTTCTCCCCATTTGAGCTATTATATGGCAGGCCCCCATGGAGATTGCTGGACTTAGAAAAGGAGATGTGGGAACAAGAGCCCACTCCGCATAAGAGTGTCACTGATCATGTGGCAAGCATGCAGGACCAGATTGTGGCGGTAGGGCCCATAGTAAAGGAGCAGCTGATGAATGCCTGGCCGCGCAGAGCTGCAAGTATAATAAAAGAGCCATGGTCAGGACCTTTAAAGAAGGGGACCAGTACTGCCCACCACTGAGAGTAAGCTCATGGCCAAGTGGCAAGGGACATATAAGATATGGGGAAGATGGGAGAAGTAAATTACAGAGTTTACCAGCCCAAGAAAAGAAAACTGAAACAGCTGTATCACATCAACCTGTTGAAAATGTGGAAGGACCGGGAATGTTTGGCCACGGAGGCGACCCAAGCGGTACTAACAGGGAACCCTCTGTCACTGGCCAAGCCCAAGAGAGACCTAAAAACAGGAGACACTCTCAAAACAGCAGCGTCGTGAGGTTTGGAAATTAGTCCAAGAGAATTGTCACGGGCGCTTTGGAGGTGACAGTCTATCATCCTGTGTCAGGCCTCAGAAGGTCTGAGCGCCTGCCCATACAGACTGCTCCCTGAACCATCTGCCTCTAGGATCCATCATCGACCTTCTCCTGCCCTGAGAAGTTTGGATCTATTTAGTTAGTGGCTCAGCTGTGACCCAGTGCGGGTAATAGCTTCATTTCCACTTCTGCTTGCTAGAGTGTTGGACCTTCTCAGAGTGCTCCAGTTTGGTGTCTGGAATCCCTCTTCTGGTATCCGTATCTGGCGATTCAGATAAGTTTTCCCCTGTTTGTCTCACCTTACCATCTTTAGCTTAGCAGAGACTGCCTAGCGCGCATCTCCCTCCCATTCCCTATTCAGGACTAGGCCCCAGAGAGATTCAGGGCCTCATTGTCACGTGTACCTGTCCCGTGTGACACGACCCACAGGTCGGTAACTGAAACAACAAAACTATCACGTGTACCTGTCCTGTGTGACACGACCCACAGGTCGGTAACTGAAACAACAAGATAAAACAGGAACACCAGGGAGACAGTTACAACGGTGGGCCCTGCAATAGGGAACGGGGACGTGGAGACCTTCTACACTCCCCTGAAGCAGTGTCCCTGAACACTCCTAACGTTCCCTATAGAGGCTCTTCACCTGTCGCCGACCAGGATACCTGAATCCCTCACTAGCCCTTACTAGGGAACTGGATAGTGCGGACACTGGTCCCACCGCTGCACTAATACAAACGAAGGAAAAATACACCAAACGGGGGAAAACAACTAAAGACTTCTTTCTCTGCTGCAGTCACCAGGCAGCAGAGTTCATCACCGAATTAGCTTTCAGCAGTGGCTTGACACCTAAGAGCCAGCTGCTATCTTCACCATCTTTCTCTGCTGCAAACATCGGGCAGCAGAGTTCAGCACCAGATCAGCTTTCAGCAGTGGCTAAACACCTCAGAGCCATCTGCTCACTTCACCGTGGTTGGAATTCACCAAGGACCTGCTATTACCAACACCAGCTGATACACCAATGATCTTATATAGCAAAGGAGGAGTGGTCACATCAGCAGGGAAACCAAAGACATGTAATAACCCCAGTGACCACCGGGGGGCAAAAGGTAAAGCAAAGAAACTATCAGACATGTAATAACACCTGTGGCCATAGGGGGCAAAAACCCATATTAAGGCCCCAGAGGCCTGAAAGGAAAAAAAAGGCTTAAATGAGGGAATCCAGAATCTGACACAGATCCAAGAATTGGACTGTGACACTCAGGTTCTGGCTCGGCGATTGGTGAGGAACCAATATAGGGACTCTGTAGGAGTTCTAGGGAGAGATTACATCTAGCCTAGGGGTCTCCAAATCCCTTCCTTAGTGTCTGGGCCCCCTTCCCCATTTCCCTTTATGTTACACTTGGTTTTCCCTCACCATGTGTGACAAGAATGCAGACGTATTCTCGGAATTACTTGGTCGTACCTCTGTCAACCAGCATGACATTGTCACCGAGCCTCATGTAAGGGTGCGAATGAAACCATATCGAGTGCTCGAGGCCCAGAGACTTCCATCGTGAGTGAGGTAAGACAAATGCTCCAACTGGGAGTAATTGTGGAATCCCAGAGTGACTTCACGAAGAGTGCTAATCCCGAAGCTGAATGAATGATTGCGATTCCGTAATGACTTCGCAAATTGAATGAAGTGTCGAAATTCGACCATTACCCAATGCCCTGGGTGGATGGGCTGATCAAAAGCGCCTGGGTCAGGCCCAGTACTACACCATATTCGACCTGACCAAGGGATATTGGCAGGTGCCTTTTACACAGTTGGCAAAGAAAAAGCCAGACTTTATAATGTCAGAAGGTCTTTACCACAATGTAGTGTTGTCCTTTGGACTACATGGGACCCCTGTCACGTTCCAGAGGTTGATGGATATAGTGTTGGAAGTATGCGTCAGTGCACTTAGATGACATCATCTTCTTTAGTAATGACTGGCATACCCACTTGTCCCAGGTACAAGTGGTAGTAGAATCACTCATAGCCACTGGCTTGACGGCGAATCCCAAGAAATGTACGATAGGGCTCGAAGAAGCCTGGTACTTGGGTTACGTTATCGGCCATGAGGTTATAAAACCCCAAATAAATAAAATCGATGCCATTCAGAACTGGACCGGACCTGTTACCACCAAACAGGTGAGAGTGTTTCTCAGGATCGTTGGGTATTACTGGAGGTTTATACCTAATGTTTTGGGGAGAACAACCCCCTTCACTGATCTCCTCAAGGGAAAGAAGTCTGTCATGGTTCGGTGGAACCCCCTGGCGAAGGAAGCGTACCAATCCATGAAGGTGATGCTGTGCAGACAGCCTGTCCTCATTAGCCCCAACTTTCAGAAATGCTTCATCATGTAGACTGATGCCTCTAACATGGGCCTAGGAGTGGTCCTGTCTGGTGTTGAGCGACTTTTGGTTTTTTAGGGTCGAGTTTCGTTTCATGAAACCCGACTTTTCCAAAAGTCGGGTCGAGCAAAATCGGCCGACTATAGGGAAAAGTCGGGGTCGTCCCGAAACACGAAACCCAATGTAAGTCAATGGAGAATTAAAGTCGGCAGTGAGAGGAGGACAGGAAACACACCAACAGTGCCCATTTGAATGCCAAAAGCATAAATTCTTGTTACTGAAGCTTGTCAACCTTAATTAACTTCATATTACTAGTTACGCACTGAAAAATGGGGGTTATTTGGCTACAGTTGTGGGGGGGAGGGCTGGCTCCAGGTTTTCGTGGGCCCAGGGCCAAAGAGCGCCCCTTTAACACATACCACAGCTCATGATGCTCCGATACGGCAGAGAAATAACAGTATAGTACAATGAAAAATACTTCACTTCTTACATCTCATGACTGATATCCATTTTAAATTCTCCAATACCTCCAAAAACGGACAGTATATAACTCCATACAGTATTATGGCCAGCGCTTAGTGCGCTATACAGAGTAATGAGGCCCATATAGTTCTCCATACGG
Organism: Dendrobates tinctorius; assembly: GCF_039654945.1. Classification (NCBI taxonomy): domain Eukaryota; kingdom Metazoa; phylum Chordata; class Amphibia; order Anura; family Dendrobatidae; genus Dendrobates; species Dendrobates tinctorius. Next base: position 9,139,184 of record NW_027361796.1, read on the forward strand.
AATCATTATTCCCATATAATGTTTCAAACCGTATATGATGAGCTCAACATAATGCTACAGTATATGTTGGTCCCAATGGATGAAGCTCCACTGTCTTATGGGCCCAAATAATGCTCCATATATAATGGGCCCTATTTCTACTGCTCTAGTGTATAATGGGCCCTGTAAATGCTGCTCCAGTGTCTGATGTCCACCTTTTCAATGCTCCAGTGTATGGTGGGCCCTATATATCATTCACCAGAGTACAGTGCTCCCCAAAAATTGCTGTCCCAACATTGAAAACAATTACATAAGTCTCCTTGCTAGGGAATCCCTGCACTACTCTGAACTTCTTGTCGTCCCCATCTTCCATCTCACTGCACTTGGCTGTTTAGGCCCACCGGCAGAGACACTTTTGCGTACTATGCGGTGCCCTGTGCCAGTGCCATCGCCCATGAGTATGCCCCCCCACCTGCTCAAGGAACCTGCACTTTCATCTGCACCTTCCTCTTTGTCACCGTGTAATGTGGTATAGTATGCGGGAAGGGGAACCTGAGTTTCCTCTGGGTCAGATTCTGGCTGTTTAGAGTGCGAGGGGAATGTAGTGGTCTGGGTCAATGTACCAGCAGCATCATCCAGCAGTGGCTGGGCCTCAGTGCACTTGTGGTGTCCCCAAGAGTACGGTCGCCACTGTGGCATTGCCTTCCTACTAGAGAGTGTGTTGTCAAGCTTGGGAGCAACGAAGGATCTCTCTAGCAGTGAAACCAACACGCAACACATTTCCCACTCCAGGCCAGCAAGGAGACCTCTGAACCTGACTGCTGAGGAGCTGCTCTCTGTGGTCGGGAGGAGGTAAGTTAGGGCACTCTGTGCAGGGAAGGGGAAGTGTGTGGACGTGAGAAGGGGAGCTGGAGGATGAGCAGAGTTAAGGCTCTCTCCTAGCTGGAGCGCATGGTCCGGATTCCGGTCTCCGAGTTTGTAGGGACACTGACGTTCCTGCAGCAGAAACCGGGGGAAGTAGCAGCTATAAACGCTCTGTACCCAACTAAGGCTCGGAGGCCCCAGCATCGACGTGTGCGAGGCAGAAGGAAAAGGCTACAGCTGTCTGCTATACAAGTAAAGTCTGAGGAACATCTGTTAGACAGGAGGCGTTTCAGTGAACCACGGTCCTGTGAGTGCTTCCCCCCACAAGCGCTAGAAAGGAGACGTTTAGGAAGGTACATGTTGGCGGAGTGTTGGAAGGGAGCTTTCCATTCTGGTCCCGGAGGTTGGCAGAGGTCCTGACCCGGAGGACACAGCATGGAGGCAGGCATCTGTGTAACCTGCAAACTGTGATTAAAGCTTTGGAACTGCACGCTCTGGTTACTTCATTTATTCCAGCACCGCTACATCTGGGTACCAGCACCTACACCGCCTGTGCCTTTCCCCCATCACTACATCTACACTTCCCTGGGACTCCAGCTCCACCTGTGGGAGCTTCACCATCTTTGCTGCACAACACCATCAGTCCCAGAGGATCTGCATGCAGCGTCGGCCTAACATCTATGTTGCCGAACACCACAGGTGGCGTCAAGCTATCTATATAAACTCTTTACCATTATACCACGCCATTTACATGGGCACCCAGGGCCACCGTCCGGGTCACAGCTGCTGTGACACATCCCACTGACACCTGCCCGGTACCGAGTACCCCACCCTGGGAGGGCGACCCATATGCCGACTGCTGATCGGGCAGCGTTATTCCCACGAACCTCAAAAAAGCATCCCTGAAGGCAAAGGTTTTGGTTTCCGGGGGGCAGTATGATTGCAAAGCTGAACCTTAAAGGAATGTCCAAAAGGGCACCACCAGGAGTGGAGCCTGTGGCTTAATTGGACTGCACCCGGGAAACCACTACCATACAAGCTACAGAAAAGATGGACAGATTGCAAGCTTTGTCGATTCTGTGTGTGGTGTGGTATGTCCATTTGTAGTTGTGCTAGCGATTTCTCAGCTTTATTCCGTTAACGACCGAGACTCCGGCATGGCCCGCGGTACGCGTCAAGCTTACTAGAGGGATACGCAAGGCTGTGGCACGTGGGATCGAGCAATAACAGGTCTAGCATTCAAGTACATGTCCGGGGCTGCATGCACGCTACACTGAAAGGACCAGCTTTTGTCGCTTACAGGTGCAGATAACCTGCGGAATTCCGTTAGTGATGGGGATCTGGGATTCAGATTATTCCCCGCGAACGATGATTTCCCAGTAAGTTCAGGTCAACCGCAATTCCGGAGTTAGGCCTAACCGTCACTCCTGAAAAAATTACGGGTCCAAACCACAGGTGCTTCAGCTTGCATAACAGCTCGGCAGCCGTTCTCAGGCCCAGTATGGATTCAACAACATTGTAGAAAGTTGATAAAGGGTACAGTTTCACTGGATAACACGTATATATGTAGCCTAGTTTACACATTAAAAATATATGTCTATAGATCAGGAGGCAGACTCAGATGTTCTCAGGCCCAGTATGGATTTGACCAGATTGTACAAAGTTCAGAAAGGGTACTTTATCACTGGATAGCAGGTATATATAGCATAGTTTAAACATGTAAAATCTCCGTGTTCTCAGTATGGATTACACAGCAATCTAAAAAGTGGAAAAAAGGAAATGCATTTGAGGCATACACAACTATATACTTTTGGTGTTATTTTTAAATCTTCATATATATTTCTGTCTCAGTAATACAGTCCAGCCTCTCCGCAATAGGAAATGAGATGCATACAATTAGTGACATAAAGGCTATTGATTGCAGAAATCTAGGAATTATTATTCACGGGAAAAACTTCCGTCACAATTCTCATAGGCGATGCTGACCCTCAATTAATTTGTGTGTTGAGACAGTGAAAACTTTTTTGTGAATAAAGTCTTGCTGTATCGCACTTCCGTTGATTCCATCACTGTTACTCATCTCAATCCAATTTTTATCACAGGGAGCGATGTAAACATGGTGCTCACTGGCTATCATGATCTGTCACGTAACTTTGGAGTGCAAAAGGCAGAAGCAACAGGCCGTAGGCGATTCTATTTGATTGGCATGAGAGGGCACATTTTGAAATGTGCGCCGGAATGTCACACGTTTGTGAGTAGGAAAACTGTGAAAGCTGATGATAAACCACCACTGCATGTAATTGTGAGTCGACGTCCGTAAGAAATGGACGCCACTGATCATCTGGAGCTAGAGCCTGGCCAGCAGGACAGGGCATAGCTACATCTTAACCATCATCTTTCAGTTCAATCAATTTGTAGTGGCATTCCCAGTGAAGGATTTGACAGCCCAGACTACACAGCGGAGGAGCAGGGAGAGGTAAACATTGCAAATGCTGGGGCCCTGCCCAAGCAAGGGGGGCACACTCGTGGGCGTCGGTACTGGCACTGGGCCCCTCATAGTACGGCGGTGTGTCTGACGGCGGGTGTGCACCACCACTGTCAGAGACACTTGATTGCACTATGAGGGACCCTATGCCAGTGCTCGCGCCCAAGAGTCGGCCTACCCACCTGTCCAGGGCAACGGCACTCGCACGGTTTTGTGCGCTGGGTGGTGACCCCGGCCAAGGGGGGGGCCGCCCACTTAGGGAGGTTTACAAAGTGGTATATGTAGATGTGGGTCATTCAGCTGCTGCAAAAGGCGAAATAGGTCAAGTTCGCGGAATAGGAGGAGGACCAAAGCAAGCCATTTTTCTGGCAACCTATGTGTCATCAAGGGAAGGTGGGACAAAATCCTTGGAAACCCATGCATGGTTCATTTTAATGAAGGTTAGATCATCCACATTTTGGGTTGACAGATGGGTCCTTTTTTCTGTCAGGATTGATCCAGCTGCACTGAAGACTCTTTCCGATAGCACACTTGCAGCTGGGCAAGCGAGCTCCTGTAAGGCATATTGTGCCAATTCAGGCCAGGTGTCCAGTTTAGCGGCCCAATAGTCAAAGGGGAATGACCTGTGTGGGAGAACATCGATATGGGAGGAAAAGTAGTTGTTAACCATAGTTGACAACTGCTGTTTCCTGTCACTTTCCATCGATGCAGTATTACCAGTTGTGTGAGCGGTCCGTGGAAAATCAGTCCACAACATTGTCATGAAACCCCTGTCTCCAATGCCACTTCTGCTGTGTGCACCACGAACACCTCTGCCAAGCTGCCCCCGGCCCGTACGGCTCGTGTGAGAACCATCACCGCTGCTGTGTGCTGTGAATGCCTCAACCAACCGGTTAACCAGAGTTGCTTGTTTAGTAGCCAATATTAGGTCAAGGTTCTCCTGTGGCATGATGTTTTGTAATTTGCCTTTATAGCGTGGATCCAGGATGCTGGCCAATCAGTAGTCGTCATCGTTCATCATTTTGGCAATGCGTGGGTCCCTTTTTAGGATCTGCAAGGCATAATCTGACATGTGGGCCAATGTTCCCTGTGTCAATGATGCACTGCGAGTGCTGGGTGGAGGAGCACTTTCTGGCAAATCCACATCCCTCCAGTCACGCACAAACCCTGTACCAGACTTTGCCACGCCAACATTTTCACTTGCCCCACGAGATGCATCCTCCTCCCCTAAGTAATCATCCCCATCATCATCCTCCTCCTCCTCTTCTTCCTCCACCTCGTCCAGGAGAGGTCCCTGAGCAGACAATGGCTGAATGTCATCAAGGATTCCCTCCACCTCCTCCTCCTCGTCAACATTGGCTGCAGACGCCTGCTCCTTAAGGTGCGTCAAAGTTTGCATGAGCAGGTGCATAAGTGGGATGCTCATGCTTAGGATGGCGTCGTCTGCACTTACCAGCCATGTGCATTCCTCAAAACACTGAAGGACTTTACAGAGGTCTTTCAGCTTCGACCACTGCACACCTGTCAACTCCATGTCTGCTCTCAAAGTGCCTGGCCATGTATCCTGTTGTGAGTTCATTTTCCCCTCCGTCACTGAGGCCTGGTGAACTCCCTATTCTAGTGAAGGAAGGTAGTGAGCCTGATTATCAGGCACCTGGGACTAATGAAGACGATTGGCTGAGTGGAGTCACTGACTGGATTTAAGGCAGCCTACGCCCTTTCTGCCCTGCGGGTGATTTCTCTGTGGACTCTTGGACACCAGTCTGATTCCTGCTCTCCTAAAGCTAAGTTTTCTGTTTTGCCTTTTTGCTTCTAAAATTTGTTTTTTGTTTTTCTTGCTTTTTGGATTCTGCCACTCCCTGCTGGAGTGTGCAGTGTTCCGTGAGCTCTGTCTTCTGAAAGTACCTGAGTGCTGATTTAGTTTTTGAAGCTTAGCTGCTTCAGGGCCATTTTTATATCAGCTTGTTGGCTTTTGTCTCTGATAGGGTTTTGGCAGATTGCAGACAGCAGCCTTCCTATCCGTTCCTATCTAGGTAGTTTTTGGGCCCCGTCTTTGCTCAGCCTGTCTTTCTGTCTGTGTAAGTGTTTTCATCTTGCTTCACCGTCATTATATGTGGGGGGCTGCCTATTGCTTTGGGGTCTGCTCTGGGGCAGTTAGATTTTCCCTTTCCTTCTTTAGACCTATGTATCTCTCCGGCTGTGATCGAGGGGTCTAGGTCATCGTAGGAACCCCCCACGGCTACTGGTAGTTGTGTTGATAGGTTCAGGGGTCTGCAATCTGATAGTTGCCAACTTCTCTGGTTTTCAGGACTTAGCTAGCATTTCTGTTTTTGCCTCCTACGGTGACTCAATCATAACAGAATCACCCGCCCAAACCGCAGATCCTGGGGTACTCAATAGCAGGAAAGAATTGTGTTTAAAAAAAAAAAGTGTGTATATTCTTTCCTCTATATCTCTGAGGCCGTAGGGGGAATTTTTTTTTCTCTCAATGGAGATAAAGCAAGTGTCTGATCGTGTGGAACAGCTCGCTGCTGAAGTGCGAGGAATTTCCGCCTATCTTGCTCGTTCGCATGCTGTTTAACCAAAGATCCCCACACCTGATGTATTTTTTGGGGATCGATCTAAATTTTTGAGCTTCAAAAATAATTGTAAATTATTTTTTGCTTTGAAGCCTAACTCATCTGGGAGCCCCGCGCAGCAGGTTAAAAATGTCATCTCTTTGCTGCGCGGCGATCCCCAGGTTTTGGGCGTTTTCTTTGAAACCAGATGACCCTATTCTGACTAATGTGAACGCATTTTTTCAAGCCTTGGGGTTGCTGTACGACGAACCTAATGCTATTGATCAGGCTGAAAAGACCCTGTTAGCATTGAACCAGGGTCGAGAATCTGCAGAGTTGTACTGTCAAAAGTTCCGAAAGTGGGCGGTCCTTACTACCTGGAATGATAGTGCCTTGGCTGCTCTCTTTCGGAAAGGTTTGTCAGAAGCCGTAAAAGATACTATGGTGGGATTTCCTGTTCCCTCTGGTCTGGACGATTCTATGTCTTTAGCCATTCAGGTTGATCAGCGTTTACGTGAACTCAGGATTACACGAGAGGTGTTGCCACCGGTTGAACAGACGTCTGAACCTATGCAATGTGATAGAGTTTTGTCTAAGGCGCAACGTCAGGAATTCAGAAGGCGTAATAAGCTGTGTTGTTTCTGTGGAGATGCCTCACATGTTATTTCTGTTTGTCCTAAACGTGAGAAACGCTTTGCACACACGTTTTCTATTGGTGTTGTTCAGCCTAAGTTTCTTTTGCCAATTACTCTGATCTGTTCCCTATCCACATTTTCCGCCAAGGCTTTTGTGGATTCGGGAGCAGCGCTAAACCTAATGGACTTGGATTTTGCTAAACGTTGTGGATTTCCGTTAACACCTCTGCAGACGTCTATCCCTTTGAGGGGGATTAATGCTACCCCTCTGGCTAAAAATAAACCTCAGTTTTGGACCCAGTTGGTCATGCGGGTCGCCCCAGACCACCAAGAAAATTGCAGATTTTTGGTGTTGCATGGTCTGCATGATGCCGTTGTTCTGGGGTTTCCCTGGTTGCAGATTCATAATCCAGTTTTGGATTGGAAGTCTGTGTCTGTGGTGAGTTGGGGTTGCCGGTGTACCTTTAGTGAGGCTCCGGTTTTTTCCACCTCTCCTCAGTCGCATGAGGTTCCTGACTATTTGGCGGACTACTATGATGTATTTAGTGAGAATGAGTCTGCGTCCTTGCCTCCTCATAGGAGTTATGACTGTGCAATTGAACTAAACCCGGGGTGTAAATTTCCTAAGGGTCGGCTCTTCAATTTATCTGTACCCGAGCACGAGGCTATGCGGTCCTATATTAAGGAGGCATTGGAGAAGGGTCATATTGGACCATCCTCTTCACCCTTAGGTGCCATTTTTTTTTTTGTGGCCAAGAAGGATGGTTCTTTAAGGCCTTGTATTGATTATCGTGCCCTCAATGAAATTACTATTAAATATCAGTATCCGTTACCCCTGATTTCGGATCTATTCTCTAGAGTCAGAGGTGCTTGCTGGTTTACCAAGCTTGACCTCAGGGGGGCGTATAATCTTATCCGCATTAAGCAGGGGGATGAATGGAAGACGCCGTTTAATACTCCGGAGGGACATTTTGAGTACCTGGTGATGCCTTTTGGGCTCACTAATGCCCCTTCTGTCTTCCAGTGCTTCATGAACGATATTTTCCGAGACTTTGTCGATAAATTTTTGATTATCTATCTGGATGATATTTTGATCTTCTCCAAGGATTGGGATTCTCATATGGAACATATTCGGACTGTGTTCCGGATCTTGAGAGAGAATTCTCTGTATGTCAAGGGATCAAAATGCCTTTTTGGAGTACAGAGAATTTCTTTTTTGGGATTTATTTTGTCTCCGTCAACTATTGAAATGGACCCGGCCAAGGTACAGGCCATTTATGATTGGGTTCAGCCCACTTCTTTGAAGGCCCTCCAGAAGTTTTTGGGTTTTGCTAATTTTTATCGGAAATTTATAGCAAAATTTTCTAGTATTGCCAAACCATTGACTGACCTGACCAGGAAGGGTGCGGATGTGTTGAATTGGTCTCCGGAGGCGGTTGCTTCCTTTCAGGAGCTGAAGCGTAGATTTACCTCCGCCCCGGTTCTGCGGCAACCTGATGTCTCACTCCCGTTCCAGGTAGAGGTGGATGCTTCTGAGATTGGTGCAGGAGCTGTGTTGTCCCAAAAGGATCCGGTAACATCTAAAATGAATCCCTGTGCTTTCTTTTCCCGTAAGTTCTCTTCATCGGAACGTAACTATGATGTGGGGAATCGGGAACTGTTGGCCATGAAATGGGCATTTGAGGAGTGGAGACATTGGTTGGAGGGAGCCAAACATCAAGTTGTGGTCCTCACTGACCACAAAAATTTGATTTACCTAGAGTCGGCTAAACGCTTGAACCCTAGACAGGCTAGGTGGGCCTTGTTTTTTACACGTTTTGATTTTGTGGTCTCTTTCCTTCCTGGAACTAAGAATGTCAAGGCAGACGCCCTCTCTAGGAGTTTCTTTGCTGATTCTCCTGTGGTGACAAAGCCTGCCACCATCTTAGGCGAAGGGGTAGTTCTTTCTGCCATCTCGCCCGATTTGAGACTTGCTCTGCAAGAGTTCCAGGAGGACAAACCTGAGCGTTGCCCCAGTGGAAAGTTGTATGTTCCTGACCAGTGGAAGAAGAGAGTGATGTCTGAAGTTCATTGCTCTGCATTGGCTGGTCATCCAGGTATTTTTGGTACTAGAGATCTGGTGAGTCGCTCTTTTTGGTGGCCCACCTTGTCTCATGATGTCAGGAATTTTGTGCAGTCCTGTGGGACTTGCTCCCGGTCTAAATCTTGTTCTCGCACTAGTGGGTTGTTGATGCCTTTGCCGGTCCCCAGGAGGCCATGGATCCATCTTTCAATGGATTTCATCTCTGATATGCCGGTCTCTCAAAGAATGACTGTTATTTGGGTGATTTGTGATAGGTTCTCTAAGATGATTCATCTTGTACCACTCCCTAAGTTGCCATCTTCCTCAGAGTTGGTGCCTCTGTTTTTGCAACAGGTGGTTCGCTTGCACGGGATTCCTGAGAACATTGTATCTGACAGAGGAGTTCAATTTGTGTCTAAATTTTGGAGGACGTTCTGTTCCAAGTTGGGAATTCAGTTGTCCTTCTCCTCTGCTTTTCACCCTCAGACCAATGGGTAGACAGAGAGAACAAACCAGACCTTGGAGTCGTATTTGAGATGTTTTATTTCCGCTGATCAGGATGATTGGGTTTCATTTTTGCCCTTGGCCGAATTTGCTTTAAATAATAGAGCTAGTTCTGCCACTTTGATGTCACCTTTTTTTTGTAACTTTGGTTTTCACCCTCGATTTTCTTCAGGGCAGGTGGAGCCTTCTGCCTGCCCAGGTGTTGACACTGTGGTGGAGAGAATGCACCAGGTCTGGGACCAAGTGGTGGATAAGTTATCTCTCTCCCAGGAAAAGGCCCATCGGTTTTCCAATCGACATAGGACCATTGGTCCCCAGTTTAAGATTGGTGATATGGTGTGGTTATCATCAAAAAATATTGCTATGAAGGTGGCTTCTCCTAAGTTTAAGCCTAGATTTATTGGACCTTACAAGATTTTGGAGATTATTAATCCGGTCTCTTTTCGTTTGGCTCTCCCTGTCACATTTAAGATCCATAATGTGTTCCATAAGTCCTTGTTGAAGAGGTTTGTTGAGCCAGTTGTGCCTGAGGTGGCACCTCCCGGACCCTGTATTGGTTGAAGGTAACTTGGAATATGAGGTAGAGAAATTCTGGATTCCCGTCTGGCTAGACGGAGACTCCAGTATTTGGTTAAGTGGAAGGGTTATGGTCAGGAGGATAATTCCTGGGTCTCTGCCTCTGATATTCATGCCAAAAGATTGGTGCGTGCCTTTCATCGGGCTCACCCTGATCGCCCTGGTAGCGTTGTTGAGGGTTCGGTGACCCCTCCTCAAGGGGGGGGTACTGTTGTGAGTTCATTTTCCCCTCCGTCACTGAGGCCTGGTGAACTCCCTATTCTAGTGAAGGAAGGTAGTGAGCCTGATTATCAGGCACCTGGGACTAATGAAGATGATTGGCTGAGTGGAGTCACTGACTGGATTTAAGGCAGCCTACGCCCTTTCTGCCCTGCGGGTGATTTCTCTGTGGACTCTTGGACACCAGTCTGATTCCTGCTCTCCTAAAGCTAAGTTTTCTGTTTTGCCTTTTTGCTTCTAAGATTTGTTTTTTGTTTTTCTTGCTTTTTGGATTCTGCCACTCCCTGCTGGAGTGTGCAGTGTTCCGTGAGCTCTGTATTCTGAAAGTACCTGAATGCTGATTTAGTTTTTGAAGCTTAGTTGCTTCAGGGCCATTTTTATATCAGCTTGTTGGCTTTTGTCTCTGATAGGGTTTTGGCAGATTGCAGACAGCAGCCTTCCTATCCGTTCCTATCTAGGTAGTTTTTGGGCCCCGTCTTTGCTCAGCCTGTCTTTCTGTCTGTGTAAGTGTTTTCATCTTGCTTCACCGTCATTATATGTGGGGGGCTGCCTATTGCTTTGGGGTCTGCTCTGGGGCAGTTAGATTTTTCCTTTCCTTCTTTAGGCCTATGTATCTCTCCGGCTGTGCTCGAGGGGTCTAGGTCATCGTAGGAACCCCCCACGGCTACTGCTAGTTGTGTTGATAGGTTCAGGGGTCTGCAATCTGATAGTTGCCAACTTCTCTGGTTTTCAGGACTTAGCTAGCATTTCTGTTTTTGCCTCCTACGGTGACTCAATCATAACAGTATCCTCCCACAAATGCATTATGGCCTGCCTCTGGTCGCATAGCCGCTCAACCATGTGCAGGGTGGAGTTCCACCTTGTTGCAATGTCGATAATGAGGCGGTGGTTGGGAAAGTGGAGCAATCGCTGCAGCTTCTGCATACGAATGGAGTGTACAGGCGACCGACGGATGTGCGCGCACAGTCTTCGCACCTTCCGGAGCAGGGCTGTTAACTCCGGATAATTATTGAGGAAGCACTGCACCACCACGTTCAAGGTGTGAGTCAAGCAAGGTATGTGGCTGAGTTTTGAAAGGGCTATGGCTGCCACAAAATTACGGCCGTTATCACTAACTACCTTGCCTGCCTCAAGATGTAGACTGCCCAGCCATGACTCAGTTTTTTCGCTGAAAGTACTCGGCCAGCACCATGGCGGTGTGTCTGTCGCCCAAACACATCATCTGCAACACAGCCTGCTGACGCTTTCCACTAGCTGCTCGATAGGGGGACACCTCGTGTGCAACAGTGGCAGCTGCAGATGGAGTGCTCGTACGACTGCGCTCTGTGGACGAGCTTTCGCTTCTGGAGGAGGAGGAGGAGGAGGGTCGAACGCCTACAGCCAACTGTTTCCTATACCGTGGGCTAGGCAGCACTGTCCCACCACCACTGTCCCCTGTGGACCCTGCATCCACCACATTAACCCAGTGCACAGTGATGGACATGTAACGGCCCTGGCCATGTCGACTGGACCATGCATCAGTTGAGAGGTGCACCTTTCCACTCGCTAACTGCTTGAGTGCATGGACAATGCGGTCTTTCACATGATGGTGGAGGGCTGGGATGGCTTTGCGAGAGAAGAAGTGGCGACTGGGTAGGTCATTACATGGTACTGCATAGGCCATGAGTTCGCGGAAAGCTGCGCTTTCCACCAACCGATATGGCGTAATCTCTAATTAGATTAGTTTGGCAATGTGGTCGTTCAAACCCAGTGTACGCGGATGAGAGACTGAGTACTTTCTTGACCTACTCATAGTGTCTGGGAGGGTGAGCTCGACTTGATAGCTGCATATGGTGGAAGAAGCGGTGGACAGGGTGGACTGAGAGAGGGTTGATGATGGTGATGGAGTTGGTGTTCTTTCTGATGGCCTAGATTCAGTCTTTCGTTGATATAACAGTGGGATTCCCTGACTGCTGTGGCCTTGCAACGATACCTCAACATTTGCTGCTGTGCTAACCGGTGGACTTACAGTGGGGGAAACAATGTAGCGTTGCTGACTACCTTCTTTGTGATCAGTTGCACATGTGGTACTTGAGGTTTGGTGTTGTGTTCACGCTTGCAAGTGCATGCTGGTTAAATGTCTAAGCATGCAACTGGTATTCAAATTATTCAGATTTTTCCCTCGGCTAAAGGTCTTTGCGCACTTCTTACACATAACCTTGGCCTGATCATGAGGATTTTGGTCAAAAAAGTGCCACACTGCACTCTTCCTACTTTGGCAGACATTTTGCGGCCTAGCACGCTGTGATATTTTGACCCTCTGGACAAGCTGTCCAGCAACTATTTTGATGTTTGGAACCTGTCTTTGGAGTGCTCCGGGCCTGCCAGATAACAGCTGTTGCGATGTCGATGTCTGCTGTGGATGCTCCTCCTCCTCATCTGAGCTATTGGAAGCAGCACCCTCTTCCCCCAATGGATGCCAATCTGGGTCAACAACTGGGTCATCCATCACCTCCTCTTCAATGTCATGTGCACCTTCCTCTGTGTCACCGTGTATGGTGGTATAGTGTGCGGGAAGGGGCACCTGAGTCTCATCAGGCTCAGAATCTGGCTCTGTACACTGCAAGGACAATGTAGTGCTCTGAGTGAATGTACCAGCAGAATCATCTATCAGTGGCTGTGCATCAGTGCACTCCATGTCAGATTCATCTTGGCCTTGGGTAATTCACCATTTGACTTGATAATCCAGGCATGGTATGTGAAAACAGCTCCATGGAGTAATCAGTAGTATGGCCTGCGTCATCCTTCAATCTTGGTTGGGGTGAAGGACACAAGGAAAGGTGTGGTTCATGAACATGAGCCTCCAATGACGACTCAGTGCTTTTATTTTTTACAACTTCAGAAGAGGAGGCGATAGAGCTGGAGGCTGAGTCAGCAATGTAAGACAAAACTTTTTCCTGAAGCTCTGGCTTTAAAAGCGGTTTGCCAACTCCTAGAAAACTAAGCCTTCGATGCTTGTGGAGCCAGACGATGATGCAGGCTCAACACCTCCTGCATTCGGTCCTATTTTGCTTTTGCCACTACCATCAGATCCACCACCAACACCATCATTACCAGCTGCCAACCCCCGCCCAATTCCATGGCCTCTTCCACCAGCCTTCCTCATTTTTGGTAGAAATGTAGAGAAAATCCAACAAACTATATAGTAACGTAAATAGTGTTGAGCATTCCGATACCGCAAGTATCGGGTATCGGCCGATACTTGCTGTATCGGAATTCCGATACCGACTTCCGATATTTTTTCAATATCGGAATTCGGCATCGGAATCGGAAGTTCAGTTGATTGACGGCCTGACGTCATCATGATGCGCGGTGTGTGCGCATCATGATGCGCCGTCATTTCGGGCCTTCCGGGGGTCTCTGCCGGCCTGCCGGGGGGCTGTGCCGGCCTGCCGGGGGCTGTGTGGACTGCCCGGGGTCTCTGCCGGCCTGCCGGGGGGCTGTGCCGGCCTGCCGGGGGGCTGTGTGGACTGCCCGGGGTCTCTGCCGGCCTGCCGGGGGGCTGTGCCGGCCTGCCGGTGGTCTGTGCACCCTGTGGGGGTCTGTACCGGCCTGCCGGGGGGCTGTGCCGGCCTGCCGGGGGGCTGTGCTGATGTCCGGGGGTCTGTGCAAGCATCTGTGTCCATCTGTGTCCAATGTAGTCCCATCGGGCGATGCCTGCTACCATGACAGTGATTGACACATTAGCCAATGATGGGACAGTAGTAGTCCCATCATCCGGCTAATGTGTTAAATGTTAAAAAAAAAAAAAAAAAAAAAAAAATACTACATACATACTACATGCATGCTACATACATATTACATGCTACATACATACTACATATATACTACATACATACTACATACATGCTACATACATACTACATGCATGCTACATACATACTACATGCTACATACATACTACATGCATGCTACATACATACTACATATATACTACATACATACTACATACATGCTACATACATACTGCATGCTACATACATACTACATACATACTACATACATACTACATGCATGCTACATACATACTACATATATACTACATGCATGCTACATACATACTACATGCTACATACATACTACATATATACTACATACATACTACATACATGCTACATACATACTGCATGCTACATACATACTACATGCTACATACATACCACATACATACTACATACATACTACATGCTACATACATACTACATATATACTACATGCATGCTACATACATACTACATGCTACATACATACCACATACATACTACATACATGCTACATATATACTACATGCATGCTACATACATACTACATATATACTACATGCATGCTACATACATACTACATGCTACATGCATGCTACATACATACTACATACATACTACATGCTACATACATACCACATATATACTACATACATACAATACATTCATACAATACATACATAGACATACAGTACATATAACATAGAGTAACATACTTACCAATACTTGTCACATTGTTCCCCGAAGCCATTGTCTTTCCGGAATAAATATTAACATAACAAACCACAAAAATACTCACCCACGATCCGAAGCAGTCCACGAGTGTGTCCCACGACGATCTTGGGTAGAGAACTGCAGCATCAGATGATGCTGCCGTTCTCTACGGGCTGCAGGAATCCAATGACGGAAGGTAGGTATCCTTCCGCACTGTATTCCTCCGCCACTTAAAAAAAAAAAAAGTCCCTAGTCTCACTTTATGCCATTGCTGTGTGGGAAATTCCCACACAGCAATGGCATAAAGTGAGACTAGGGACTTTTTTTTTTTTTAAGTGGCGGAGGAATACAGTGCGGAAGGATACCTACCTTCCGTCATTGGATTCCTGCAGCCCGTAGAGAACGGCAGCATCATCTGATGCTGCCGTTCTCTACCCAAGATCGTCGTGGGACACACTCGTGGACTGCTTCGGATCGTGGGTGAGTATTTTTGTGGTTTGTTATGTTAATATTTATTCCGGAAAGACAATGGCTTTGGGGAACAATGTGACAAGTATTGGTAAGTATGTTACTCTATGTTATATGTACTGTATATCTATGTATGTATTGTATGAATGTATTGTATGTATGTAGTATATATGTAGTATGTATGTAGCATGTAGTATGTATGTAGCATGCATGTAGTATATATGTAGTATGTATGTAGCATGTAGTATGTATGTAGCATGCATGTAGTATGTATGTAGCATGCATGTAGTATGTATATGGTATGTATGTAGCATGTAGTATGTATGTAGCATGCATGTAGTATATATGTGTTATGTATGTGGTATGTATGTAGCATGCATGTAGCATGCATGTAGTATGTATGTAGTATGTATGTAGTATATATGTAGTATGTATGTAGCATGTAGTATGTATGTAGTATGTATGTAGCATGCATGTAGCATGCAGTATGTATGTAGCATGCATGTAGTATATATGTAGTATGTATGTAGCATGTAGTATGTAGCATGCATGTAGTATATATGTAGTATGTAGCATGTAGTATGTATGTAGCATGCATGTAGTATATATGTGTTATGTATGTAGCATGTAGCATGCATGTAGCATGCATGTAGTATGTATGTAGTATATATGTGGTATGTATGTAGCATGCAGTATGTATGTAGCATGCATGTAGTATATATGTAGTATGTATGTTGCATGTAGTATGAATGTAGCATGTATGTAGTATGTAGTATGAATGTAGCATGTATGTAGTATGCATGTTGTATGTATGTAGCATGTAATTTTTTTTTTTTTTTTTTTTTTTTTTACATTTAACACATTAGCCGGATGATGGGACTACTACTGTCCCATCATTGGCTAATGTGTCAATCACTGTCATGGTAGCAGGCATCGCCCGATGGGACTTGTAGTCCCATCGGACGATGCCTGCACAGAGGCCGGCACAGCCCCCCGGAGCCTGCACAGCCCCCCGGCAGGCCGGCACAGCCCCCCGGCAGGCCGGCACAGCCCCCCGGCAGGCCGGCACAGCCCCCCGGAGCCTGCACAGACCACCGGCAGGCCGGCACAGACCACCGGAGCCTGCACAGACCCCCTGGCAGGCCGGCACAGCCCCCCGAAAGGCCCGTACAGACCCCAGAGAGGCTGTACAAGGGCAGGAAAGGGTTTTTCTTATTCCGATACCGGAAGTCCCATAGACTTGAATGGGACTTCCGGTATCGGAATCGGCGATACCGATACTTTTTTTAAAGATCGGCCGATACCATCCGATACGATACTTTGAAGTATCGGACGGTATCGCTCAACTCTAAACGTAAAACAAGGTACAAGGTGTCTATAGGACAGGGGAGATTTTGAATTTCTGCACACACTTGTGGACACTGGACACTTTTGGATTGTGTGAGACCCACTGAATATCACAGCGCTATGTCACAGGCTCGATGTCGCAGGTGTGAAAAATGTCACTAGAGGATAACGGAGATTTTGAATTTCTGCACACACTTGTGGACACTGGACACTTTTGAATTGTGTGAGGCCCACTGAATATCACAGCGCTATGTCACAGGCTCGATGTCGCAGGTGTGAAAAATGTCACTAGAGGATAACGGAGATTTTGAATTTCTGCACACACTTGTGGACACTGGACACTTTTGGATTGTGTGAGGCCCACTGAATATCACAGCGCTATGTCACAGGCTCAATGTCGCAGGTGTGAAAAATGTCACTAGAGGATAACGGAGATTTTGAATTTCTGCACACACTTGTGGACACTGGACACTTTTGGATTGTGTGAGGCCCACTGAATATCACAGCGCTATGTCACAGGCTCGATGTCGCAGGTGTGAAAAATGTCACTAGAGGATAACGGAGATTTTGAATTTCTGCACACACTTGTGGACACTGGACACTTTTGGATTGTGTGAGGCCCACTGAATATCACAGCGCTATGTCACAGGCTCGATGTCGCAGGTGTGAAAAATGTCACTAGAGGATAACGAAGATTTTGAATTTCTGCACACACTTGTGGACACTGGACACTTTTGGACTGTGTGAGGCCCACTGAATATCACAGTGCTTTGTCACAGGCTCGATGTCGCAGGTGTGAAAAATGTCACTAGAGGATAACGGAGATTTTGAATTTCTGCACACACTTGTGGACACTGGACACTTTTGGATTGTGTGAGGCCCACTGAATATCACAGCGCTATGTCACAGGCTTGATGTCACAGGTGTGAAAAATGTGACTAGAGGATAACAGAGATTTTTAATTTCTGCACACACTTGTGGACACTGGACACTTTTGGATTGTGTGATGCCCAGTGAATATCACAGCGCTATGTCACAGGCAGAAATTGGCTAGTGTATGACAAACTACAAGGTGTATATAGATTTGGGCAGAATAGGAATCTCCCTAGAGTGTAGGTCTGTAAGAACGGAACAAGTCCTCGACTTATCCTTACAGAGCGACACACAGATAGCTTCACTGTGGCCGTGATAACAGCCGTTACACAGTACTGAGAGAGGAGCGTGCACATACACGGCTGTCCGGTGTACGTAAAATTGTCAAGCTCCGTGATTTTTAAGTATACGGACTGACACACGCTGTCTCTCTATAGTTTTGAATGTGATCAAACAGCAAATATATTTAACTGTTTGAAAGCTAGACAAAACTAGAAGGTGCAGGTCTGTAAGAACGGAACATGTCCTCGACTTATCCTTACAGAGTGACACACAGATAGCTTCACTGTGGCTGTGATAACAGCCGTTACACAGTACTGTGTGAGGAGTGTGCACCGCTGTATGGTGTGAAAAAATGCACGCTCAGTACCTCACAGAACAAAAAAAAAAATTAGGATTGCTTTTAAAAAAGCAGTTTGCAGAGCAGTGGGTAAACAGCAATGCAGCCGTCAGGAAGCCTTAGAAGGCAGCCTAACAACCAACACCGCTGATCCAGCAAAATATAGCCTCCACTTGCACTGCACACACAGTGACTGGTGTGTTGTACAGGCAAAATCGCTAGCAGCAGAAGGAGTTTTTGGTGTCTTCTTCACTGCCTAAAGCTCTCCCTACAAAATCAGCAGCAGCAGCTCTCCCTATTCTGAGATCAGCATGAATAACATGGCGGTCGGCGTGCACTCCCTTTTATACCCCCTGTGACGCCCACCAAAGCAAGCCAATCACTTGCATGCCCTTCTGAAAGATGGTGGTGACCCCTGCCTATGTCATCACGTTGCCCACAGTGTCCATGGATCCTGATTGGCTGAAAAAGAGCGCAAAACAAACTTTTGAAACGCGACTTTGGCGCTTAAGTCGTCGACCTCATGGCCGACCTCATCCTAGGGTCGGGTTTTGTTTCATGAAACCCGACTTTGCCAAAAGTCGGCTACTTTTGAAATTGTTCGACCCGTTTCGCTCAACTCTAGTCCTGTCAAAGGAGGTGAATGGAGAGGAGCATCCGGTCAGCAACCTAAGTAGGAAACTCACCCCGGCCGAGAAACATTTTAGGACTTTAAGTGGGCCTTGGAGTCCTAATGCTATTGCTTAGTTGACCATTTTGCTTGGTGACAGATCAAGTCTTGGAGTCCCTATGCTATTATTTGCTTAGCCGACTGTTTTGCTTGGTGACAGATCATTCACCCTTGGTCTCGATGAGGAATGCCAAGGAGAGGAATGCTCTGGTCACCCGATGGTTCCTGTTTTTGCAAAATTTCAATTTTACTGTGGAACATTGGGCTGGGAATCACAGAGAAATGCGGATGCCCTGTCATTGGCCCCCAGTATGGTGACATATGTTCAACCCCACAAATTTGAACAGATGGGAGTATGTGAGGCAGTGACCGGGGTCATATGCGAGGGTCACTTTGTGTCCCCCAGGATGCGCAAAGAAGCATAATGAGGCTGCGGGAGTGCATTGCAGTCACAGGCATAGTGAGTGTTGGTCTTGGATAAGCTATTTGCCAAGGCAAATTAGAAAAACCATGGGCTTTTATTTTTGAAACAAACTACAGGAAGATAGTGGGGCGGTCCATTTCCTCTTCCAGGCCAGGTTTTCCATGTGGCTTACAGCCACAGGTTCTTTGTGAAAACCCCTGCAGCAGAGGGATGGGTGTGTCAGTGTGGAGTTTGCAAGATGCAGAGCAGATGGTTCTGCAAAAGCCCAGTCTGTGTGAGGGAACACAGAGCCAAGCAGAGCAAACTCCTGGCACCCGCAGCCTAATACGGTGGTGCAGTCATCCTCGGCAACTGGACTTATTTATGGATTGTCTTGTTTCCCGGCTGCAATCCAGAGGATACCGTGTGTTTTGTTTGTGAGGTTGGACAATAACACTATGCTTACTTTTAAACTTTCCTGGGTCACTGCCTCATCACTGCATCTTGGGGACACCACTACACTACAAACCATATTTCTCACCTGTCCTAAGTGCAGCTAATCCATACTGTCCCACGATGATTTGGAGAGTGGTCACATTAGATGTGATAAACCGCAGTTAAAACATAAATTAAGGTTTGGGGGACAATCACTTTTTCATACAGGGCCCTGTATTCTTGGATTTCTTTTCCCCTTAAGGGTATGTTCACACTAGGCGTTTTTGCTACGTTTTTTTTCTGTGTTTTTTTAATGCTAATTTTCAGCTGATTTTTACAGTACCAGCAAAGCCTATGAGATTTCAGAAATCTCATGCACACTCATTGTTTTTTTGTGTCATCATTAGTGTTGAGCGATACCGTTCGATACCGAAAAATATTGTATTGGATGGTATCGCCCGATACGAAAAAAATATCGGGTATCTCCGATTCCGATACCGGAAGTTCCATTCAAGTCAATGGGACTTCCGGTATCGGAATTTAAAAAAGCCTTTTATTTCCTTGTTGGCTAATTCTACATAATTGAAAACAAATAAGAATCATGTAGAATGTATTGTGGGAGGTGGAGGAGACATTAAAGGCATAGTGGTTTATTCAAATCACATGGCATAGCATTAATTCCAATTTTTTTTTTCAAGACGTTCGGAGTTAAAAAGATATTGACTATGTTAACCTTTTTTATATTTTGTCATGTTTCACAACTTCCATGCTCTTCACCTTCTTTTGTACTTCTCCCACACTTTCTCCTTCATGATCCGCAGCAGTAGCATTTTTTTCATCAACTTTTTCTTCACCTTATTCATCTTCTTCTTCATCTTCTTCCCATTATTTTTTTTTTCCATTCTTCATATTCTTCTTATTCAGCTATTATTAATTTTCATATGCTATTTCTTCATCTTCTTCCTATTCTTCTTTTTCTTCATTTTCTTATGGTGACAGGCATTCCTGTAGTACTTATCTATAAAAGTTATAACATTACACCTTACGTTCTGCCTGTCACAAAAGATTTACAACAGGATTTGTCCGCATTCAGTTTGGCCTGCAGCAGCAGGCATTTTCCAGGGGCACCACGAGGAGGAACGGACTCACCCCCATTTACTGCTTAGTCTTCTTCTGCTTATAATTTTGATTTCTTCTATGATGATTTTTAGTCTTATGATTAATGTTCTTCTGCTTTTGCTTCTTCTGCTTCTTGTTCTTCTCTCTTTTGTTCTGTATCTTGGTGGTTGTCTTCATGTTCTTTGTCCTCTTGGTCATATTATTTAGGGTCATAATTCTGGTCTTCTTTGGTGTGGTCTTCAGGGTCGTCTTCATCAGGGTCGTCGTCATGGAGATCAATAAGGATTACCAAAGACAATTTCAAAAAGCTTGATCTTGGAAATGTAGCAGAAGGTACAACAAGGCTGAGAAACTGGTGAGAACAAGCTGACAGTACAGGAACCCCTATTGGCAGCAGAAGGAACAATAGCCAATGGCACTACTGAGGAACAGCTGACGGTGCTGGACCCCGGTTACTATGCAGGAGGTACCTGTGCTAGAAACCACTACCAAGGACCAGCTGACCTTGCTGGACCTCGGATACCGAGATGGAGGCACCTAGGCCAAAGGATCTGGCGAGAACCAGCTGACAGTGCTGGAACCCGGATGGGTAGCAGAAGGAACAAGAGCCAATGGCACTACCGAGGACCAACTGACGGTGCTGGACCACGGTTACTAAGCAGAAGGTACCTGTGCTAAAAAGCACTACCAAGGACCAGCTGATGGTGCTGGACTTTGGATACCGAGATGGAGGCACCTAGGCCAAAGGCTCTGGCGAGAACCAGCTGACAGTGCTGGAACCTGGGTGGGTAGCAGAAGGTACCCATCCAAAGCAAAGTAGCCAGGCCGCAAGCCGGCCGCAGTTACCGAAACCCACAGTCCTACAGGGGGTCCATGTCCCATTGGCACTACGGATCCAGCCTTCAGTGCCAGTTCCCGCAGCCCACATAGGAGGCACCTAAACTGCAGGCACCGTAGAGTCGGCTAACCCGGCCGCAAGACGACAGGACAACGGATTGTTGGCATAGTGACCTTGACACTACCCGGAAATAGCTGGCGTGCTGGAACAAGGCTGGGCAACAGGGAGTACCCGTGCCAAAGACACTGCCGCGAACCAGCTGACGGTGCTGGAACCCAGATGGGTAGCAAAAGCTACAAGAGCCAATGGCACTACCGAGGAACAGCTGACGGTGCTGGACCACGGTTACTAGGCAGGAGGTACCTGTGCTAAAAAGCACTACCAAGGACCAGCTGACGGTGCTAGACCTCGGATACCGAGATGGAGGCACCTAGGCCAAAGGCTCTGGCGAGAACCAGCTGACAGTGCTGGAACCCGGGTGGGTAGCAGAAGGTACCCATCCAAAGCAAAGTAGCCAGGACGCAAGCCGGCCGCAGTTACCGAAACCCACAGTCCTACAGGGGGTCCATGTCCCATTGGCACTACGGATCCAGCCTTCAGTGCCAGTTCCCGCAGCCCACATAGGAGTGACCTAAACTGCAGGCACCGTAGAGTCGGCTAACCCGGCCCCAAGACGACAGGACAACGGATTGTTGGCATAGTGACCTTGACACTACCCGGAAACAGCTGGTGTGCTGGAACAAGGCTGGGCAACAGGGAGTACCCGTGACAAAGACACTACCGAGCACCAACTGGCGTTGTTGGAACCCAGGGACAATCATGGTGAAGGCCGAGGCCTACTTGGTGGTAGTTTTAGATTGTTTGTAGGCTACAACAGACTGTCAACGTGCTCCAATTAGGCATCTGTCTCCACTCTGTTTCCAGGATTTCACGTGACCACCAACACCGCCAGTTTATGCGTACAGTAGCCGTCTGCCCAATCCACACGTGTTCCTGTGTTACTGGGGTTCTGTAATGTCAGCAGGTCCCCTGATGTGTGTTTGCCAATGTCTCCTGCTCTGTCCACATTCCCACCACTTGCAGTGGGAAGGTGGAAAGCGCAGGAGACAGTGCCGGACACACATTGGGGGATCTGCTCACGTAACCGAACACCAGGAACACAGGAACAAGTGTGGAATGCGTGGAGAATGTTTAAATCAGAAGTAGTTACAATTTGGAGGCAGCAGCAGTTTGCCCTCCACACAGCAGGGGATCAGCTGACGTTACCGAACCCCACTTACACATGAACGAGTGTTTTTTTCTGTGTTGACAGCACTTCCGAGCAACAACTGACGATGTTGGAGCCCAGGGATAGTCATTTTGTAGGCTGAGGCCTACTTGGAGGCAGTTTAAGATAAGACGTTGTTTGAATTTGGAGGCAGCAGGAGAGTTTGCCGTACACACAGCAGGGGATCAGCTGACGTTACCGAACCCCACTTACACATGAGCGAGTGTTTTGTCTGTGCGTACAGCACTTCTGAGCACCAACTGGCGGTGTCGGAGCCCAGGGAAAATCAGGTAGTAGGCCGAGGCCTACTTGGAGCCAGGTGTAAATCTGAGGTTGTTTAACTGTGGAGGGAGCAGGACACTTTGCCATACACACAGCAGGGGATCAGCTGATGTTACCAAACCCCACTTACACATGAGCGAGTGTTTAGTCTGTGCGTACAGCACTTCTGAGCACCAACTGGCGGTGTCGGAGCCCAGGGAAAATCAGGTAGTAGGCCGAGGCCTACTTGGAGCCAGGTGTAAATCTGAGGTTGTTTGACTGTGGAGGGAGCAGGACACTTTGCCATACACACAGCAGGGGATCAGCTGACGTTACCAAACCCCACTTACACATGAGCGAGTGTTTTTTCTGTGCGTACAGCACTTCTGAGCATCAACTGGCGGTGTCGGAGCCCAGGGAAAATCAGGTAGTAGGCTGAGGCCTACTTGGTGGCAGTTTTAGATTGTTTCTAGACTACTACTAACTGTCAACGTACTCCAATTAGGCCTCTGTCTTCACTCTGTTTTGAGTATTTCCTCTGGCTTCCAACCACGCCAGTTGCTGCTCTGAAATGCCGTCTGCACAACCCACACTTGTTCCTGTGTTACTGGGGTTCTGTAACAGCAGCTTCTCCCTAGAGGTGAGTCAGGCAATGTCTCCTGCTCTGTCCACTTTTCCACTACAAGTAGTGGGAATGTAGACAAAGCAGGAGACATTGCCGGACTCACTTCTGGAGATGAGCAGATGTTACAGGACCCAGGTAACACAGGAACAAGTGTTGATTGTGCAGACGGCACTTGAGAGCAGAAACAGGTGGTGTTGTAGGCCGGAGGAAATACTCAAAACAGAGTGGAGACAGAGGGCAAATCAGAGAACATATTAAATCAGAGGTAGTCAGAAGTTGTAGGCAGCAGGAGAGTTTGCCGTACACACAGCAGGGGATCAGCTGACGTTACCGAACCCCACTTACACATGAGCGAGTGTTTTGTCTGTGCGGACAGCACTTCTGAGCAACAACGGGCGTTGCCCTAGCCCAGGAAATAAAGTTCAGGTCATAGAAACATGAACACAACAGGAGACCTGGATCCTGTTGCCAGCCAATTATTTATTCTGGAAGAGGACTGGCAAATTCAGGTGAGATCCAGGCCATGTTCATTTTCAGAAAAGTAAGCCGGTCAACATTATCGGCGGATAGTCGCGTGCGACGGTCTGTTACCACATCACCTGCAGCACTAAAGACACGTTCCGATAATACACTGGCAGCAGGGCAAGCCAGCACCTCCAATGCATACTGGCTAAGCTCTGGCCATGTATCCAGCTTAGAGACCCAATACTTGAACGGGGAAGAGCCGTCTGGGAGTACACTAACAGGGCAAGACAAGTAGTCTGTCACCATCTGATGGAAACATTGCCTCCTGCTGACTGGAGCCGTCTGTGATGGTGTAGCCGTTTGTGGCGGTCCCACAAAACTTTTCCACATTTGGGCCATACTGGCCTTGCCTTGTCCTGCGGCACTGCCTCTGCTACCTCTTTGTGCAGAGCTTCCTCCACTGCCTCTACCCACATGGCTGCTTTGAAAAGCACTACCAGCAACACTTGCGGGAGGAATGGAGAACATGATGGCCTGCACAAGTGTTTCTTGGTACTCCCTCATTTTACGCTCCCGGTTCAACTGTGGTATGAGGCTTTGTAAGTTGTCCTGGTAGCGAGGATCTAGGAGGGTGTACACCCAATAAGCAGCCGTGTGGAGAATGTTGGCGATGCGGCGGTCATTTAATAAGCACTGCAGCATGAAATCAACCATGTGCTGCAGACTGCCAACTGGACCGGAAACGCTGTCCCCAGCTTGAGGCAGCATCTCAGCCTGCTCAGCATCACCCCACCCTCGCTGTACACACTGACTACTAGAGCCTTGTGTACCTCCCTCCTCTGGAGAGATGTGTTCCTCTTCCTCCATTGACTCCTCGTCATCCTCCTCACTAAGTGTCTCCTGCCTGGGCCTTTGTGTGGAAGCACATTGCGCAGACTTGCCAGAAGCAGATGGCATTTCTGACTCCTCATCCTCGACCTCTTCAAAAACCTCCTCACTTAGTGCTTGTAAGGTTTTTTGAAGCAGACAGATGAGGGGGACAGTCATGCTGACTAGTGCATCATCTGCACTGGCCATCCGCGTGGAGTCATCGAAGGCACGCAAAACTTGGCAGATGTCCCTCATAGTGGCCCACTCAGTGGTGGTGAAGTGTGTCCGGCGCACAGTGCGACTTGTTTGCGCCTGATGCAGCTGGTACTCCATTACTGCTGCCTGCTGCTCACACAACCGCTCCAACATATGTAACGTTGAATTCCACCTGGTGGGGAGGTCACATATGATGTGATGTTCTGGCAGGCGGAATCGGCTGAGATGCAATGCGCGATCTTGCCATGCTGGAACGCCGCAAGTGAGCACACTCTAGGCGAACCTTGTGCAGCAGTGCATCAAGATCCGGATAGTCCCTCAGAAAGCTCTGCACGACCAAAGTGAGCACGTGTGCCAGACATGGTATGTGAGTGAGGTTGCCTAGGCCCAGAGCTGCCACTAGATTTCGGCCATTGTCACTCACTACCAAACCTGGCTGGAGATTCGCTGGCACAAACCACACATCGCTCTCCTGCTTGATGGCATTCCAGAGCTCCTGTGCTGTGTGGCTCCGATTCCCCAAAGAAATTAATTTAAGGACGGCCTGTTGACGTTTGGCCACACCTGTGCTCATATCTGGCCTAACAGGCTCATGCAGTGCTGATTCCGAGGAACTAAAGTAGGAGGAGGACTCAATATGTACAGACTGCATTCCTGCAATCCTTGGAGTTGGCAGAATATGTACAGAGCCATTCTCCAGATCTGTACCCGGCTCCACAACATTGACCCAATGGGCAGTGAGGGAAAGGTATCGTCCCTGTCCATGGCTACTGGTCCACGCATCGGTGGTCAGGTGGACCTTGCTACTGACGGCGTTTAGTAGCGCATTTTTAATTTTTCCCTCCACATGCTTTTGCAGGGCAGGGACGGCTTGCCTGCTGAAATAAAAGCGGCTGGGCACATTGTATTGTGGAACTGCCAATGACATCAAGTTCCGGAAGGTGTCAGTCTCCACCAGCCTGAATGACAGCATCTCAAGGGCCAGTAGTTTGGCAATGCCGACATTCAGAGCCAGTGCTCGGGGATGGTTTGCCGAGTATGGCCGCTTTTTCTCCCATGCCTGTGCTACCGATTGCTGGTGAGTGGCCTGGGAGTGTGCTGATGACTGAGAACGTGGTTCAGTGGGTGGAATTTCACTGGGTCTCTGGACAACAGTGGCAGTGGTTCTTCCATGGCGTTCCAGTGAGGAAGCCGAACCAGCTGTGTGTGAGCTGGAGGAAGAGGCCCCAACACGAGCTGAAGAGGTAGTAGGTAGAGTTGAGCGACTTTTGGTTTTTTAGGGTCGCGTTTCGTTTCGTGAAACCTGACTTTTCCAAAGATCGTCCGATTATAGGGAAAAGTCGGGGTCGTCCCGAAACACGAAACCCAATGTAAGTCAATGGGGAATAAAAGTCGGCAGTGAGAGGAGGACAGGATACACACCTACAGTGCCCATTTGAATGCCAAAAGCATCAATTCTTCTTTCTTAAGCTTGTCAACCTTAATTAACTTCATAATACAAGTTACGCACTGAAAAATGGGGGTTATTTGGCTACAAACTGTGGGGGGGGAGGGCTGGCTCCAGGTTTTCATGTGCCCTGGGCGAAAGAGCGCCCCTTTAACACATACCACAACTCATCATGCTCCGATACGGCAGAGAAATAGCGGTATAGTCCAATGAAAAATACCTCACTTTTTACATCTCATGACGAGGACCATCTATTTCTCCACACAGAATCATTGGTCCCATATAATGTTTGAAACAGTATATGATGAGCTCCACATAATGCTACAGTATATGTTGGTCCCCATGGATGAAGCTCCACTGTCTTATGGGCCCAAATAATGCTCCAAACATAATGGGCCCCATTTCTAATGCTCTAGTGTATAATGGGCCCTGTAAATGCTGCTCCAGTGTCTGATGTCCACCTTTGGAATGTTCCAGTGTATGGTGGGCCCCATCTATCATTCTCCAGAGTATAGTGCTCCCCAAAAATTGCTGTCCCAACATTGAAAACAATCAAATAAGTCTCCTCGCTAGGGAATCCCTGTACTTGTCTGGACAGGTGCTGTAGCTTGCTTAACAGCTCGCCAGCCGTTCTCACGCCCAGTATGGATTACACGTGATTGCACAAAGGTGAGAAAGGGTACCGTATCCCCAGATAACATGTATGGATAGCGTACACATTCAAAATATATGTCTCAGGAGGCAGGCTCAGACGGTGTTAGGCCCAGTATGGCTTGGACGTGATTGCACAAAGGTGAGAAAGGGTACCGTATCCCCAGATAACATGTATGGATAGCGTACACATTCAAAATATATGTCTCAGGAGGCAGGCTCAGACGGTGTTAGGCCCAGTATGGATTGCACGTGATTGCACAAAGGTTAGAAAGGGTACCGTATCCCCGGATAACATGTATGGATAGCGTACACATTCAAAATATATGTCTATACAGCATGAGGCAGGCTCAGACGGTGTTAGGCCCAGTATGGATTGCACGTGATTGCACAAAGGTTAGAAAGGGTACCGTATCACCAGATAACATGTATGGATAGCGTACACATTCAAAATATATGTCTATACAGCATGAGGCAGGCTCAGACGGTGTTAGGCCCAGTATGGATTGCACGTGATTGCACAAAGGTTAGAAAGGGTACCGTATCCCTGGATAACATGTATGGATAGCGTACACATTCAAAATATATGTCTATACAGCATGAGGCAGGCTCAGACGGTGTTAGGCCCAGTATGGATTGCACGTGATTGCACAAAGGTTAGAAAGGGTACCGTATCACCGGATAACATGTATGGATAGCGTACACATTCAAAATATATGTCTATACAGCATGAGGCAGGCTCAGACGGTGTTAGGCCCAGTATGGATTGCACGTGATTGCACAAAGGTTAGAAAGGGTACCGTATCCCTGGATAACATGTATGGATAGCGTACACATTCAAAATATATGTCTCAGGAGGCAGGCTCAGACGGTGTCAGGCACAGAATGGATTTGACGGCCCAGACTACACAGCGGAGGAGCAGGGAGAGGTAAAGATTGCAAATGCTGGGGCCCTGCCCAAGCAAGGGGGGCCCACTCGTGGGCGTCGGTACTGGCACTGGGCCCCTCATAGTACAGCGGTGTGTCTGACGGTGGGTGTGCACCACCACCGTCAGAGACACTTGATTGCACTATGAGGGACCCTGTGCCAGTGCCCGCGCCCAAGAGTCGGCCTACCCACCTGTCCAGGGCAACGGCACTCGCACCGTGTCGTGTGGTAGGTGGTGACCCCGGCCATGGGGGGGGAGGCAGCACAGTTAGGGAGTTTTAGAAAGTGGCATATGTTGATGTTGGACATTCAGCTGATGCAAAAGGCGAAATAGGTGAAGTACCAGGAAGAGGTGGACCAAAGCAAGCCATTTTTCTGTCACCCTATGTGTCATCAGGGGAAGGTGGGACAAAATCCTTGGAAACCCATGCGTGGTTCATTTTAATGAAGGTTAGATCATCCACATTTTGGGTTGACAGACGGGTCCTTTTTTCTGTCAGGATTGATCCAGCTGCACTGAAGACTCTTTCCGATAGCACACTTGCAGCTGGGCAAGCGAGCTCCTGTAAGGCATATTGGGCCAATTCAGGCCAGGTGTCCAGTTTAGCGGCCCAATAGTCCAAGGGGAATGACCTGTGTGGGAGAACATCGATATGGGAGGAAAAGTAGTTTGTAACCATAGTTGACAACTGCTGTCTCCTGTCACTTTCCATCGATGCAGTATTACCAGTTGTGTGAGCGGTATTTGAAAAATCAGTCCACAACATTGTCATGAAACCCCTGTCTCCAACTCCACTTCTGCCGTGTGCATTCCTCAAAACACTGAAGGACTTTACAAAGGTCTTTCAGCTTCGACCACTGCACACCTGTCAACTCCATGTCTGCTCTCAAAGTGCCTGGCCGTGTATCCTCCCACAAATGCATTATGGCCTGCCTCTGCTCGCACAGCCGCTCCACCATGTGCAGGGTGGAGTTCCACCTTGTTGCAATGTCAATAATGAGGCAGTGGTTGGGAAGGTGGAGCAATCGCTGCAGCTTCTGCATACGAACGGAGTGTACAGGCGACCGGCGGATGTGCGCGCACAGTCTTCGCACCTTCTGGAGCAGGGCTGTTAACTCCGGATAATTTTTGAGGAAGCACTGCACCACCAGGTTCAAGGTGTGAGCCAAGCAAGGTATGTGGCTGAGTTTTGAAAGGGCTATGGCTGCCACAAAATTACGGCCGTTATCACTAACTACCTTGCCTGCCTCAAGATGTACACTGCCCAGCCATGACTCAGTTTGTAGCTTCAAGTACTCGGCCAGCACCTCGGCGGTGTGTCTGTCGCCCAAACACATCATCTGCAACACAGCCTGCTGACGCTTTCCACTAGCTGCTCGATAGGGGGACACATCGTGTGCAACAGTGGCAGCTGCAGATGGAGTGCTCGTACGACTGCGCTCTGTGGACGAGCTTTCGCTTCTGGAGGAGGAGGAGGAGGAGGAGGGTCCAACGCCTACAGCCAACTGTTTCCTATACCATGGGCTAGGCAGCACTGTCCCACCACCGCTGTCCCCTGTGGACCCTGCATCCACCACATTAACCCAGTGCGCAGTGATGGACACGTAACGGCCCTGGCCATGCCGACTGGACCATGCATCAGTTGTGAGGTGCACCTTTCCGCTCACTGACTGCTTGAGTGCATGGACAATGCGGTCTTTCACATGATGGTGGAGGGCTGGGATGGCTTTGCGAGAGAAGAAGTGGCGACTGGGTAGGTCATAGCGTGGTACTGCATAGGCCATGAGTTCGTGGAAAGCTGTGCTTTCCACCAACCGAAAGGGCATCATCTCAAATGAGATTAATTTGGCAATGTGGGCGTTCAAACCCAGTGTACGCGGATGAGAGACTGAGTACTTTCTTGACCTACTCATAGTGTCTGGGAGGGTGAGCTGGACTTGAGAGCTGCATATGGTGGAAGTAGCGGTGGACAGGGTGGACTGAGAGAGGGTTGATGATGGTGATGGAGTTGGTGTTCTTTCTGATGGCCTAGAATCAGTCTTTCGTTGATATAACAGTGGGATTCCCTGACTGCTGTGGTCTTGCAACGACACCTCAACATTTGCTGCTGTGCTAACCGGTGGGCTTACAGTGGGGGAAACAATGTAGCGTTGCTGACTACCTTCGTTGTGATCAGTTGCACATGTGGCACTTGAGGTTTGGTGTTGTGTCCACGCTTGCAAGTGCATGCTGGTTAAATGTCTAAGCATGCAACTGGTATTCAAATTTTTCAGATTTTTCCCTCGTCTAAAGGTCTTTGCGCACTTCTTTCAGATAACCTTGGCCTGATCATGAGGATTTTGTTCAAAAAAGTGCCACACTGCACTCTTCCTACTTTGGCAGACATTTTGCGGCCTAGCACGCTGTGATCTTTTGACCCTCTGGACAAGCTGTCCAGCAACTCTTTTGATGTTTGGAACCTGTCTTTGGAGTGCTCCGGGCCTGCCAGATAACAGCTGTTGCGATGTCGATGTCTGCTGTGGATGCTCCTCATCTGAGCTATTGGAAGCAGCACCCTCTTCCCCCAATGGATGCCAATCTGGGTCAACAACTGGGTCATCCATCACCTCCTCTTCTATGTCATGTGCACCTTCCTCTGTGTCACCGTGTATGGTGGTATAGTGTGCGGGAAGGGGCACCTGAGTCTCATCAGGCTCAGAATCTGGCTCTGTACACTGCGAGGACAATGTAGTGCTCTGAGTGAATGTACCAGCAGAATCATCCATCAGCGGCTGTGCATCAGTGCACTCCATGTCAGATTCATCTTGGCCTGGGTAATTCACCATTTGACTTGATAATCCAGTCATGGTATGTGAAAACAGCTCCATGGAGTAATCAGTAGTATGGCCTGCGTCATCCTTCAATCTTGGTTGGGGTGAAGGACACAAGGAAAGGTGTGGTTCATGAACATGAGCCTCCAATGACGACTCAGTGCTTTTACTTTTTGCAACTGAAGAAGAGGAGGCGATAGAGCTGGAGGCTGAGTCAGCAATGTAAGACAAAACTTTTTCCTGATGCTCTGGCTTTAAAAGCAGTTTGCCAACTCCTAGAAAACTAAGCGTTCGAGGCCTTATGTAGCCAGACGATGACGCAGGGTCAGCACCTCCTGCATTTGGTCCTATTTTGCTCTTGCCACTACCATCAGATCCACCACCAACACCATCATTACCAGCTGCCAACCCCCGCCCAATTCCACGGCCTCTTCCACCAGCCTTTCTCATTTTTGGTAGAAATGTAGACAAAATCCAACAAACTATATAGTAATGTAAAACAAGGTACAAGGTGTCTATAGGACAGGGGAGATTTTGAATTTCTGCACACACTGGACACTTTTGGATTGTGTGAGGCCCACTGATATCTGAGCGCTATGTGACAGGCTCGATGGCACAGCTGTGACAAAAGTGACTAGAGGATAAGGGAGATTTTGAATCTCTGCACACACTTATGGACACTGGACACTTTTGGATTGTGTGAGGCCCAATGAATATCTGAGCGCTATGTGACAGGCTCGATGGCACAGCTGTGACAAAAGTGACTAGAGGATAAGGGAGATTGGATTGCTTTTAAAAAAGCAGTTTGCGGAGCAGTGGGTAAACAGCAATGCCAGCCTGTCAGGAAGCCTTAGAAGGCAGCCCAACTACCAACACCACTGATACACCACTATATAGCCTCCCCTTGCACTGCACACACAGTGACTGGTGTGTTGTGCAGGCCAAATTGCTAGCAGCAGAAGCAGTTTTTTTTTCTTCTCAGCAGGACAAAAAAAAAAAATTGGGATTGCTTTTAAAAAAGCAGTTTGCGGAGCAGTGGGTAAACAGCAATGCCAGCCTGTCAGGAAGCCTTAAAAGGCAGCCCAACAACCAACACCACTGATACACCACTATATAGCCTCCCCTTGCACTGCACACACAGTGACTGGTGTGTTGTGCAGGCCAATTCGCTAGCAGCAGAAGCAGTTTTTTTGTCTTCTTCCCTGCCTAACGCTCTCCCTACAGAATCAGCAGCAACCTCTCCCTATACTAAGATCGGCAGAAGTAAGATGGCGGTCGGCGTGCACGCCCTTTTATACCCCCTGTGATGCCCACCAAAGCAAGCCAATCACTTGCATGCCCTTCTGAAAGATGGTGGTGACCCGTGCCTATGTCATCACGTTGCCCACAGTGTCCGTGGATACTGATTGGCTGAAAAAGAGCGCAAAACAAACTTTTGAAACGCGACTTTGGCGCGTAAGTCGCCGACCTCGTGGCCGACCTCATCCTAGGGTCGGGTTTCGTTTCATGAAACCCGACTTTGCCAAAAGTCGGCGACTTTTGAATTTTTTCGACCCGTTTCGCTCAACTCTAGTAGTAGGTGCTGCTGAAGGTTGGCCTACATCTTCAGTGTGTCTGTGTAACTCCACCACGTGCTTGGTACGCACATGTTTCCACATATTTGTGGTATTGAGGTTGCTCACATTTTTCCCTCGTTTAACTTTCTGATGACACAGCTTGCATTTGACAAAGCAAATGTCATCTGCAACTGTGTCAAAAAAAGACCACGCACTGCAAGTCCTGGGAGCGCCCGTTTTCTGTTTTGGAAGAGGATTGCTCCTCACGGGTGCCAAAGTGGAGGCTACAGGCAACCAAGTCTGCCCCCGCCCTCTCCCTCCTCTTTTGGCCGTTCGGGGAATCTCTTCCTCAGAGCTGCTCCCACCACCTTCCTGTGGCTGACGCCATGATGGGTCAAGGACCTCATCATCTCCACTCCCCTCTTCAAGCACCGGCTGGTCCTGGGTTGTCTCGTCAGCACCGTACGCACCAGAAATTGGCAACTGAGTCTCATCATCATCAGATGAGCACTGAGGTGTGCTGACAATAGGCACTGGCCCACCCGCCTCTTCAGATTCAGAGGGACAAAGCAGTTGCGCATCAAGGCATACTCCCTCTTCTTCACGCTCTAGAATGCTGCTTGGCTGGCCACCTCTTTCCAAGCCAACAGATTCTGAGAACAGAAGTAAAGATTGAGATGGCTCCTGTCCAGGGCTCTCAGACTGCCTGGGCAATTTGGCAGGTGGTGAAGAGACAGATGGTTGCTCTTCAGTGCTCTGGCCCTGGGAGGATGCGGAAGTCATTGAAGTGGATGTGTTAGCTGCCATCCATCCGACAACGGCTTCAATTTGTTCATCACGCAGCAGTGGGGTACGGCGAGGTCCTACAAAGCTGCGCATGAAGGACCGTTGCCTGGTAAAAGTGGGGGATGCCGAGTCACTGGTGGCCGCAGCAGACACCGAATCCCCACGTCCTCTCCCTGCTGAATCCCCCCGTCCTCTCCCTGCTGAAACTCCACGGCCACGACCACGTGCCTTACTCCCTGCCTTCTTCATCTTGGTAGACTGATAAAGATAGGCAGAAAAGTAAAAAAGGGGTGGCTTAGTGTTCTTATTCCTGAACACCTGCTAACCAGTATAAGAAACACTAATTTGGCTAAGAGTGTGTGTACTACACTTTAATATGATCTAATGTGGCCTACACAACTCTAAAGTGGAGTGTTTGGTGAACTTTATTTCCTTTTTTTTTGGGGGGGGGGGAAATAAAAGGATGTGACCAAAGTTTGAAAGCTATAGTATCACAAACTTTTTGGAGCGATTACACTGCAGGAAGCTAACCTACAATGCAATTGATGAGGCTCCAAAAAATAGGGTCATACTAGTCTGGCTGGCCCTGAAGGGCACAAGCCAGCAAAATGGCTCCTCTATCTAATCCTATATAGTGTTTGCAACCAACCAATGACAATGGATGCAGATGGAAGCACACTAATATAGGAGCAAAAATCTGGACAAATTAGCTGCAAAAAAAGGACTATGTATGAGGCAGTGACGCACGCTGAGCGGACTTCAACCAGCTGTGACTGTAGAACACACTGCAACGTGAGCTGCACTCACACACAGAGAGACCTATCAGACAGCCAAAAACAGTGCAGAGAAATGGGCTATAGCACTGAAAGGCTGCTGAAAGGCTCCGCTGTCCTTTAGTGCTTGCAACCAACGTATATGGATACGTATGGAAGCACACTATACAGGAGAAAAAAAAAGCAGCAATAAAAGAAAAATGTGTATGAGGCAGAGACACATGCTGGGCGGCCTACAAGCAGACGTGCCTGCAGGACACACTATACAGCGTGGGTCTGCACTCACACAGCCCTTGCAGACAGCTATTAAAACAGCGCTGCTGGGCTAAAAGAATGCTACAGTGGTGGATTATGTAGCCTGGGTAGAGCAATAGATATGTTTTAATGATCGCTATTTCTAACTGTCCCTCAGTCTTCAACAGCAGCCTGTCCCTAACTGAATTCACAGCAGAGTGAACCCGAAATGGCGGCTGCTGCGGTTTTTATAGTGCATCATGATATCATTTCAGCAGCCAATCACAGCCATGCCAGTAGTTAACATGCCTACATGCCTAACAGGATGTGCCCACACTTCTGAGGATCCCCATTGGCTGAATCAAATCGAGCGGGCTCCTAGCATTATGGGAACTTCCGATTCCGGTATTCGATATGAAAAAAGTATCGGAACTAAGTATCGGAATTCCGATACAGCGAATATCGGCCGATACCCGATACTTGCGGTATCGGAATGCTCACTACTAGTCATCATGATTTTGTGCTTTGCTGCTTTTTTTGGACATAGAGCATGTCCCTTCGTTCAGCATTTTTGCAGCGTTTTTCACCCATTGGCTTGAATGAATGTTGAAAAAATGCTGCAAAAACGCAGGTATCATTATTTGCAGCGTTTTTTCTGCAGAAAAGTCATGGACATCAGCTTGGACAAAGGGACACAAAAAACGCACCAAATCTGCACCCAAAAAACACACCAAAAACACATAAAAAACGCACCTAAACCTGCGTTTTTGCAGCAGCTTCTTTCCTGCCAAGAAATCAGATCTTGCTGCAGAAAAGAAAACACCAAAACCGCTCAGTTTGAACTTACCCTAATAATAAAGGCCTTTTTTGAAAAAATGCATTTTGGGTTTACTTGTGTTATCTTTGTCTAATATTTCAATTTGTTTGGTGATCTGAAACATTTAAGTGTGACAGACATGCAAAAGAATAGGAAATCAGGAAGGGGCAAACACATTTTCACATAACTGTATATATTCCATGCGTTGGAGTCAGATGTCTATATACTATATGCTCACTGCGAGCTCCCCAATATTCGGCCTGGTACCGAAAGTATCCGCGACCTCGTCCATCAATCATCAGCCAATTATGAAATTGTCTTTGCAATTGGAGGGCACCAGAGTGCTGGTTCATGACATATTGGTACCAACCTGGAGGTCTACAGGATCCCCTGGTTCATTAATTATTGACAGTGGGGTGCCCTGGAATAAGACATTGGATCACATACGGTATATCAAGGTATCATTTTACTCAACTTCCTAAGACCTTCAAACTCATATAGACTCTAACTTATTTGTATATGGCCATTTTTTGATTTTGGGATAGAAATCCTTTTACGTTATGGTAACGTGGCATTTCAGAAAGGTGTTTCAAGTGTCAGTGCAGGGTACAAATCTTCAAAAAAATCTGACCTGTTATTAGCAATTTTATCATTGATAGGTCATATTCTTTCCATAGAAAAAAAAATCCATGCCTTTATACACTCCAGGAAACCCACATCATACTAGCCTCTTCATAGTATTTTTTGTCTCAAAAAGTCACTTTAATCCTTTTGAGTCTTAGGCTGGTAAAGCCATGTTTAATAGGATCCAGCAGTTCACAGCAACATCATTTCTGGATATAACAGCTGCCTTTATCTGAAACTAACCTTTGTTCCCAATAGGACACACCAGTAACATTCTGTCCAAGTTACTATTTAATCATATGTTGAAAGCAAGCCAATGCATAGCTGCATTAATGTGCAATGTAGTGAGGTACACCAATGTGATATCCAAGTGGAATTAATTGAATCCTAATATGAACCAATTTAAAGTTAACATTTTATAAAAATGATAAACCGTCATCCAAATTTGCTGTAGTTAGCCAAAAGATTTGACTTATAGGATAAAAAATATTCTACTACATGAAATATGAATATTTGCAGATTGTACTGGGAAGTACCATATCAAATGTCTGGTAATAGCCAGGTTTGATATTCACATATTTCTCAAATATTTTGAGAGCAAAGACAAATATTTAAAGAGGACTTTCTCTGTGTACAGATCATGTTGAAGTAGGGGCTGAATGTGGTCTGGGCCCTCATACAGTAAGGATCATAGGTCCCATACCAACAACTTTCCATCTAATATATAAAGCTCAAGAGTGTGTATGTATGTATGTATGTATGTATATGTGTGTGTGTGTGTATGTATGTACAGTATGTGTGTGTGTGTGTATGTCCGGGATTGGCATCCGCACCGTCGCAGCTACAGCCACAAAATTTGGCACAGTCACACGTCTGGACCCCGAGAGCGTCCTAAGCTATGTTGTGAGGTGAAATTTTAACCCCGCGCGTTCCAATTCACCAAACAATTTTGCCCCTATCTACATAATGGGGAAAAAGTGTGTGCCCCGCCCCTCATTATGATGTCATAATGGTTGACTATGGGATGAAGGATGTGTGATGGGTATATGGGCACTCGACTATGGGATGGAGGATATGTATGACGGGTATATGGGCACGGGACTATGGGATAGAGGATATGTATGATGGGTATATGGGCACGGGACTATGGGATGGAGGATGTGTGATGGGTATATGGGCACTGGACTATGGGATGGAGGATATGTATTATGGGTATAAGGGCATGGGCCTATGGGATCGTGGATATGTATGATGGGTATATGGGCACGGGACTATGGGATGGAGGATAATTATAACTTGCTATAACTAACCACAGTTAGTAACTATGCCTGGGCAGCAGTGGACTATGGGATGGAGGATATGTGTGATGGGTATTTGGGCACGGGACTATGGGATGGAGGATGTGTGATGGGTATATGGGCACTGGACTATGGGATGGAAGATATGTATGATGGGTATATGGGCACGGGACTATGGGATGGTGGATATGTATGATGGGTATATGGGCATGGGATTATGGGATGGAGAATATGTATGATGGGTATATGGGCATGGGACTATGAGATGAAGGATGTGTGATGGGTATATGGGCACTCGACTATGGGATGGCGAATATGTATCATGGGTATATGGGCATAGGACTATGGGATGGAGAGTATGTATGATGAGTATATTGGCATGGGACTATGGGATGGAGGATGTGTGATGGGTATATGGGCACTCGACTATGGGATGGAGGATATGTATGATGGGTATATGGGCATGGGACTATGGGATGGAGGATAATTATAATTTGGTAAAACTAACAGTTAGTTACTATGCCCGGGCAGCGCCGGGCTCTTCAGCTATTATATATACAGCGGGGGAAATAAGTATTTGATCCCTTGCTGATGTTGTAAGTTTTGGACATGAGCCAGTCAGCAGTCTGCTTGTATTCTTCATAAGTGTACCCTGTACGAGTCTGCTCCTTCCTGCTGATCTCCTGCTTGTTCTGCGTCTTGGCCGCTGTGGGGGACATGGCGCTGCCTGATGCTGTATCCTACACATCACCCCCAACTTCTTACTTATGGTTTTGTAGTTCATTCCAGCTTTGTGCAAGGTCTATGATCTTCTCTCTGATATCCTTAGATCCTTAGAAACCTCTTTTGTCTTGCCCATGTTGTAGAAGTTAGAGTCTGACTGATTAATTGAGTCTCTGGACAGGAGTCTTTTATAAAAGTGACTATGTAAGAAAGCTGCCTTTAATGCAGGTAACTAGTTGATTAGGAACGTCTAACTGGTCTGTCAAAAGCCAGAACGCTTAATGGTTGGTAGGAGATCAAATACTTATTTCTCACTGCAAAATGCAAATAAAAATTTATAGAATTTATACAATGTGATTTTCTGGATTTTATTTTTTATATTTTCTCTCAAAGTTAAAATTAACCTACCCTTAAAATTATAGACTGTTCATGTCTTTGTCAGTGGGCAAACTTACAAAATCAGCAAGGGATCAAATACTTATTTTGCCCACTCTATATACTGTATATGTTTAT
Organism: Dendrobates tinctorius; assembly: GCF_039654945.1. NCBI lineage: Eukaryota > Metazoa > Chordata > Amphibia > Anura > Dendrobatidae > Dendrobates > Dendrobates tinctorius. Next base: position 9,177,217 of record NW_027361796.1, read on the forward strand.
CAGAGGTCAAACATTTTCTGTAAGTCTTCACAAGGTTGGCACACACTGTTGGTGGTATGTTGGCCCATTCCTCCATGCATATCTCTTCTACAGCGGTGATGTTTTGGGTCTGTAGCTGGGCAACACAGACTTTCAAATCTCGCCAAAGGTTTTCTATGGGGTTGAAATCTAGAGACTGGCTAGGCCACTCCAGGACCTTCATATGCTTCTTACGAAGCCACTTCTTCTTTGCCCAGGTGTTGTGTTTGGGATCATTATCATGCTGAAAGATCCATCCACGATTCTTATTCATTCCCCTTGCTGATGGAAGGAGGTTTGCACACAAAATCTAACAATACATGGCCCCATTCATTCTTTCATATACACAGATCAGTCGTTCTGGTCTCTTTGCAAAGAAACAGCCCCAAAGCATGATGTTGCCACCCACATGCTTCACAGTAGTTATGGTGTTCTTTGGATGCAACTCAGCATTCTGTCTCCTCCAAACATGATGAGTTTTGTTACTACCAAACAGTTCTACTTTGGTTTCATCAGGCCATATGACATTTTGCCAGTACTCTTCTGGATAATCCAAATGCTCTCTAGCAGTCTTCAGACGGGCCCGGGCATGTACTGGCTTAAGCAGGGAGACACGTCTGTCACTACAGGATCTAAGTCCCAGGTGGCGCAGTGTGTTACTGATGGTAGCCTTTGTTATGGTGGTCACAGCTATATGCACGTCATTCACTAGGTCCACCCGTGTGGTTCTGGGATTTTTGCTTACCATTATTGTGTTCATTTTGACCCCACGGGGTGAGATCTTGTGCGGAGCACCAGATCGAGAGAGATTGTCAGTGGCCTTGTATGTCTTCCATTTTCTTATTATTGCTTCCACAGTTGATTTCATCACACCAGGCTGCTTGCCTAATGCAGATTCAGTCTTCCCAGCCTGGTGCAGGGCTACAATTTTGTTTGTTTCTGGTGTCATTTGACAGTTCTTTGGTCTTCCCCACAGTGGAATTTGGAGTGTGACTGTTTGAGGTTGTGGACAGGTATCTTTTATACTGATAACAAGTTCAAACAGGTGCCATTACTACAGGTAATGAGTGGAGAACAGAGGAGCCTCTTAAAGAAGAAGTTACAAGTCTGTGAGAGCCAGGAATCTTGCATGTTTTTAGGTGACTAAATATTTATTTTCCACCATAATTTGCAAAATGAATCTTGTCAAATCAGACAAGGAGATTTTCTTGGATTTGTTTTCTCATTTTGACTCATAGTTGTGGTCTACCTATGATGTCAATTACAGGCCTCTCTCATCTTTTTAAGTGGGAGAACTTGCACAATTGGCGGCTGACTAAATACTTTTTTTCCCACTGTAGCTTACCAGGGAGTTGCAGTGGTCGTGGAGCGGAATCACAGAAGGAAGGATGCATTCCTCAGAAAGCTGTCGGTGAGGTGAAGTGCATTGCTTTCTCAGCGTGGACTACCAGAGGCAGTGCAAGTGCAGACTGAGAACTCGGCCAAGATCCCATTCTGCGCATGCGCCGCCTCCGGTGGCCCAAGGCTTTAGGAAAATGACAGCGGGGAAAGCAATACATTCTACCTCAACACTGACATCAGACCCTTAGCATCACATGGATGGGGCACACACTTCTTCCAACCAGGGCCAGCAGCATCGCACCGCTGGGGCACCAATTTCTCCCATCCAGGGTCTGAATTTTCGTACTGCTAGAGCACCCACTTCTCCCACCCATGGCAGCAGCATTTCCCCACTTCATGCCTCCTGTAACCCCTCTCCACCACGCCACCCTACAGGTAAGATACCTAAAATTCAGAGTATAAGCTGGACCCCATTTTATAAAATAAATATTGTTTTTCTGTTTTTCCTTCCCCAAAATTTGGGATGCTTCTTATTGTCCGATGTGTCTTACAATCCAAAAAATACAGTAGTGCAAAACTAGAGTCCTTAATGAAATTTACAGAAATTTAATGGTGGACAAACAGGTGCGTCTCACAAAATTAGAATATCATCAAAAAGTTAATTTATTTCAGTTCTTCAATACAAAAAGTGAAACTCATATCTAATATATAAAGCTCAAAGTGTGTATGTATGTGTGTATGTATGTGTGTGTGTGTATGTCCGGGATAGGCATCCGCACCGTCGCAGCTACAGCCACAAAATTTGGCACAGTCACACGTCTGGACCCCGAGAGCGTCCTAAGCTATGTTGTGAGGCGAAATTTTAACCCCGCGCGTTCCAATTCACCAAACAATTTTGTCCCTATCTACATACTGGGGGAAAAAGTGTGTGCGTGTCAAGCCCCGCCCCTCATTGTGATGTCATAATGCCCCTATTTGCATACTGGGGAAGCAGTGTGTGCGTATCAAGCCCTGCCCCTTATTATGATGTCACAAAGGTTGCCATGGCGACGCTGATGTCATCATAGGTCGCAAGCCCCGCCGCCGCTCATTATGATGTCATAATGGTTGACTATGGGATGAAGGATGTGTGATGGGTATATGGGCACTGGACTATGGGATGGAGGATATGTATGACGGGTATATGGGCACGGGACTATGGGATGGCGGATATGTATATGGACACGGGACTATGGGATGGAGGATGTGTGATGGGTATATGGGCACTTGACTATGGGATGGAGGATATGTTTGACGGGTATATGGGCACGGGACTATGGGATGGCGGATATGTATATGGGCACGGGACTATGGGATGGAGGATGTCTGATGGGTATATGGGCATTGGACTATGGGAAGGAGGATATGTATGACGGGTATATGGGCATGGGACTATGAGATGGCGGATATGTATGATGGGTATATGGGCACGGGACTATGGGATGGAGGATATGTATGATGGGTATATGGGCATGGGACAATGAGATGAAGGATGTGTGATGGGTATATGGGTACTCGACTATAGGATAGCGAATATGTATGATGGGTATATGGGCATGGGACTATGGGATGGTGGATATGTATGATGGGTATATGGGCACGGGACTATGGGATGGAGGATATGTATGATGGGTATATGGGCATGGGACTATGGGATGGAGGATGTGTGATGGGTATATGGGCACTCGACTATGGGATGGAAGATATGTATGACGGATATATGGGCACGGGCCTATGGGATGGTGGATATGTATGACAGGTATATGGGCACGGGACTATGGGATGGAGGATGTGTGATGGGTATATGGGCATGGGACTATGGGATGGCGGATATGTATATGGGCACGGGACTATGGGATGGAGGATGTCTGATGGGTATATGGGCATTGGACTATGGGAAGGAGGATATGTATGACGGGTATATGGGCATGGGACTATGAGATGGCGGATATGTATGATGGGTATATGGGCACGGGACTATGGGATGGAGGATATGTATGATGGGTATATGGGCATGGGACTATGAGATGAAGGATGTGTGATGGGTATATGGGCACTCGACTATGGGATAGCGAATATGTATGATGGGTATATGGGCATGGGACTATGGGATGGTGGATATGTATGATGGGTATATGGGCACGGGACTATGGGATGGAGGATATGTATGATGGGTATATGGGCACTCGACTATGGGATGGAAGATATGTATGACGGATATATGGGCACGGGCCTATGGGATGGCGGATATGTATGACAGGTATATGGGCACGGGACTATGGGATGGAGGATGTGTGATGGGTATATTGGCATGGGACTATGGGATGGAGGATGTGTGATGGGTATATGGGCATGGGACTATGGGATGGAGGATGTGTGATGGGTATATGGGCACGGGACTATGGGATGGAGGATAATTATAATTTGCTACATCTAGCCACAGTTAGTTACTATGCCCGGGCAGCGCCGGGCTCTTCAGCTAGTATTATATAAAGTCATTACAAATAGAGTGATCTATTTCAAGTGTTTATTTCTCTTAATGCTGATATTGATGATTATGGCTTACAACCAATGAAAACCCAAAAGTCTTCCTAAGCATTTAGAAAGGTCATTTAGTCCGCATAGCCTTGGCTGGTTATTAATTATAGGGGGTATCCCATTTTAATAGCCAGTAAAGGCTAATTATACATCTGTGAGCTGACATTAATAGCCTGGGAAGCTCTATTGGTATTACCCCCTTCCCAGGCTATAAACATCTGCCCCCAGCCATCTGCTTTCCCTCTGCTGGTTAACAAAATTACATGGGAGCCCACGTCATTGTTTTCAGAAAAATAATCTTTTATTAAATAAATGCATGTACAGTAAGCTACACACACACTCTACTAATTGTGTTTGTCACTGACATCTAGATATCTACCTATGCTATTTGTATTTACTGTATCTATTCTATCCTGTCGGCTCCTGCTGTGATTTTACACTATGCGCTTTCTAAATTGCGGGATTTTATTCTATCTATTATATATATATATATATGTGTGTGTGTGTGTTTTGAAGAATATTTGAAAATGATGTGTAAATGACTTAGAGAATTTCTCTAGGTAAAAGTTCATGTTAAAATTGGATAGCAGTCGTGTGCATGCGTTTTTTTTACACTGTTGGACGGACCCAAAAATGCAGCAGGTTGTGTTGGGTGGAGTCCTGGGTTTAAATCCCACCAAGGACAACATCTGCAAGGAGTTTGTATGTTCTCCCCGTGTTTGCGTGGGTTTCCTCCGGGCACTCCGGTTTCCTCCCACACTCCAAAGACATACTGATAGGGAATTTAGGTTGTGAGCCCCATCAGGGACAGTGTTGAAAATATGTGCAAAAACTGTAAAGCGCTGCGGAATATGTTAGCGCTATATAAAAATAAAGATTATTATTATGATCATACAATGATATGCACAATTGTTATCTTACTACAGTAGAGATGTTTAATAGGGTCCCTATCTATAGGCGTCCCTCACACAAGAGGCATCTATTTTATTAACTTTTCTTGTGATTTTTTGTTTGTTGTAATAAAGATTGTAAATTTTATAATCCTTCTATTTATGGTTATTCTGCTGGCTTCTGGTCACTTTGTACTGCCCATCAAGGGAAGACATAGTGACACAGACTGGTTTATAGTGTCTTGTTAGCACAATATGGTGTATGGATCACAAAACCTTTTGACTTAATACATTTTAAGATGTAGTTTCAACTATTAATCCTTGTGTACCTGACAAATTTGCAATAAATACAAAAAAAAATTACATCTCTACCACTAAAATGTCAAATTTCCACTTCTTTTTTTTTTTTTTGCTGTTTCCACATGTCAGTGGCTGTTCAAATGTAACATGTCATTCATTATCTAAACAGCACTCTTTCCTTTACTAGCCCTGCCAAGTGCCCAAGCAGAAGTTTTTGACCACACATGGGGTATAGTTGCCTTCGGAAAAAATTACAAAACAAATTACTGGGTCTTTTTTCTGCTATCATCCATTGCAAAAATTACAAATTTGGGGCGAAAACAAAATTTTCGTGAAAAAAAATGAAAATTTTCAATACGACAACCTAATGTTATCAAATTCTGTATAGAGACAGTGGGTTCAAAATGCTCACTATACCCCTGGATAAAATCCTTGAGGGATGCAGTTTGCAAAATGGAGTAATTGGTGAGGTTTTTTTTACTGTTATATCAGGGGCTCTCCAAAAACAACATGAAGCCCGCAAACCATTCCATCAAAGTCTGCATTCCAAAGCGTCACTCTGTCTTTTCTGAGTTCTGCCGTGCACCCAAACAATAGTTTTCCTCCACATATGGGGTATCAGCATACTTAGTAGAAATTGCACAAAAATGTTGGGGTCTGTTTTCTTCTGGTACCCTTGTGAAAAAAAATTGTGTTAAAATAACATTTTTCTGGGTAAAATATGATTTTTTTTTCATAAATTTTTGATTCAAAAAGTCAAACAATGCGCCTTCCCTTCAGAGACCTGCTGTGCACCCAATTAGTAGTATTTCCCTACATATGGGGTATCGGTGTAATCAGGAGAAATTGCACAACAAATTTTGGGGTCCATTATCTCCTCCTACCCTTGTGAAAATAAAAAAAAATTGAGGCTAAATTAAAATTTTTGTGAAAAAAGTAAAATATTCATTTTTTCTTTACACATTGCTTTAGTTTCTGTGAAGCACTGGAAGGGTTAATACACTTCTTGAAAGTTGTTTTGAGTACTTTGAGGGGTGCAGTTTTTAGAATGGTGTCATTTTTGGGTATTTTCTATCGTATAGGCCCCCTAAGACATTTCAAATGTGAGGTAGTACTTAAAAAATGGTTTTGTACATTTTGTTAGAAAAAATAGAAATTATGTTTCAAAAATGATGCAGATGTAAAGTAGACATGTGGGAAAGGTTACATATTAACTTTTCTGTGTGACATATCTCTCTAATTTAAGGGCATAAGAATAAAAAGTTTGAAAATTGCAAAATTTTTAACATACTTCCTATATTTTCACAAATAAACGCGTCATATTGAACAAATGTTACAAGTATTATGAAGTAATTTACAAAAAGGTGCCCTTATTTGCTCATTCAATGGCACTTCTTAACAAGAGTTAATTCAAAATATTCTGGTGCGCAATTCCTCCAGAAATAAGAGATCCATTATAATAAAATATAAAATAAAGTACGGATTGCACTTAAAGTGGTCTTGCTTTTAATGTATCTAGGAGGCCGTAATGGCACAGTGTTTATTAAAAACGTAGAGTAGGTCCCCCCCCACATGAGATTGCCTTGGCGCGGCGGGGTGGCTCAATTGAATTGATCAATTTTTTTGCCAAATATCTCATTTTGAATACAGTTAGATATTATGTGCATATGCACTCTATGTTATGCGTTCTAACCTTAAGCAGCGCTGGCTTCTTTTCTTTTTTTATATTCTGGTTACAAGTAGCATAACCAGCAGTACTCAATGTCAAGCAGCAGCTGCAAAAGCAAACAAGATTTTATGGTGCATAAAAGACATAAAATCCCGAGATCGCAACATATTGTTACCCCTTTATAAATCACTGGTGAGGCCACATCTAGAACATGGGATCCAATTTTGGACTGCACATTTTAAAAAGGATATTCAGAAGTTAGAGTCAGTTAAAAGGTGGACAGCTAGATTATTAGAAGGGATGCAAGGCCTCTCATATGATGAAAAGTTTAGAAAAAAGACTCCTCAGAGGAGATCTCGTGTAAATGTATAAATATATATTTTTTGTCAGTACAGAGGACTGGCAGATGGCTTATTCCTTTCAAAGACCATACTAAGGATTAGAGGGAACTCATTAAGGGTGGAAGACGGGAGATTCTGGCAGCTAAATGGGAAAGGGTTCTTTACAGTTAGGGTAGTCAAGCTGTTAGATACCATACTTCAAAAGGTAGTAATGTCAGACACTATAACAGTATATATAACAGTATACTATATAACAGTATACTATAATGTCATCCCTTTTAAAAAGGGATGAATGAATCCTTCAATACATATAACTTTGCGAGTAATAGTTTATTTAATGACAAATGTACAATTGGTGGAGAAAGGTAAAACTTGATGGACCTATTTCTTTTTTCAACCTATGTAACTATATGACATGTTGTACTTTATGATAATTGTATATTTAGACTGATATTTTTTGTGGTTATTTGTGAAAATATTGGAATTTTTGTGAAAATTAAAAAAAGTTTGCAATTATCAAACTTTTAATTTTTATATCCTTAACCCCTTACCTACAATTGACGTAATATTCCGTCCATGTGACCATGGACCTAATTACCATGGACGGAATATTACGTCATCGCGATCAGCGGCGCCCACGTGGTGAGCGCCGCTGATCGCGGCCGAGTGTCAGCTAATTATCATAGCTGACACCCGGCACAATGTGTCAGGGGCGGTCACGGACCGCCCCCGACACGTTAACCCCTTGCACACCGCGATCAAACGCGATCGCGGTGTACCGGGGGTTAAAGGGAAGCATCGGCAGGGAGGGGGCTCCCTCCGTGCTTCCCTGAGCCCCCCACGGCAGCGCAATGTGCAGCGCTGCTGCGGGGGACTCCCTTCCTCCAGGCCCCCGAATCCAAGATGGCGACGGGGGCCTTCGGGGGCCTGAGGAAGCTGGCTTCCTCAGTGCCTGCAAAGCGCAGGCATGAGGAAGTCTGCAGCAGTGCCTGTGACAGATCGCTGATCTGTCACAGTGATCTGTGATGTGACAGATCAGCGATCTGTCACAGGACAGTGATGTCCCACCTGGGACAAGGTAATAAAGTAAAAAAAAAAAAAAAAAAGTGTTAAAAATAATTTAAAAAAAATCGCTAAATAAATTAGTTAAAAAAAAAAAAATATTCCCCAATAAATCCATTTTTTGAAAATAAAAAAAAACAAAACAATAAAAGTACACATATTTGGTATCGCCGCGTCCGTAATGACCTGCCCTATAAAACTGTCCCATTAGTTAACCCCTTTAGCGAACCCCTTAAAAAATAAAAATAAAAAACGAAGCAAAAAATAATGATTTATTATCATACCACCGAACAAAAAGTGCAATAACGCGCGATCAAAAAGACGCATATAAATATCCATGGTACCGCTGAAAACGTCATCTTGTCCCGCAAAAAACGAGCCACCATACAGCATCATCCGCAAAAAAATAAAAAAGTTATAGCTCGCAGAATAAAGCGATACAAAAATAATTATTTTTTATATAAAATTGTTTTCATTGCAAAAAACCGACAAAACATAAAAAAACGACCTAAATGAGGTATCGCTGTAACCGTACTGACCCGAAGAATAAAAATGCGTTATCAATTTTACCGCACGCGGAACGGTGTAAACGCACCCCCCAAAAGAAATTCATGAAAAGCTGGTTTTTGTTCATTCTGCATCCCAAAAATCGGAATAAAAAGCGATCAAAAAATGTCATGTGCCCGAAAATGGTACCAATAAAAACGTCAACTCGTCCCGCAAAAAATAAGACCTCACATGACTCGGTGGGTCAAAATATGGAAAAATTATAGCTCCCAATATGTGGTGATGCAAAAACTATTTTTACAATAAAAAGCGTCTTTTAGCGTGCGACAGCCGCCAAACATAAAAACCACCATAAATCGTAAATCAAACCCCCCGTTATCACCCCCTTAGTTAGAGAAAAATAATAAAACTAAAAGAAAATGTATTTATTTCCATTTTCCCGCTAGGGTTAGGGTTAGGGTAGGGTTAGGGCTAGGGTTAGGGCTAGGGTTAGGGCTAGGGTTAAGGCTAGGGTTAGGGTTAGGGCTAGGGTTAGGGTTAGGGCTAGGGTTAGGGCTAGGGTTAGGGTTAGGGATAGGGTTAGGGCTAGGGCTCAGATTAGGGTTAGGGGTGTGTTGAGGTTAGGGTTGGAGTTATAATTGGGGGTTTCCACTGTTTGGGCACATCAGGTGCTCTCCAAAGGCAACATGGCGTCTGATCTCAATTCCAGCCAATTCTGCGTTGAAAAAGTCAAATGGTGCTCCTTCCCTTCCAAGCTCTGCCATGTGCCCAAACAGTGTTTTACCCCCACATGTAGGGTATCAGCCTACTCAGGACAAATTACAAAACAACTTTTGGGGTCCAATTTCTCCTGTTACCCTTAGGAAAATAAAAAACTGGGGGCAAAAATATAATTTTGCGGAAAAAAATGTTTTTTTTATTTTCACGCCCAGGCGTTATAAACTTCTGTGAAGCACTTGGGGGTTCAAAGTGCTCTCCACACATCTAGATAAGCACCGTGGGGGGGTCTAGTTTCCAAAATGGGGTCACTTGTGGGGAGTTTCAATAGTTTAGGTACATCAGGGGCTCTCCAAACGCACATGACACCCGCATACCAATCCATCAAAGTCTGCATTCCAAAACGTCACTACTTCCCTTCCGAGCCCCGACGTGTGCCCATACAGTAGTTTTCTCCCACATATGAGATATCAGCGTACTCAGGACAAATTGGACAACAACTTTTGGGGTCCAATTTCTCCTGTTACCCTTGGGAAAATAAAAAAAATGGGGACTAAAAGATGATGTTTGTTGAAAAAATACGATATTTTTATTTTCACGCCCGGTCGTTATAAACTTCTGTGAAGCACTGGGGGGTTCAAAGTGCTCACCACACATCTAGATAAGTTCATTAGGGGGTCTAGTTTCCAAAATGGGGTCACTTGTGGGGGGTTTCCACTGTTTAGGTACATCAGGGGCTCTCCAAACGCAACATGACACCCGCAGACCATTCCATCAAAGTCTGCATTCCAAAACGTCACTACTTCCCTTCCGAGCCCCGACGTGTGCCCATACAGTAGTTTTCTCCCACATATGAGGTATCAGCGTACTCAGGACAAATTGGACAACAACTTTTGGGGTCCAATTTCTCCTGTTACCCTTGGGAAAATAAAAAAATGGGGACTAAAAGATCATGTTTGTGGAAAAAATACGATTTTTTTATTTTCACGCCCGGACGTTATAAACTTCAGTGAAGCACTGGGGGGTTCAAAGTGCTCACCACACATCTAGATAAGTTCCTTGGGGGGTCTAGTTTCCAAAATGGTGTCATTTGTGGGGGGTTTCTACTGTTTTGGTACATCAGGGGCTTTCCTAATGCGTCATGGTGTCCGATCTCAATTCCAGCCAAAAACGTCAAATGGCGCTGCTTCCCTTCCGAGCTCTGCCATACGCCCAAATAGTGGTTTACACCCACATGTGGGGTATCAGCGTACTCAGGATAAATTGCACAATATCTTTTAGGGTCCTGTTACTTTTGGAAAAATAAGAATTGAGGGTGAAAAGATCATTTTTGTGGAAAAAATATGATTTTTTAATTGTACTGCTGTACGTTATAAACTTCTGTGAAGCCCTTGGGGGTTCAAAGTTCTCACCACACATCTAGATAAGTTCCTTGGGGGGTCTAGATTCCAAAATGGTGTCATTTGTGGGGGGTTTCCACTGTTTTGGTACATCAGGGGTTTTCCAATCGCGACATGGTGTCCGATCTCAATTCTAGCCAAAAACGTCAAATGGCGCTGCTTCCCTTCCGAGCTCTGCTATGCGCCCAAATAGTCATTTACACCCACATATGGGGTATCAGCGTACTCAGGACAAATTGCACAAAAACTTTTAGGGTCCTGTTACCCTTGGAAAAATAAAAATTGTGGGTGAAAAGATCATTTTTGTGGAAAAAATATGATTTTTTAATTGTACCGCTGTACGTTATAAACTTCTGTGAAGCCCTTGTGGGTTCAAAGTTCTCACCACATATCTAGATAAGTTCCTTGGGGGGTCTAGTTTCCAAAATGGGGTCACTTGGGGGGGTTTCCACTGTTTAGGTACATCAGGGGCTCGCCAAACGTGACATGGCGTCCGATCTGAATTCCAGCCAATTTTGCATTGAAAAAGTCAAACGGCGCTCCTTCCATTCTGAGCTCTGCCATGCGCCGAAACAGTGGTTCCCCCCCACATATCAGGTATCAGCGTAGTCAGGACAAATTGCACAATAACTTTTGCAGTCCAATTTCTCCTGTTACCCTTGGTAAAATAAAGAAAATTGAACCTGAAGTATTTTTTTTGTGAAAAAAAGTTAAATGTTCATTTTTTTTTAATATTCAAAAAATTCCTGTGACGCACCTAAAGGGTTAATAAACTTCTTGAATGTGGTTTTAAGCACCTTGAGGGGTGCAGTTTTTAGAATGGTGTCACTTTTGGGTATTTTCTATCATATAGACCCCTCAAAGTGGCTTCAAATGTGAAGTGGTCCCTAAAAATAAAATGGTGTTGCAAAAATGAGAAATCGCTGGTCAAATTTTAACCCTTATAACTTCCTAGCAAAAAAAAATTTTGGTTGCAAAATTGTGCTGATGTAAAGTAAACATGTGGGAAATGTTATGTATTAAGTTTTTTGTGTGCCGTATCGCTGTGATTTAAGGGCATAAAAATTCAAAGTTGGAAAATTGCGAAATTTTCAAAATTTTCGCCAAATTTCCGTTTTTTTCACAAATAAACGCAAGTTATTTGAATGCAATTTTACCACGAACATGAAGTACAATATGTCACGAGAAAACAATGTCAGAATCACCGGGATCCATGGAAGCGTTCCAGAGTTATGACCTCATAAAGGTACAGTGGTCAGAATTGTAAAAATTGGCCCGGTAGTTAACGTGCAAACCACCCTTGGTAGTGAAGGGGTTAAACCAGTTAGTAATTGTGCACAAAATAATCAATAAACAACATTTCCGACATGTATACTTTACATCAACATCATTTTTGAAACTTAATATTTTTGTTAAAAAATTTGAAGGATTAAAGTTTTATCAGAAATTTCTCATTTTGCCAACAATTTTTTTTTTAATTTTTTACAGACCACATCACATATGAAGTGATATTTAGCGGCCTATGTAACAGAAAATACCCAAAGGTGACACTATTTTAAAAACTGCATCCATCAAAAATGCATTCAAAAAGTTTATTAACCATTTATGTGCTTTACAGGAATTAAAGCAATGCGGAAGGAAAAACATTTTTCCAAACAAAGTGTTCATTTAGCCCCAAATTTTGAATTTTTATAAGGATAACAGGAGAAATGGAACTTTACAATTTGTTGTGCAATTTCTCCTGAGTATGCGGATACCCCACATATAGAGGAAAACTACTGTTTGAGTGCACTGTAGAGCTTGGAAGGGAAAGAGCACCACTAGCCCTTTGGAGCACAAAATTGGCTGGAATAGATAGCCAAGCCCATGTCACATTTGCAGAGACTCTGATGTACATTAAAAGTTGAAAAACTCCAAGTGACCCCATTTTGGAAACTACAACTCTCATTGAATTTGAAGCATTTTGAACCCACAGGTGCTTCACATAATCTTATTAAGTTGTTAATAACTGAATTTGGTAATTTGTTAAACAAATTCTCCTAAGCATGACAGTACACCAAATAAGGCAGTACAGTACTGTTTGGCAATTAGGCAGAGCTCAGAATGGAAGGTGTGCTATTTGACTTTTGCTGCGCTGATTTTTCTAGAATAGTTTTTGGACACCATTTTCAGAGCCGCTGATGTGCCTAGGCAGTGAAATAGTTGAAATCCCCATCAAATGAACCCATATTGGAGTTTACACCCCTCTGGGAATTTATCCACAGTTGTAGTGATGATTTTTGACTCTGTAGGTGTTTTACAGAAACAACCACGCAGTGGAAGTTGCAGAGTGAAAATTGCAAATATGCCACTCTAGTAGCAATATATTGTAGTGCCCATAAATTGTGCCCAGCTTGTGCTTTTGGAGCCATGCACCTGTAAGTGAAGTGGGCTCTTCTCACTATGTTAATATCAAACATGTGAATTCTAACTGTGGTTTAGGCACATTGAGGGCTCAGAAACTAGAGGGGATTTGAATTTGGGAGAGTAGATTTTGATGAATTTCTTTTGGTGGAAGTCATGTCACTTTCAAGAGCATTTGTGCTACCAGTAATTTTGACACCCCCTATTTTTCTATTAACAGGTGATGGACCCAAGTGGGGACTTGTTTTTTGGTTGGCTGAGTTGAAGCTTTTATTGGTGGCATTTTGGTGTACAAAACATTTTGTATCAGTTCATATTTGTCCATTGCTCTACGTTGAGCGCTTACAAGAGGGTTTCATCTAAATTTACGCCTCCTCATACTAGCATGCCAGACCTGTTTTGTCACTTTCCACAAAGAGAAACTTTACCCCTAAGATCTCATCTAAATATTCAAATGCATGTGTGATGACACAGCATTTTATCTTTATTAACCAGACGTCTTTTTTCAGCAAGCCAGGAACAATAGACTGTTATTATTATTATTATTTATTTATATAGCACCATTGAATCCATGGTGATGTACATGAGAAGGGGTTACATGCAAATTACAGATATATCTTACAGCAAACAAACTAACAATCACATACTGATACAGAGGGGAGAGGACCCTGCCATTGGGGACCTACATTCTACAGGAAGGTGGGAAAGGAGACAGTAGGTGGGGGGGTTGCAGCAGCTCTGGCATTGGTTGAGGTGGTAGCTCTGGTAGTGGTGAGGTGGCAGAGGGGTCATTGCAAGCTGTAGCTTTCCTGAAGAGGTGGGTTTTCAAGTTCCATCTGAAGGATCCGAATGTGGTTTATAGTCGGGCATGTTGGGGCAAAGACTTCCAGAGGATGGGGGATATTCGGGAGAAGTCTTGGAGGTGGTTGGTTGAGGAGCAAATAAGTGTGGAGAAGAGAAGGAGGTCTTGGGAGAACTGGAGATTATTTGAGGGAAGATATTGGAAGATAATTTCAGAGACATTTGGAGGAGACAGGTTATAGATTGCCTTGTAGGTCAGTATTAGTAATTTAAACTGGATACACTGAGGGAATGGGAGCCAATGAAGAGATTTGCAGAGGGGGGAAGCGGGGGAGTAGCAAGGAGAGAGATGAATTAGTCGAGCAGCAGAGTTAAGGATGGACTGGAGAGGTGCGAGGGTGTTAGCAGGGAGGCCACAGAAAAGGATGTTGCAGTAGTCAAGGTGGGAGATGATGAGGGCATGCTCAAGCATATTAGCAGATTGAGGGTTGAGGAAGGGATAGACTCTGAAAATATTTTTGAGCTGGAGATGACAGGAGGTGGAAAGAGTTTGGATGTGCAGTTTGAAGGACAGGGCAGAGTCAAAGGTTACTCCGAGGCAGCGGACTTCCGGTATGGGGCAAAGCATGATGTCCTTAATTGTGATAGATAGGTCAGGTAAGGAAGATCTATCAGATGGAGGAAAGATGATGAGTTCAGATTTGTCCACATTGAGTTTGAGGAAGCGAGAGGAGAAGAAGGAGAATATGGCTGATAGACACTCTGGGATTCTGGAGAGCAGAGAGGTGACATCTGGACAGAGAAGCAGATCTGAGTGTCATCAGCACAAAGGTGGTACTGGAATCCATGAGACTTTATGAGTTGTCCCAGGCCAAGTGTATAGATTGAGAAGATTGAGAAGATTAGGGGTCCTAGGACAGAGCCTTGTGGGACTCCAACAGAGAGACCGTGGGATGAGGAGCTAGTGTGGGAGTGGGAGACACTGAATGTGCCATTGGAAAAGTATGACGAGATCCAGGATAGGGCAAGGTCTTTGATGCCAAAGGAGGAGAGGATCTGTAGTAGGAGGCAGTGGTCAACTGTGTCAAAAGCAGAGAACAGGTCTAGAAGGAGGAGTATAGAGTATCATCCGTTAGCTTTGCCTGTAAGTAGGTCATTATCTATATGTCGACTTTTGAATTTCTTTCTGGTTGGTCAAGAAAGCAGACTTTTGTTTGTGTAAGCTTGTAATATTAACTTGTAAGTTGACCATTTGTAACATATTTTGATTTTATCATGAATGACTAGTGATACAGGGTCATTGAACAATGATGGTTGCTGATATGTTGATTACACAAAGAATGGTAGAGCTGGAAGGGACCTCCTGAGTCATCTGGTCCAACCCCCTGCTCAAAGCGGGATTCACTAAATCATCCCAGACAGATGTCTGTCCAACCTCTGTTTGAAAACTTTCATGGAAGGAGAATTCACCACCTCTCTTGGCAGCCTGATCCACTCATTGATCACCCTAACTGTAAAAAAGTGTTTTCTAATGTCTAATCTGTGTCTCCTCCCATTCAGTTTAATCCCATTGCTTCTAGTCTTTCCTAGTGCAAATGAGAATAAAAATGATCCTTCTACAATGTGACAGCCCTAGAGATATTTGTAGACAGCTATTAAGTCTCCTCTGAGTCGTCTTTTTTGCAAGCTTAACATTCCCAAATCCTGTAACCGTTCTTCATAGGACATGGTTTGCAGACTGGTCACCATTCTAGTCACTCTTCTCTGAACTTGCTCCTGTTTGTTGATGTCTTTTTTAAAATGTGGTGCCCAAAACAGGACACAGTGTTCCAGATGTGGTCTGACCAAAGAGGCCAGCCAGTTTGCTGACAAAATAGAGGAAAAACTATGCAAATAGATTATATAATCAAACAATGCTAAGCAACCTCATCACATCTTTCTCTTGAACTCTGGATGCTGGTTTGAAGGTCAGTTGTTAACTATAAAAAGAGAAATTGCCCCTCTGTGACAAAGATACCTCCTGGCATCCAAACAGCCAAGAGATTGAGACAGCAAAAGAACCAGAGACTCTATACAGTAGGACAGCAGCCAAGACATCATGGTTCCATCAAGAGGGACACAGATTTGTCATTCTACAGGATGCCAGCTTAGGGAACGATGGCCCTGGTTGAAAGAATGAAGGTATGGATACGTTTTTGAAACCAGAAATGGGACTTTCCAGTCACGTGTAACCATGGAGATGTTCGGAGAAGCCAGGTTGTTAACCTCCGGTCAATTGGCAGTGTATCTCAATGGACTGTCATCTTCCTGAGCTTGTCATTACCTCCTCTCTGTGTGAGTGCCACAAGTGGGGTAGTCGGCCCTAGTATCTCTGAAGTCACAACTGCTCTTATCCCAGCGTGTCAGCAGGTGAGACTCTGTAATTTGTACCACCTTGAGTAATTTGCTTGGACTGTTCTATGTGTTATTTTCTGTTGTGCGATTCAATAATGTATTGCCACACTGTTTTACCCTCATCCTGTGTTGTCCAAGTAGTGTTATGCCCATGGTTAAAGGAGAGTGGGTATTCGATGGGATGATCTATGGTCCATGTGATTTTGGCTTGCGCACCAGGGCACCCGTTGAGTCCCCGTGTCTCCACAACATGATATAAATGAAATCCCTGATGGATCCATACTCTATAAGGACGCAGCAGAGTTACTCTGCATATCACATTTTGGGAAGGTGTTAATTATAGACACTTTTGTCCAGAGTAATGCTGAGCAAAAAGACATATGATCCTGGTATGGCATCCATATTGATGCTTAATGGCAATCATATTAGGACAGTTCAAACTTCCTCAGTGGGCACTCAGATGTCAATATCCTGAGCACCTTTTGTGAACATAAGGCCTTTAGTCGCATGAGGCCTAGTCACTAAGCCATCATTGGATGTGTTATCGTAAGGTATTGACATTGTGGGCACCTAGTAATCAGAATACTCAGTATGCCAGCATTATCCATTCTACAGTAAATGGATGTCAGACCAGAGTCTTGCAAATCTTTTTGCTCAACTCTAATCTAGAGTAAAGAGATGCTGTAAAAAGTAGCCCTAGCAAAAATTTTCCATATAATCATAGTTGAACATCTCTATCTAAAAGAGACTGTCCAAACCAGATAATAATCTTATTTCACCAGTTTTCACAATATGAACTGCATACACTAGTAAATAGAACTCTATGACTCAATGATGCTGGTACAGTGAGTGAAATAAGAATTTGATCCCTTGCTGATTTTGTAAGCTTGCCCACTGACAAAGACATGAACAGTTTATAATTTTGAGGGTAGGTTAATCTTACCATTGAGAGATAGAACTTCAAAAATAAAATCCAGAAAATCACATTGTATAAGTTATATAAATTTTTTTTGCATTTTTCAGTGAGAAATAAGTATTTCTGATAAGTATTTCTGAAGTATTTATGAATTTATGATCCCTCTGGCAAACCAGACTTAATACTTGGTGGCAAAACCCTTGTTGGCAAGCACAGCAGTCAGACTTTTTTGTAGTTGATGATGAGGTTTGCACACATGTCAGGAGAAATTTTGGTCCACTCCTCTTTGCAAATCATCTCTAAATCATTAAGATTTTGAGGCTGTCGCTTGGCAACTCAGAGCTTCAACTCACTCCATATGTTTTCTATGGGATTAAGGTCTGGAGACTGGCTAGGGAATCCATGACCTTAATGTGCTTCTTTTGGAGCCACTCCTTTGTTGCCTTGGATGTATGTTTTGGGTCATTGTCTTTTCCCCACTGTATATTTACTTTGAAAATCTTTGTCAGAATAACTGCAAAATTCTATTAAAATGAAGGTTGAATGGATCCAGCTAAAGAATAAAAGAACTGAGAATAAATTATGTTTTGCGCTGTCTCACATACAGTAAAATATAAAACATAAAAGTCTGTAGAATTTAAAGAGGTTAACACTTTATCTTTATTTTAACAAATGTATTGAGAGCATAATTTTGTCTCACTTGCTAATCTACTCTACCCGTTTGAAGTACTACCTGCTTGTTCACACATCTCTTCAACGTTAGACCGTACAGTGCTTCTTAACTCAAAATGACTGTGGTTGAAGGATTATATGATCAAAGCTGCTTCCTCCAATGGAAAAACAACTTTCCAATATGCAATCTGTCTTCATTGGAGAAGTATGTGATTGATTTAGCTGGCAGCATTACCCCTGCTGCAGTTGAATTACACATTTTTTTCATTCACAACAAAGGTGCAAGGCAACTCAATATTTCTTAAAGAAAAGAAAAATCTAAACTTAGTGACTGTCAGAGAAAGTGTGCATGTTACAAATGACTGTACTGAACTTTTGTATTTCCTATTCAATCTTTTTTGGAAAGTCAGGA
The DNA here is from genome assembly GCF_039654945.1 of Dendrobates tinctorius. Lineage (NCBI taxonomy): Eukaryota > Metazoa > Chordata > Amphibia > Anura > Dendrobatidae > Dendrobates > Dendrobates tinctorius. The sequence continues at coordinate 9,195,637 of NW_027361796.1, forward strand.
ATTATGTTGTAAAAAAAAAATTAACCAATATCTCAACATTTTATTACAACACAAAGTGGTAAAAGAAAAAGTGGCAATGACAATCTTACTGCCATTTTATGGACAAGGAAGCTGTGTAGTCTTAGGAAGAGGGAGAACCTTTAATAGTTATATATTAATAAGTGCCACAAAATCATGCCCCCAAAACGTGTTAAAATGAAGATAAAGTGGACAGCCACTTTAATATAGTATCTTGTAGGTTCATATTTACATATTGGCTTAATAAAACCCTTCAGTTGTCAAACAAGGTCATTAAAAACGCCTGTAATTTAACCGTCTATTAGTATTAAAGAAAATCCAGCACAGAGCATAGTTCAGTTACATTTGGATTCTTTCACTAATCTTTAATAGTCAATCATTCTGTAGCTTTCCATCAACTTCATTTCCCAGCTGTGTTTATCAATATAAAAGAGGGAATCCTATGCAAGAGCCAAAGCTATATGTTACCATTTCCAAAAGCACCTTATTAATTTTTACTAGATAGATTTTGTTACTTATTATTACCATGTTTTTCCCTAAGGTTAGCTATTTTACATGCATGAAATATATGAGATTCAGTTAATGTGATTTCTATTTTATTGGTGTGGGGGCAGATACCATTTGGCAATTGCCATATTTCCTTGTAACTGTTCTACCTTAGGTTTTTAAGCCCCTATTAACAGGGATGAGAGAAGCAGAATTGCAAAGTTTCGGTTCCGATACCAAGCCCAGAACATGGACTTTTTACAGGATGTCAGGTTTATTGTTCAGGTTTCAGATGCCTCAAAAAGTTTGTTGAAAAGCTGTAGCGCAGCCAATCAACAATCTTTTAAGCTGTGGGGACTTCGGGAGTCAACACAGCGATGCTAAGTATTGGCATTACTGTGATTGCTGGGAGAACGTGACCCGGACTGTATAAATGATGAATCACTTGTGCCGCCGCCATTCTGCTCTGCTAAGTGCAGGGATAGGATGCAGCTGAAGAGAGTGACAGTGATAATTAGTACACTGTGCCACAAATCCGATCTGTTTCTCTGCACTTGACACAGAGGGAGTAGTGGGACAAAAGTCACTGTGTGTACTCTGCAACCTTGCCTGTTGGAGTACTGTGCTTCTAGTAGTGTGGCAAATAAATCATACTCAGTAGCCATCTTGTTGTCATTTCTAGTAAAAAAAAAGTAATTTTTCTGGACCGCTGTGTGTTTTCTAGTAGTGTGGCAAATAAATAAATCTGAGCAACCGTCTCATTACGATTTGAAGGCCAAACAAATAATGTTTCTGGACCACGATGTCTTTTCTAGTAGTGTGGCAAATAAATAAATCTTAGCAGACACTTGTAGGCCAAACAAATAATTTTTCTCGACCACTGTGTCTTTTGAAGTAGTCTGGCAAATAAATCTTAGCAGCAGTCTCATTGCCATTTGTAGGGCAGACAAATAATTTTCTGCACTGCTATGTGTTTCTCTTTGCAAGTAGTGTGCAGAAAAAACCTTTAAAAAATGAGGAGCGCATCAAACAAGGGATGTGGACATGGTGGTCCTGGTGTACCTGCTGATGGTGGAGGTGGTGTAGCTGCAGCAGGGGGTTGGACGTGGTCATTCTGCGCTTGCTACGGGCCCAAATAAAACACCTTTCTCTGATGCATGCATGCACAGGATGTTATGCATCCTTTTGTAAATCCGAATACCACTGCATGAATGGTGAGGCCACAAAAAGTCAAAATGGTGGTATATTGGATGATTGAAAGTGGCTCCAATTCCTTTGTATTATCTTCCACTTGGTCCACCCCAGCAACTGCAGAGTTGGCACATGAGGACCATGGTCATCTGTAGAGTTGAGCGACTTTTGCTTTTTTAGGGTCGCGTTTCGTTTCGTGAAACCCGACTTTTCCAAAAGTCGGGTCGAGCAAGATCGTCCGATTATAGGGAAAAGTCGGGGTCATCCCGAAACACGAAACCCAATGTAAGTCAATGGGGAATAAAAGTCGGCAGTGAGAGGAGGACAGGAAACACACCTACAGTGCCCATTTGAATGCCAAAAGCATCAATTCTTCTTACTTAAGCTTGTCAACCTTAATTAACTTCATAATACAAGTTACGCACTGAAAAATGGGGGTTATTTGGCTAAAGTTGTGGGGGGGAGGGCTGGCTGCAGGTTTTCATGTGCCCTGGGCGAAAGAGCGCCCCTTTAACACATACCACAACTCATCATGCTTCGATACGGCAGAGAAATAGCGGTATAGTACAATGAAAAATACCTCACTTTTTACATCTCATGACGAGGCCAATCTATTTCTCCATACAAAATCATTGGTCCCATATAATGTTTGAAACAGTATATGATGAGCTCCACATAATGCTACTGTATATGTTGGTCCCCATGGATGAAGCTCCACTGTCTTATGGGCCCAAATAATGCTCCAAACATAATGGGCCCCATTTCTAATGCTCTAGTGTATAATGGGCCCTGTAAATGCTGCTCCAGTGTCTGATGTCCACCTTTGGAATGTTCCAGTGTATGGTGGGCCCCATCTATCATTCTCCAGAGTATAGTGCTCCCCAAAAATTGCTGTCCCAACATAGAAAACAATCAAATAAGTCTCCTCGCTAGGGAATCCCTGTACTTGTCTGGACAGGTGCTGTAGCTTGCTTAACAGCTCGCCAGCCGTTCTCACGCCCAGTATGGATTGCACGTGATTGCACAAAGGTTAGAAAGGGTACCGTATCCCTGGATAACATGTATGGATAGCGTACACAATCAAAATATATGTCTATACAGCATGAGGCAGGCTCAGACGGTGTTAGGCCCAGTATGGATTGCACGTCATTGCACAAAGGTTAGAAGGGGTACCGTATCCCCGGATAACATGTATGGATAGCGTACACATTCAAAATATATGTCTATACATCAGGAGGCAGGCTCAGACGGTGTCAGGCACAGTATGGATTTGACGGCCCAGATTACACAGCGGAGCAGCAGGGAGAGGTAAAGATTGCAAATGCTGGGGCCCTGGCCAAGCAAGGGGGGCACACTCGTGGGCGTCGGTACTGGCACTTGGCCCCTCATAGTACAGAGGTGTGTCTGACGGCGGGTGTGCACCACCGCCGTCAGAGACACTTGATTGCACTATGAGGGACCCTGTGCCAGTGCCCGCGCCCAAGAGTCGGCCTACCCACCTGTCCAGGGCAACGGCACTCGCACGGTGTCGTGCGCTAGGTGGTGACCCCGGCCATGGGGGGGGAGGCAGCAAAGTTAGGGAGTTTTAGAAAGTGGCATATGTTGATGTTGGACATTCAACTGATGCAAAAGGCGAAATAGGTGAAGTACCAGGAAGAGGTGGACCAAAGCAAGCCATTTTTCTGTCACCCTATGTGTCATCAGGGGAAGGTGGGACAAAATCCTTGGAAACCCATGCGTGGTTCATTTTAATGAAGGTTAGATCATCCACATTTTGGGTTGACAGACGGGTCCTTTTTTCTGTCAGGATTGATCCAGCTGCACTGAAGACTCTTTCCGATAGCACACTTGCAGCTGGGCAAGCGAGCTCCTGTAAGACATATTGGGCCAATTCAGGCCAGGTGTCCAGTTTAGCGGCCCAATAGTCAAAGGGGAATGACCTGTGTGGGAGAACATCGATATGGGAGGAAAAGTAGTTTGTAACCATAGTTGACAACTGCTGTCTCCTGTCACTTTCCATCGATGCAGTATTACCAGTTGTGTGAGCGGTATTTGAAAAATCAGTCCAAAACATTGTCATGAAACCCTGTCTCCAATGCCACTTCTGCTGTGTGCACCACGAACACCTCTGCCAAGCTGCCCCCGGCCCGTACGGCTCGTGTGAGAACCATCACCGCTGCTGTGTGCTGGGAATGCCTCAAGCAACCGATTTACCAGAGTTGCTTGTTTATTAGCCAATATTAGGTCAAGGTTCTCCTGTGGCATGATGTTTTGTAATTTGCCTTTATAGCGTGGATCCAGGATGCTGGCCAACCAGTAGTCGTCATCGTTCATCATTTTGGCAATGCGGGGGTCCCTTTTTAGGATCCGCAAGGCATAATCTGACATGTGGGCCAATGTTCCCGGTGTCAATGATGCACTGCGAGTGCTGGGTGGAGGAGCACTTTCTGGCAAATCCACATCCCTCCAGTCATGCACAAACCCTGTACCAGACCTTGCCACGCCAACATTTTCACTTGCCCCACGAGATGCATCCTCCTCCCCTAAGTAATCATCCCCATCATCCTCCTCCTCCTCCTCCTCTTCTTCCTCCACCTCGTCCAGGAGAGGTCCCTGAGCAGACAATGGCTGAATGTCATCAAGGATTCCCTCCTCCTCTTCCTCCTCATCAACATTGGCTGCAGACGCCTGCTCCTTAAGGTGCGTCAAAGTTTGCATGAGCAGACGCATAAGTGGGATGCTCATGCTTAGGATGGCGTCGTCTGCGCTTACCAGCCGTGTGCATTCCTCAAAACACTGAAGGACTTTACAAAGGTCTTTCAGCTTCGACCACTGCACGCATGTCAACTCCATGTCTGCTCTCAAAGTGCCTGGCCGTGTATCCTCCCACAAATGCATTATGGCCTGCCTCTGCTCGCACAGCCGCTCCACCATGTGCAGGGTGGAGTTCCACCTTGTTGCAATGTCGATAATGAGGCGGTGGTTGGGAAGGTGGAGCAATCGCTGCAGCTTCTGCATACGAACGGAGTGTACAGGCGACCGGCGGATGTGCGCGCACAGTGTTCGCACCTTCTGGAGCAGGGCTGTTAACTCCGGATAATTTTTGAGGAAGCACTGCACCACCAGGTTCAAGGTGTGAGCCAAGCAAGGTATGTGGCTGAGTTTTGAAAGGGCTATGGCTGCCACAAAATTACGGCCGTTATCACTAACTACCTTGCCTGCCTCAAGATGTACACTGCCCAGCCATGACTCAGTTTGTCGCTTCAAGTACTCGGCCAGCACCTCGGCGGTGTGTCTGTCGCCCAAACACATCATCTGCAACACAGCCTGCTGACGCTTTCCACTAGCTGCTCGATAGGGGGACACATCGTGTGCAACAGTGGCAGCTGCAGATGGAGTGCTCGTACGACTGCGCTCTGTGGACGAGCTGTCGCTTCTGGAGGAGGAGGAGGAGGAGGAGGGTCGAACGCCTACAGCCAACTGTTTCCTATACCGTGGGCTAGGCAGCACTGTCCCACCACCGCTGTCCCCTGTGGACCCTGCATCCACCACATTAACCCAGTGCGCAGTGATGGCCACGTAACGGCCCTGGCCATGCCGACTGGACCATGCATCAGTTGTGAGGTGCACCTTTCCGCTCACTGACTGCTTGAGTGCATGGACAATGCGGTCTTTCACATGATGGTGGAGGGCTGGGATGGCTTTGCGAGAGAAGAAGTGGCGACTGGGTAGGTCATAGCGTGGTACTGCATAGGCCATGAGTTCGCGGAAAGCTGTGCTTTCCACCAACCGAAAGGGCATCATCTCAAACGAGATTAGTTTGGCAATGTGGGCGTTCAAACCCAGTGTACGCGGATGAGAGACTGAGTACTTTCTTGACCTACTCATAGTGTCTGGGAGGGTGAGCTGGACTTGAGAGCTGCATATGGTGGAAGTAGCGGTGGACAGGGCGGACTGAGAGAGGGTTGATGATGGTGATGGAGTTGGTGTTCTTTCTGATGGCCTAGAATCAGTTTTTCGTTGATATAACAGTGGGATTCCCTGACTGCTGTGGCCTTGCAACGACACCTCAACATTTGCTGCTGTGCTAACCGGTGTGCTTACAGTGGGGGAAACAATGTAGCATTGCTGACTACCTTCGTTGTGATCAGTTGCACATGTGGCACTTGAGGTTTGGTGTTGTGTCCACGCTTGCAAGTGCATGCTGGTTAAATGTCTAAGCATGCAACTGGTATTCAAATTTTTCAGATTTTTCCCTCGGCTAAAGGTCTTTGCGCACTTCTTACAGATAACCTTGGCCTGATCATGAGGATTTTGTTCAAAAAACTGCCACACTGCACTCTTCCTACTTTGGCAGACATTTTGCGGCCTAGCACGCTGTGATCTTTTGACCCTCTGGACAAGCTGTCCAGCAACTCTTTTGATGTTTGGAACCTGTCTTTGGAGTGCTCCGGGCCTGCCAGATAACAGCTGTTGCGATGTCGATGTCTGCTGTGGATGCTCCTCATCTGAGCTATTGGAAGCAGCACCCTCTTCCCCCAATGGATGCCAATCTGGGTCAACAACTGGGTCATCCATCACCTCCTCTTCTATGTCATGTGCACCTTTCTCTGTGTCACCATGTATGGTGGTATAGTGTGCGGGAAGGGGCACCTGAGTCTCATCAGGGTCAAAATCTGGCTCTGTACACTGCGAGGACAATGTAGTGCTCTGAGTGAATGTACCAGCAGAATCATCCATCAGCGGCTGTGCATCAGTGCACTCCATGTCAGATTCATCTTGGCCTGGGTAATTCACCATTTGACTTGATAATCCAGGCATGGTATGTGAAAACAGCTCCATGGAGTAATCAGTAGTATGGCCTGCGTCATCCTTCAATCTTGGTTGGGGTGAAGGACACAAGGAAAGGTGTGGTTCATGAACATGAGCCTCCAATGACGACTCAGTGCTTTTACTTTTTACAACTGAAGAAGAGGAGGCGATAGAGCTGGAGGCTGAGTCAGCAATGTAAGACAAAACTTTTTCCTGATGCTCTGCCTTTAAAAGCGGTTTGCCAACTCCTAGAAAACTAAGCGTAAGCGTTCGAGGCCTTATGTAGACAGACGATGACGCAGGGTCAGCACCTCCTGCATTTGGTCCTATTTTGCTCTTGCCACTACCATCAGATCCACCACCAACACCATCATTACCAGCTGCCAACCCCCGCCCAATTCCACGGCCTCTTCCACCAGCCTTCCTCATTTTTGGTAGAAATGTAGACAAAATCCAACAAACTATATAGTAATGTAAAACAAGGTACAAGGTGTCTATAGGACAGGGGAGTTTTAGAATTTCTGCACACACTTGTGGACAGTGGACACTTGTGGATTGTGTGCGGCCCACTGATATCTGAGCGCTATGTGACACGCTCGATGGCACAGCTGCCTGTGACCAAAGTGACGAGAGGATAATGGAGATTTTGAATCTCTGCGTACACTTGTGGACAGTGGACACTTGTGGATTGTGTGCGGCCCACTGATATCTGAGCGCTATGTAACACGCTCGATGGCACAGCTGCCTGTGACCAAAGTGACGAGAGGATAATGGAGAATTTGAATCTCTGCGTACACTTGTGGACAGTGGACACTTGTGGATTGTGTGCGGCCCACTGATATCTGAGCGCTATGTGACACGCTCGATGGCACAGCTGCCTGTGACCAAAGTGACGAGAGGATAATGGAGATTTTGAATCTCTGCGTACACTTTTGGACACTGGACACTTGTGGATTGTGTGCGGCCCACTGATATCTGAGCGCTATGTGACACGCTTGATGGCACAGCTGCCTGTGACCAAAGTGACGAGGGGATAATGGAGATTTTGAATCTCTGCGTACACTTGTGGACAGTGGACACTTGTGGATTGTGTGCGGCCCACTGATATCTGAGCGCTATGTGACACGCTTGATGGCACAGCTGCCTGTGACCAAAGTGACGAGAGGATAATGGAGATTTTGAATCTCTGCTTACACTTTTGGACACTGGACACTTGTGGATTGTGTGCGGCCCACTGATATCTGAGCGCTATGTGACACGCTCGATGGCACAGCTGCCTGTGACCAAAGTGACGAGAGGATAATGGAGATTTTGAATCTCTGCGTACACTTTTGGACAGTGGACACTTGTGGATTGTGTGCGGCCCACTGATATCTGAGCGCTATGTGACACGCTTGATGGCACAGCTGCCTGTGACCAAAGTGACGAGAGGATAATGGAGATTTTGAATCTCTGCGTACACTTGTGGACAGTGGACACTTGTGGATTGTGTGCGGCCCACTGATATCTGAGCGCTATGTGACACGCTCGATGGCACAGCTGCCTGTGACCAAAGTGACGAGAGGATAATGGATATTTTGAATCTCTGCGTACACTTTTGGACACTGGACACTTGTGGATTGTGTGCGGCCCACTGATATCTGAGCGCTATGTGACACGCTCGATGGCACAGCTGCCTGTGACCAAAGTGACGAGAGGATAATGGAGATTTTGAATCTCTGCGTACACTTTTGGACACTGGACACTTGTGGATTGTGTGCGGCCCACTGATATCTGAGCGCTATGTGACACGCTCGATGGCACAGCTGCCTGTGACCAAAGTGACGAGAGGATAAGGGAGATTGGATTGCTTTTAAAAAAGCAGTTTGCGGAGCAGTGGGTAAACAGCAATGCCAGCGTGTCAGGAAGCCTTAGAAGGCAGCCCAACAACCAACACCACTGATACACCACAATATAGCCTCCCCTTGCACTGCACACACAGTGACTTGTGTGTTGTGCAGGCCAAATCGCTAGCAGCAGAAGCAGTTTTTTTGTCTTCTTCCCTGCCTAACGCTCTCCCTACAGAATCAGCAGCAACCTCTCCCTATACTAAGATCGGCAGAAGTAAGATGGCGATCGGCGTGCACGCCCTTTTATACCCCCTGTGACGCCCACCAAAGCAAGCCAATCACTTGCATGCCCTTCTGAAAGATGGTGGTGACCCGTGCCTATGTCATCACGTTGCCCACAGTGTCCGTGGATCCTGATTGGCTGAAAAAGAGCGCAAAACAAACTTTTGAAACGCGACTTTGGCGCGTAAGTCGCCGACCTCGTGGCTAACCTCATCCTAGGGTCGGGTTTCGTTTCATGAAACCCGACTTTGCCAAAAGTCGGCGACTTTTGAATTTTTTCGACCCGTTTCGCTCAACTCTAGTCATCTGGCTTCCACATCACCCCCTTGCAAATCAGCTAAGCAATCTAAGCCCCAAATCATGGAGCAGTCTCTTCTGCTTTTCGATGACCTCGTTGGCTGGGATTCCGTGACTTATCCACCAGCCCCTGCCCCAGGAGTGGAAGAAACTGAGTGCACTGATGCCCAATCCCCTGATAGGTTGGAAGATAAGTACGTTGGAGGGCTAGTGCACACAGTAAGTGGACCACCGCAGTACTTTAGATTGTGATGAAACTCAGTTGCCACTGCAGTGTCTTTCTGCAGTGTGCAGACTGGCAAAGAGGGCAGGGGTGAGGAGTTCGTGACAGATTATGAGGTGCATGATGAGGTCCTTGACCCCACATGGAGCAGTGACCATCCTACTGACATGAGCAGTTCAAAGGAAGAGAAGATGGCCATTCTGCCACAGCAGCACAGCAAAAAAGGGAGCAGGATGCAAAGGCACAGTGGGCAGTTTCTAGCCAGTACATCGGGAACTATTGCCCTCTGCAATGCTGAAATAAACACTGCAAACACAGCTCTAAAGAGCTCCCTGGTGTGCCATTTCTTCAAGCAATGTGCTGCCGACAAGCGACAGGTGGTTTGAAATGTGTGCCGTCAGATACTGAAACAAGGCATGAATGTTCTGAACCTGACACCACCTGCATGATGAGGCATCTGAATTCCAAGCACGAGGTGCAGTGGAGTACATACTTTAAAAAGCATGACAGATCAGAACCTCATCTTACTGCTTCTTCTTCTGCTGTGGTCTTGGCCTATTCTGCCACTCACAATTAACAGGGCCACCTGCCTTCCTGCAAAGAAAGGATGTGAAAGCATCACCACCATCATGATGCATCTCCACAACATTCCAATAAAGTGTTTGGCTTTCCATTCCTCAAATCCTGGAGAGAAAGAGGAGTTGACCCGTAGGCACCCACGAGCCATGGTCCTGAATGACGACAGCATTTCCAAATTTTTGGCCTTTGAAATGCTGCCATTCCAGCTGGTGGAGTTGGACAGTTTTAAAAAACTGATGGTGGTGACTGTCTCACAGTACGTTGTTCCCACCCACCACTACATATCCAGGCAGGTTATCACTGCTCTGCACAAACATGTCACAGACCAAATCAGGTGTGCAATGCACAATGCCATCAGTGGCAAGGTGCAAATAACCACTGAGATGTCTCCCTAACTACCCACTGGGTAAATATAGTGGTGGCTGAGACAGGCAAGAGGTGTTGTAACTCATGTCCTAACAGCACCTAGTATTGCTGGATGTTTATCTGTCCAGGTTGTGTCCTTCTCATAATCTGCTTCCTCCACTGCCTCCTCATTATGTCACTGGAAGACCTGCACCACCAACTTCAGAACAACCAGAAGGAAATGACAGCATGCTGTTTTTAAATTTCTCTGTTTGGGGGACAAATCCCACAACGCACAGGAGCTGTGGACTGGGATCAAACAGCAGACAGATAAGTGCTTGGTGCAAGTGAACCTCCAACCTGGACTGGTGGTGTGCTATAACAGGAAAAATCTCGTAGCTGCTCAGGGCCTAACCAGTTGGATGCACATTCATTGCCTGATGCATGTGCTAAACTTGGTGGTGCAGAGCTCCCTGAAAAACTACCCATATATGTCAGAGCTGCAGATGAAAGTGCGTGTAATGTGTGTGGACTTTTGTTGTTCGCACCCTACTGCTGCTCGCCTGTCTGCACTGGAACAAGGTGGAGTTACAACTTGTACTGTATATACTGGAGAGAATGTGCAAGCAGCAGGCAGTAATGGAATTTCAGCTGCAGCATGCACGGTTGAGTCGCTCTGTAGAAGACCACTTCACAACCAATGACTAGGCCTCCCTTTGGGACGTGTGTGCTGTGATGAACTGCTTCGAATATTCCACCAATACGGCCAACGCTGATGAATGCATCATCAGCATTACTCTAATACTTATATGCCTGCTGGAAAAAAACAGTTCAGGCCATGATGGATGAGGTGGTGACAAAAGAAAAGGAGGAGCAGGAGGACCAGCAGAATTAATTCACACAGTTATCAGGCCTGTTATCCACACATGGCTCAGAGGGTGGGTTACTGTCCCAACATCATCCAGGTACCCAACTGTACAGCCAGGGGACAGTTTGGGAGGATGATGAAGATGAGGAGGAGGCTAGAGAGGAGGAACAACCATGTTCAAAGCAGGGTGGCATTCAGATCAGCTCATAGGCATTACTGGACCATGGCAGGTCTTTTTAAAAATCTGTAAAACTGGCACGATAGTCTGACAACATTATTCCAAGATACCATATGTGATTTAGAAAGGTATGCAGGCATCTTCTCCATGCTGTTCCCATTTAGTTTTTGCACTTTCCCATCCATGTCAGCTTTTTTTCTCAGGTCCCCAGACCTGTTTGTTAGGTCCATCAGAAAAATATTCAGCTTTCCCATTGACTTGCATAGTATTCATTATTAGGTACGAACACCCGAATATTAGAAATTACTCGAACCGATTTTCCCAAATCCGTATATTTCACTATTCATTCATCACTAATTGTGATATGTTGCAAAATTTTAAGACAGCAGCATTCCTAACTCATAAAATTAGTTTTTACACGATCCTTTTATGGCCAGAAAGAATTTTTAGACTTTAATCCCCAAATAAAATAATTACAGTAGACCTAGACATTTGTCTATGCAAAATTGTTTTGCCACATCTATTTAAACTATCATAGACACATACATGCCACAATAATGTTATGAACAGATTGTTGTTGATTTATCAAAATATGTTAGCCTTCAGTCACATGACACTGTGGGCAGCATGCATCCTGCCAGAAGTAGTACCAAACACAGGTCATATTTGGCATCCTTTTTACCAGTTTGGTGGCCCAAACCTCATCACCTTTAGAGGTACCTTTGGGAGCAGGGATAGTTAGGGTCCCAGCCCTAGGTGCAGCGCAGGGCCCTTTTTCCTATTTCTATACAGTCACAGCATGAAACTTTCACTGGCCCCACATTTTTGGATCTTGACATGGATCCCATCGCTAACCTTGCAAGACAGCTGCAGGGTCTGTGTTATGAGCTTTCAGACCTACGGTCTAAAGTTTCTTCTCAACAGACAGCTGATCTGGATCTTAAAGTGGCGTTCCCGAATAGGTTTTCTGGGGGTCGGGATAAATTTGTCACATTCTGAAAAGTCTCTATTTCAGGTTTGGTCCACAGTCATCTGGGAGTGAGGTATAGATGGTGGGGATTGTTTTCTCCCTCCTTCAAGGAGACTCATGTCATTCCCATCCGACTCATTGTCAGTCCAGTTGGTGGATTGATTTTTTGCGGCTCTAAGCCTAGGTTATGATGACCCGGACCAGGTCTCCCTTGCAGAATTTAAACTACATAAGATCCAGAAGGGAGACCGATGGGCAGGGGAATTTTGTTCCAAATTCCATGGAAGGGCCACTGACACCCAGTGGAATGATCATGCTCTTAGGAGTTAGTTTTTTCAGGGCCTGACTGAACAGTTAAAAGATGCATTGGTGCAGAACGAATTTCCAGCCTTGTTGGTGGCTCTTGCCACAAGTATTGATAGACACCTCAGGGATAGACCTATAGTGACCACACCCTCTGTGGTACTTCCTATAGATAATTCTTTCCCCATGTGCAGCTAGAGGGGGCTTTCACCCAATATGGGCCTCTTGTGATTTACCGCAAAAAGGAGGTGTGCTTTTAATGTGGCAAAAAAGGTAGTTTCATTGGGTTTATCTGTCTATACCTAAACACCAGAAACTGTCAGACAACTTCTGAACTCAGGCTGTGTGGAGGATTACAACCTGGGTGTATATATCTCATTTGTAGGTGTGTCTCAGTTTATCCTGTTTGCAGAACTTGTTATGGGTACAATAACTTAGACAATATCTGTTCTACAGGATAGTGGGGCAGGAGCCAGTATGTGTTATGCGGGGCTTAGGTCAAAGGAGGCTGAAATACCCGGGGCCCCTGCGGAGTCCCTCAAACTAGGGAAAAACCTGCCTGACCCTCAACCCAGGGTTTTTGCTAATGGTGCAAATGCCTGAGGCTCCAACCTTTCCTTATCTCCTGCTCAGCCCTAAGCTGAACCCTCCACCCTCCACCCAGTGAGTTGTCAAACCACCAAAGCCCACACAGTAATGACAGACAGGGAGAACTTAAACCACACCGCGCCGCAAACACACAGGACAATACTGTAATGTGAACAGGGCAAAACAAAGCACAAGTATAGGAAGGCGAAAAGGTAACAACGGATCATACGACACCAGATATGAATTTCTCTCTCCAACACCTCCTCTCCAGACCGGAACCACTTGGCATAAAACACAAGCTATAATCGGCGACGCCCACAGGCCAGCACGACTATTTAAAACCGTGGGCGTGACCAAACATCCCACCTGATTTCCAGCTAGATTAACCCCAGATAACCTGAGTAAAATCAAGCTGGCGCCACTGAGGCTATAGTGGATGGAGATGGAACTACCGCTGCCTGCCGGACGCTGTGGTGTGAATAGCGTCCGACATGACAATATGGTGGTTACTTGGTTCTCTATAAGCCATGGTCTCTCCTATAGTTAGCTGGCGAAATCCATTGCCATATTTGCGATAGACTCTACACAGGGAAGCTTTACACAAATAGCACATAAGGTGAACCTTCATGTAGGGTCCCTGCTCCTATTGTGTTGTCTTCCCAGGTTGACTAAGCATAATATAGCATAGACTGTCAAGACAGAGAGATAATTAAGTGGAGTTATTTTTGCAGGAATAATTGCCTAAGTACTGTTATCTCTAATGTAGCCACTAAAAAGAATTCCTTGGTGGTTTCTGTCTGATTTTGATGAAGGTGTTCTCTCAGAAGGAGTGTCAAGATCTGCCTCCTCATCATGTGTATGTTTGTCCTGTGATCTTGCTTCCGGGTGCAAAGTTGCCCAATACCAGATTATACAATCTGTCAGGTCCTGAAAGACAGGCCATGAAAGACTGTATCTCTGAAAGTCTTGCCAAGGGATATATTACACCTTCTTCTTCGCCTGTTGTGGAGGGGTTGTTCTTCTTTAAGAAAGAAGGAAGTTGGGAGCTGCATCTGTCTTTAGACTTTTGAGACTTAAATCTGATTACTATCCGGGACCCATATCCCCTTTGTCACGACTCGAGTAACTCTGGACCAGGAGCTCCTTCCCTGTCCCTAACACTAGGGGGCGGCCTAGCTCGCCCTGTTCGCTGGGTTACTTCTTAAGATGCCGCTGCCACGTACCTTGCCTTATTTCCTGAATCCGCCCTCCATCTGTAGCTTTCCCCTACCCAGAGAAGAGGGGAGTAATTGTACACCGAAGTACAGCAACCATACAAACAAGGTAACATGAACTGGGGAAACAGAAAGTACCATGCATACAAATATTCACTCACATATAACAGAGGAATGCACCAGGGAGTGGAGGATGGGGTAAAACTAAAATAGGAGAAGGAAATTATCATACTTACTAAACCAAGCAACAGTTACAGATAAACTCAACAAAAGGCTTCTCATATAACAACCAAACTACTATACTCCCAGATATGCAGCAAAAGCTAGCTCTGATGATGTGTGTCAGTCAGCACCCAGATTATATAGGAGATAGAAGTGGCTAGCAGTGCTCAGCCGAGAGCCCAAGCTCCCAGGGCACTCAACATGGCCAATTAACCCCTGTACAGTCAAAAGAAATTTACACCATTTAAAAAGAATGTGAAGTGCTTTTTTGGCACAGGAGTAGGAGCAATCAGATGATGCGGTCTTCTGGCTCCTTTTTGTCACAGTAATCCCATGACATTACCCTCTTCTACAAAGGACCTCCGGAACCTCAGAACCATATTTATCAGGGTGTGCCACGTGAATCCTCTCTTCAGGACCGTATCCCTTCTAATGTACTAGATACTGAAGCGACCAACTAACTAAACGAGAATCCATGATTTTTGCTATCTGAAATTCTAAGTTTCCATCAACAATGACAAGAGATGGAGGTAGCGGTGATGGTACAGAAGATGCAACATATTTTTTGAGGAGAGATTGATGAAACACATCATGGATCCTAAAGGTAGGTGGCAAAGCAAGGTGGAATGCTGCGGAATTGATGACGGCTACAATCTTATAAGGGCCGATAAACCTGGGATCAATTTTCCAAGATTAAACCTTCAACTTAATGTTCCTAGATTACAGCCACACCAATTCACCAACACAAAGGTTCGGACCCATCAAACATCTCAGATCAGCCACACTCTTATATTTTGTTTTCCAATAATTTTTATTAAGGTATTTCAAATTTAACAAACATAGGAAAAAAGGGTATGGGAAATGGGATACAGAAGGAAAGGGAAGGGAAAAGAAAATACAATAGGAAACTCAATGAGTGATCATTTATAGCCATTACTCCATAAGCATCTTAAAGCTAAAAGCTAATAATATAACTAAAACTTAACATCTGAAGTCTAAAATCTAAAATAAACAGAAGAAAAGAAAAATAAGATCCTATCTGGATTCACCAGTGACAACAAAACTAGTATTTTGTAAGAAAAGTTTTATTCCATACTTCCCACTTTTTATTATATTTGTCCAAGAAGTTATTATGTAGAGCAAAGCGTCTTTCTAATGCGCTATGTATCAGAAGATTGTGAAAAATATCTTCGAATTTTGGTATATCGTTTTTTTTCCAGTGTGCTGCTATTGAGTTTTTAACTACTAGTAAAATATGTACTATCATTAATGTATCTGAAAAGTCTAAATTTTCTAGATCTAATAAAAGAAGAGCCATACTAGGGGAAATAACCAATTTCCTTCCCAAAAAGGTGTTTATATGAACAGATACTTCCTTCCATAGACTCTTAACATTAGGGCATTCCCAAAATATGTGATATATGTTTCCCACCATTCCACACTCTCTCCAACATAAGTTGGAGTTACCTGGATTTATAAAATTCAGCCTCGAAGGGGTATAATACCATCTCACAAACATTTTGTAGTAAGACTCTTGTAGTGTCATTGAGATTGTTGCTATGTAAGAAAACTTCAAGGCATCTTGCCATTGTTCCAGTGTGGGTGTAATGTTTAATTCTGACTCCCATCGTTTCATATATGCGCTCTTTAGTATAAACGTGTCTTTATTGAAAATGTTATATATGTTCTTTAAGCTCCAAACGTTCTTTTTCTCTATGTTTCCCAAGTATAAAGATATAATGTCCAAATTTAGTGGCTTAATTTGGGAGAATTTTTTAATGTAGCTTTTTAGAATGGTGAAAAAGAGAAATTCTGAGGAGGGAAGATTAAATTTTGTTTTAATCTCACTAAAGGAAAGGAAGGTACCATTGTATATACCTCCTATTTTTTTAATATTACATGTAGTCCAAATTTCTGGAATAGTACACTTGTAAAAGATAGATATTAAGTTTAGTGGAAAATTACACATTTGTCTCACTTTGTTCCAATTTCTCCCTGGTCTAATAAAATTTTTCCAAGCCAAGAGTATGGCTTGGAATATGGGATGAGAAGGCAAACTTGGTTGGGAACCCAATACATTAGCAAAGAAAATATTGTGGAATATGTCATTATTACTTTGACTTTCTTCCAAGGCGATCCACGCAGGTGTTGTATTATGACTAAACCAATAAATGCTAGCTTTAATCAGTAAGGCTTGGTAATAAGCTGTTACATTCGGTAGCCCCAGACCTCCATTTTTTTTACTTTTATAAAGGATGTTCGACGCAATTCTTGATTTTTTGCCATCCCAAACAAAGGAGATTATTAATTTTTGACAATTGCGCTGAAGGAATGTATACTGGAAGGATCCTAAACAAATACAATATCTTAGGTAAAACAAATGACTTGACAGCCAATATTTTCCCGAACAAGGATAAACCAATACGTTTAAAATTTACAAAATCTGTGGTGACATTGTGAATTAAGTTGTTAAGATTAATTGAGATAGTTGAATGTAATTTGTTTGTCAGCTTCATCCCCAAATATCCAACTTCCTCCTCCTTGCATGAAAATTTTGAGAGAGTTCCTAAACGTTCCACTTCTTGAGGATTTAAATTAAAGGGTAAAATCTTTTGATTTTGAATGATTTATTTTAAAATAAGATATATTTGAGAATAGCTTTAAATCTGATGACAATGCTGTGATAGAAATCTCTGGGTTAAAGAGTGTCAGCACTATATCGTCCGCAAACAGACTGATTTTAAATGTGCGTTGAGGAGTTTCAAGGCCAAAGATGTTAGGATTAGATCTGATTTTTTCTGCCAGGGGTTCTATTGCCAAAACAAATAAAAGTGGAGAAAGGGGACACCCTTGCCTTGTACCATTTGAAATAGGAAATGACTTTGATAAATGATTATTTGTGTATACTTTTGCACAAAGCTCTGAATACAAGGCCA
Organism: Dendrobates tinctorius; assembly: GCF_039654945.1. NCBI lineage: Eukaryota > Metazoa > Chordata > Amphibia > Anura > Dendrobatidae > Dendrobates > Dendrobates tinctorius. The sequence continues at coordinate 9,212,978 of NW_027361796.1, forward strand.
TAACAGAAGAAATGAAGTGATCATTAAATCCAAATTTCAATAATGCTTTCTTTAGATATGCCCAATCTAGCCTATCAAAGGCTTTTTCAGCGTCTAGCGTAACTAGAACTGAAGGATCTGTAGAAAATTTAGTAGCGGTAATTATATTCATGATCCTTCTAGTCCCGTCAGCAGCTTGACGACCTTCTACAAAGCCAATTTGATCGTCTTTTATTAAAAAAGGTAGAACCTTTTTAAGTCTTTCAGCCCATATTTTTGAGTACAGCTTTGCATCCCCATTAATGAGTGAAATTGGTCTGTAGCTCTGAACCTTGTCAGGGTCTCCCTTCTCCTTAGGTATCATAACAATCGTAGCTTCTAACATTTCCTTTGGAAAGGAGCCCTGACAGGTAGCCAAGTTAAATATGTTTTCCAGATAAGGAGCTAGGATAGTTTGAAAGGTCTTATAATATTCATTGGTAATCCCGTCAGGCCCCGGTGATTTCTGGTCTTTAAGTTTATTAATCTCATCAAATATTTCTTCTGTTGATATGGGTCTGTTTATATGTTCCAACTCTAAAGGATCAATTCGGGGGAGATCTAATTTGTCTAAGAATGTATCTATCAATTTAACATCTGGTTGTGCTGTTTCAGCGTCCGAAGTTAAATTGTATAAGCCTTGAAAAAACTCTGCAAAGGCGTTTGCAATATCCCGAGGATGAGTCTTAACATTTCCGTTGTTGTCTTTGATTTTAACTATTCTCTTATTAATTCTCTCTTGTTTGAATCTGTTCATCATATATGCAGATGGTTTGTTAATAGATGAGTAAAATTTAAATTTTGAATTTTTGATAACTGCATCATAATCTGAAATGATTACAGTTCTTAATTCCTGCCTTAATTTCAGTATTTCCGAGTGAACACTTGAGGATGGAACCGGCAAACTGTTTTGAAACTCTTCTTTCAGTTTTATCTGAGACTGTAAATTTGTGATTGTCTGTCTTTTTATCCTTTTTGATTTGGACGAAAGTTGAATCAAATGGCCTCTCAGGACCGCCTTGTGAGCGTTCCAAAGAACGAACGGATTTATATGACCAACGTCATTTTCTTTAAAATAGTTAGAGATTGTATTTGAAATTATTTCCTTATATTCGGGATTTTTAAATAAAGTAGAGTTAGCTTTCCAGAGAAACATGTTTTCTGAATAGAATCCCAATTCAAACTCCGCCAGCACAGGGACATGATCTGATATAGATTTTCCCAAGATACTAATTTTTTTGAATTTAGAAATAGCAAAAACATCTGTCAATATTAGGTCTATTCTCGATGATGTTTTGTGCGTGTCCGAATAGTGCGTGTATTCACACGAAGAAGTATTCAGGCAGCGATAAATGTCAAAGAGTTTATTAGAAATTCACCATTTACTAAGAGAAGGTGCTTTATGGCGTACTGGCGATGAAGAATCCATTGTACTATCAGGGACTATATTAAAGTCTCCTGCGAACATAAGCATCCCTTTCTTAACTTTATTGATCTTATCCATTAATCTATTTAGATATGAAATGGTCTTTTTATTTGGAGCGTATACATTAATTATTGTGCAAAGTTTATGATTGAGTTGACATATGAGGATATGATATCTCCCTTGTGGATCTGTGATTTCTTCTATTAATTCAAATGGAATATTATTTTTTATAAGTGTAATGACCCCAGCCTTCTTTTTCCCTTTCAGGGATTGAAACATATGTGGAAATTTCTTATTTTGAAAGAACGGATGATTTTCCCTAGTAAACTTGACTTCTTGTAGACATACAATGTCCGCTTTGCTATATTCTATCTCCCTCCAAAGTGTATGCCTTTTATAAGGGATATTTAGGCCCCTAACGTTGAAAGACAAAATTTTAAGCTTCATGTTTATGTCGCTGTGAAATAAAGTAGGAAGTGGGACAAATCCAAATAAGACTCCTAACTACAGCACTGTAAATACCAAGTGATAGAAATAAGACTTCAGTAAGTCTTTGTAACAAACAACAATAAAAAAAGAGAAACAAAAGAAAAATCAAAAATCAAAAAGTAAACTCGAATGAGTTCCCCTGGAGGAATCCAACCTAGAAGGATTCTCACCTAGTTTGGGGTTATATGAAAAAAAAAGTGGTTCAACTCCTACCCTTACACCTAATATTTCTATTAATCCTTCTAATTTTTAAGCATTATAAACATTCCAAATAATGAAAGTGAAACCCGGTACTTCTTGACAATAAGTTCAGCCAATGTCATCCTGGAATGATTGAACGAAAAGCATTGCTTCTTCTGGTGTAAAAAAAGGGATTGTCTTCCCCCTATACCACACCAAAAGTTTAGCAGGATAACCCCATCTATATGAAATGCCAAGATCCTTTATTTTTGTATTTACTTCTCTAAAAGATTTTCTGAACTCCATGGTTGCCTTGGAGAAATCTCCAAAAACTCTTATGTTGGTATAAGGATCTGGAAAGTTTCCCTTGTCTCTGATATAGTGTAACATTTTTTCCTTTGTTTCAAAATAATGCATATGGAGGATAGTATCCCTCGGCTTATCGACAGACAAGCCTCTAGGACGCGGAATACGGTGGATTCTGTCAATCCTGAATTCAAAATCTGGAAGATCAGGTAGAGCCTTTTTAAATATAGTTTTCGTGTAGTTGGAAAGCTCATCTTGTGAGATATTTTCAGGGATACCTCTTATTTTAAGATTATTCCTCCTACTCCTATCCTCCACATCCATCAATTTAGTTTTCAATGTCTGTATTTCCATTTTCAATTCAGAATTCTGTTTAAGCAAAGTATCCGTTTTATTTTCAACAACTAAGATCCTGTTTTCATTCTGTTCTATTCTCTTAGTGATTTTGTCACTTACTTCATCCATTTTCTTATTCTGAGCTTCAAATCCCAAAGCCATAGAGTCACTAAGCATTTTACAAAATCTAGCCATAGAGCCTCCTGTCACTACCTTTTCAGAGGCTAAAAGTATATCTAGATCAGTGGGAGCTAGCCCTTGTTTTAAAGGTTGAGGCGATGAAGGTCGATCTTTTTTAGTACGTTGTCTAGTTGGACTACCGTCAGGTGAAGAGTATTCTGAGTTGTTTCCAGATTCGGCTGGTGTTGAACTTTCAAGTTCTTTTCTTTTTGTGGATTTGGAAGTATCCATTGCGTCAGAGTTAACCTCTTTAATTGTGGGCACCTGAATAGGATGATTAGGCTCTAGTCCTTTACCTTCTATATCCTTTTTTGGTGGTTTACTCTGAGCTGCTGTAGGTACCTGACTAGCCTGTGGACCCCTTTTTAATGGAGACCTTGATTTCATAGGACTTAATATGTTGGGGGAGTCTTCCCTGGGTTTATTATAAGACCTATGCGGAGGTTGCTTTCCTTTTTGATTTCTGTTTGAAGAGGTCATCTTATGAATTAAGACAGTTTAATATACAGAATATTAATTCCTGATTATTTGTAATTGAATAATCACCTTAATAGTATCTATGAATCAGATAGTTAGAATCCTGAATTCACTCAGGGGTCTACCCAAATTGGCAACAGGGATTATTATCCTATTAAATTAGTTAGGAGTTAGAGATATCACAAAAACAAACTCTATAAACTCAAAAAGGCCTAAGTTAGAATAATACCTGACTTATGTATCGTTGCCTATCAACAATAGTACTAAAGATTTCCTATAGATCTCTATATCCTATATCTTTCCTAAAAAGAGAAAAGAGAACAAAAGCCTATATATAGAGTTGTGTAGGATATACTGCTAATAAGCAGCTAAACCAAAGATTATTGTATATGATTTGAAATATTAGTTATGAGAATAGAAATAATATATAGTATATACAACCACAGTAATCAAGTAAGCATCTAACAATAGCATATAATATATATCTAATGTCGATTGGGTTATTAGAGCCTGGAGAATAATAGTAAAAATGTATATAATTTGTACTGCTATCCAGGTACCAAATTATAAGTAATAAAATATAAGTTATGTTCAGGAGCTCCGTAGCTTTAAATATCAAACAGCCGCAATCACCTAAAGCTCAGCTTCCACTCTCTATCCTCAGTAGCCTAAGTATCAAACAGCCACGATCATTTAAAGCTCAGCTTCCACTCTCTATCCTCAGTAGCTTTAAATATCAAACAGCCGCAATCACCTAAAGCTCAGCTTCCACTCTCTATCCTCAGTAGCCTTAAGTATCAAACAGCCGCGATCATTTAAAGCTCAGCTTCCACTCTCTATCCTCAGTAGCCTTAAGTATCAGACAACCGCTATCATTTAAAGCTCAGCTTCCACTCTCTATCCTCAGTGGCTTTAAGTATCAAACAGCCGCAATCATCTAAAGCTCAGCTTCCACTCTCTATTCTCAGTGGCCTTAAGTATCAAACAGCCGCTATCATTTAAAATTCAGCTTCCACTCTCTATCCTCAGTGGCTTTAAGTATCAAACAGCCGCGATCATTTAAAGCTCAGCTTCCACTCTCTATCCTCAGTAGCCTTAAGTATCAGACAGCCGCGATCATTTAAAGCTCAGCTTCCACTCTCTATCCTCAGTAGCCTTAAGTATCAGACAGCCGCGATCATTTAAAGCTCAGCTTCCACTCTCTATCCTCAGTGGCTTTAAGTATCAAACAGCCGCGATCATCTAAAGCTCAGCTTCCACTCTCTATCCTCAGTGGCCTTAAATATCAAGCAGCCGCTATCATTTAAAATTCAGCTTCACTCTCTATCCTCAGTGGTTTTAAGTATCAAACAGCCGCTATCGTTTAAAACTCAGCTTCCACTCTCTATCCTCATTGACTTTAGGTATCAAACAGCCGCAGATTTTTAAAGCTCAGCTTCCACTCTTTTTCCTCAATGGTTTTAAGTATCAGACAGCCGCGAACACTTAAAGCTCTATCAAACAGCCGTGATCATTTAAAGCTCAGCTTCCACTCAAGTATCAAACAGCCGCTTTCAGTAAAGCTCAGCCCCCACTCAGATATCAAACAGCCGCTTTCAGTAAAGCTCAGCTTCCATTCAAGTATCAAACAGCCGCTTTCAGTAAAGCTCAGCTTCCACTCAAATATCAAACAGCAGCTTTCAGTAAAGCTCAACTTCCACACTCTCCTGACCCACCAATATCTGCTTATCAGGGATTACAAAGTTCTCCTTGTATTCCAATATATTAGGACTCCGTCTTCTTCCTTAAAGTCTCCTTGGCGCCAAAGAAAGGGATTTCCCACGGATCAAGCCAGCAAGAGGAATGCAACACCACAGCGATCGCGGCAAATCTGGGAGTATGGCAGTCACTCAAATCCAGTGCCAGTACCCTCTCTTCTCCTCCCCAGGGGCCCACTCAAGAAAGGACTCGGAGATCCGGATCGGCAAGGGCTCACAACAAACCTTAGACCGCGTTGAATCTGCGCACCGGCAGCAGCTGTCAATCATCTGCCTGCTCCTACTTCTCCTGCCCCGCCAAGGATTTTAGCCAATAACTCCTCCAATTTTCAGCAGATTTCTTCGTGCCCGGTCTTGATCTGCTCAGAATATCTCTCCGGATCCTACTAAGCAAGATCCCCCCGGGATCATGTCCACCGGTGTGGTACAACACCCCGAAAATCGCGGCGAGTCTGTGGATGCCGCGGCTGCTAACGTCACACTCCAAGTCCTGCTCTTCCCCTTCCTTGGTCTTCCGTAGCCACCTCAGAGTTCAGGAATATTACCAAACACCGGCCGCTTGCACTTTTCAGCAGTATGCTTCTCTCCTGAAGCCCTTTTCCTTCTCCAACAGGCAGGCAACAGCGGGTAGTGTAGAACGCGGGCCTGAAAAGGACCCACGGACAAGCGCCAGTCCTCCGGTCTCTGCACACAAACAGCCCGGTCACCTCCACTCCTCCTGATCACCGATACAACATGATAGCTGTTCGGTAGATGTGAAACTCTTCCACCTCCTTTCTTCTTCTGCAGGAGTCAGCTACAGGCCCCTCTCCTCTGCTCAGCACAGGAAAACAACACTGCTCCTCCTCAGTAGCTGTAGTTCTGTTATTTTTGGTCCAATCTTCACATTCTTGGTATCAAAATGCTCCAGGCGACTTCTAGACTCTTGTTGTGAGTATGAATTCTTGATTGGAGGATTCCTGTCACTTCAAAGTCGCTTCATATAGGTAGTTGAGCAGGAGCCCTGAGCAGACACTTCCTCACACCATCACAGTTCAGGCCACGCCCCCCACTCTTATATTTTGAACCTATTTTCCTCAAATTATCAGTAACCCCCTGCCACATGGACATAATAGATGATGAAAACCGTTGTTCTTCAGGTAATCCAGAAATAAAAAGATTCTTATTAAATGAGCTGAACTGAGGATGAAACCCATATGCCCTGAAGAACAGGGACTTACCAGTAGACTCATGACAATGATTATTTACTGCGAATTCAGCTAGCGGCAAGTAGGTAACCCAATCCTCCTGATTCTCAGACACAAAACACCTAAGATAAGTCTCCAGATTCTGGTTATCCCATTCAGTTTGCCCATTAGACAGTGGGTGAAATGCAGAAGAAAATGACAGGTGGATCCTCAACCGGGTGCAAAACGCCATTCAAAACTTGGAAAAAAACTACAACCCCTGGTCAGAAACAGTATCTGTTGGGATCCCATGTAATTTTACAATTTTCCTGATAACTATTTGTGCTAAGGTCTTGGCATTACGTAAAACTGGTAATGCAATAAAATGAGACATCTTATTGAATCTATCCACCCCCAGCAAAATTGCAGTATTTCCCACCAACATGTCAAGATTAGAGTTGAGCAAAATGGGTTAGGCAAATTCATAAGTCACCGACTTTCGCTGAAGTCGGGTTTCATGAAACAAAACCCGACCATAGCGTGAAGTCGGCCATGAGGTCAGCGACCAGAGCGCCAATATAGCGTTTCCAATTATGCTTCCAGCGCCCTTTTTCAGCCAATGATGGAGGACGCACACTGTGGGCAACGCGATGACATGGGAATCACCATCTTTGAGAAGGGCATGCAAGTGATTGGCTTGCTTTGTGTGGCGTCACAGGGGCTATAAAAGGGCTTGCACGCCAACCGGCATCTTACTTCTGCCGATCTTAGCATTAGGGAGAGGTTGCAGCTGCTGATTCTGAATAAGGGAGAGCATTAGGCAGGGAAGAAGAACCAGAAAACTGCTTCTGCTGTTAGCGATTTCCACTGTACAACACAACACTTTGTGTGCAGTGACAGGGGAGGATATATTTTTGTGCATCAGCTCTGTTGGTTATTAGGTTGCCTTATAAGCCTCCCTGATAGCTGCATTGCTGTTTGCACACTGCTGTGCAAACTGCTTTTTTAAAAGCAAAAATACTTTTCTTCCAAGCGTTCATTTTTCCAAAATTTTGTGTGCAGCAGTCCTGCTTATTAGGCTGCCTGCTGCCATACTTGGACTGAGAGCATCATTGTCAGCCTCCTAAAATCTCTAGGGAGCTTCCAATTCTCCCCAATACTTTATACACACCTTGTGCCTGGTCATACACCAGCCAATTTCAGCCTGTGAAATTGAGGTGTAAACTATAGTGGGCCTGAGATAATAGTTCAGCCTCCTAAAATCTCTAAGGAGCTTCCAATTCTCCCCAATACTATATACACACCTTGTGCCTGGTCATACACCTGCCTATTTCAGCCTGTTAAATTGAGGTGTAATCTATAGTGGGCCTGAGATAATAGTTCAGCCTCGTAAAGTCTCTAGGGAGCTTCGAATTCTCCCCAATACTATATACACCTTGTACCTGGTCATAAACCTGCCTATTTCAGCCTGTTAAATTAAGGTGTAATCTATAGTGGGCCTGAGATAATAGTTCAGCCTCCTAAAATCTCTAGGGAGCTTCCAATTCTCCCCAATACTATATACACACCTTGTGCCTGGTCATACACCTGTCTATTTCAGCCTGTGAAATTGAGGTGTAATCTATAGTGGGCCTGAGATAATAGTTCAGCCTCCTAAAATCTCTAGGGAGCTTCCAATTCTCCCCAATACTATATACACCTTGTACCTTGTTTTACAGTACCAAATAGCTGGTCGTATTTTGGGTACATTTTTCCAAAAATGAGGAAGTATGGTGGAAGAGGCTGTGGAAGTGGGCTGGGGTTCCCAGCTGGTACTGATGGTGGTGGGGGTGTAGGTGCATCTGCTGGTAGTGGCAAAAGCAAAATAGCACCTAAGGCAGGAGGTGTTGAGCCTGCGTCAACGTCTGGCTCCACGAGGCCTCGAAGGCTCCCTTTTCTGGGAGTAAGTAAACCGTTTTTAAAGCCGGAGCTTCAGGAAAAAGTTTTGGTTTACATTGTGACACAGCCTCCAGCTCTATCGCCTCCTCTTCTGAAGTTTCAAAAAATAAAAGCACTGAGTCGTCAGTGGAGCCTCCTGGTCAGGAACAACACCTTTCCTTGTGTCCTTCACCCCTACCAAAAGTGAAGGATGCCGCAGGCCACACTACAGATTACTCCATGGAGCTGTTTTCACATACCATGCCTGGGTTATCAAGTAGGGATGGGCGAATCTACTCGTTAGGACTCGTTACTCTGCGAGTAGTAGGGGACTCGCAGGAGTCGGTACTCTGCGAGTTTCCAAGCGATTACTCGCACAGTAACGAGTCCAATGCAAATGAATGGCAATCCTAGTTTCTTAGAGTTTCTTAGCGATTTTGTGTCAGCAGCAGGACACAAAATCGCTAAGAAACTAGGATTGCTTGTATTAAACTGAAAAAACTAGCTAGGAGTTCTCTCTCTCTCTCTCTCTCTCATCCCCATTCTCCTCCTCCCCTGCACAGGAATCGCAAAACAGAGAGAACTCTAGCTAGTTTTTTCACAGTTTAATAACAAGCAATCCTAGTTTCTTAGCGATTTTGTGTCCAGCTGCTGACACAAAATCGCTAAGAACTCTGCATCCCCATTCTCCTCCTCCCCAGCACAGGAATCACTGCAAAACTCGCATCCCCATTCATTAACATTGGACTCGCTAGACTTGCAACGAATAGCGAGTTTCCAAGTCGGACTCGTTACAGCCTAGCGATTCCGAATATTTCAGGATTCGCCCATCCCTATTATCAAGTCAAATCGTGAATTTCCCCGTCCAAAATGAATCTGACATGGAGTGCACTGATGCACTGCCACTGCTAGATTTTTCTGCTGGTACATTCACTCAGAGTACTACATTTTCCTCGCAGTGTACTGAGCCAGAATCTGACCCTGATGAAACTCAGGTGCCCCTTCCCGCACACTATACCATCTTACACGGTGACACAGGGGAAGGTGCACATGAAATTGAAAAGGAGGTGATGGATGACCGAGTTGTTGACCTAGATTGGCATCCATTGGGGGAAGAGGGTGCCACTGCCAATAGCTCAGAAGAGGAGGAGGATCCGCAGCAGGCATCGACATCACAACAGCTGTTATCTGGCCCGTAGCAGTCCAAAAACGGTTTACAAAAACCCAAAGAGTTGTAGGACAGCTTGGCCAGACAGTCAAATTATCACAGCGTGCAAGGCCTCAAAATGTCTTCCATAGTAGGAAGAGTGCAGTGTGGCACTTTTTTGAACAAAATCCTATTGATCAGGCAAAGGTTATCTGTAAGAAGTGCGCAAAGACCTTTAGCCGAGGGAAAAATTTGAGAAATTTGAATAACAGTTGCATGCTTTGACATTTAACCACCATGCACTTGCAAGCGTGGACGGACTACCAAACCTCACGTACCACATGTGCACCTGCTCCGAATGAAGATAGTCAGCAACGCTACATCACTTCCCCCACTGTAAGCCCACCGGTTAGCACACCACCAGCAGCAAATGTTGAGGAGTCGTCACAAGGCCAAAGCAGTCAGGGAATCACAATGTTATTGCTAAGAAAGACTGAATCTAGGCCATCAGCAAGACCACCAACACCATCTCTCTCTCAGTCCGCTATGTCCACCGCTAGTTCCACCATATGCAGCTCACAAGTCCAGCTCACCCTACCAGAGACTCTCAGTAGGACAAGAAAGTACTCATCCTCTCATCCGCGTACACAGTGTTTGAACGCCCACATTGCCAAACTAATCTCGTTAGAGATCATGCCATATCGGTTGGTTGAAAGCGAACGCCACCCTGCAAATGCTTCAGAAGCTGTGCGAACAGAGGCAGGCTGTAATGCATTTGTGGGAGGATACACGGGCAGGCAGTTTGAGGGCAGACATGGATTTGTCTGATGTGCAGTGGTCGAAGCTGAAAGACCTCTGTAAAGTACTTCAGTGTTTTGAGGAATGCACACGGCTGGTAAGCGCAGATGACTCCATCATAAGCATGATCATCCCACTTATGCGTCTGCTCATGCAAACTTAAACGCACATTAAGGAGCAGGCATCTGCAGCCGAGGAGGAGGGAAGCCTTGATGACAGTCAGCCATTGTCTGCTCAGGGAACTCTCCTGGACGAGGTGGAGGAAGAAGAGGAAGAGGAGGAGGATGATGGGGATGATTATTTAGGGGAGGAGGATGCTTCTCAGGAGGCAAGAGAAAATGTTGGCGTGGCAAGGTCAGGTACAGAGTTTGTGCGTGACTGCAGGGATGTTGATTTGCCAGAAAGTGCTCCTCCACCCAGCACTCGCAGTGCATCATTGACACCTGGAACATTGGCCCACATGTGTGATTATGCCTTGCAGATCCTAAAAAGGGACCCCCGCATTGCCAAAATGATAAACGATGACAACTACTGGTTGACCAGCGTCCTGGATCCAAGCTATAAAGGCAAATTCCAAAACATCATGCCACAGGAGAACCTAGAGCTAATATTGGCTAACAAATAAGCAGCTCTGGTAAACCGTTTGTTTGAGGCATTCCCAGTACACAACGGCAGTGATGGTTCTCCCACGAGCCCTAGGGGGCAACACGGAAGAGGTGTTCATGGTGCACACAGCCGAAGTGACGTTGGACACAGGGGTTTTATGACCATGTTGTGGACTGATTTTTCAAGTACCGCTCACACAACTGGTAATACTGCATCGATTGAAAGTGACAGGAGACAGCAGTTGTCAACGATGGTTATAAACTACTTCTCCTCCCATATCGATGTTCTCCCTCACAGGTCATTCCCCTTTGACTATTGGGCCTGTAAACTGGACACCTGACCTGAATTGGCACAATATGCCTTACAGGAGCTTGCTTGCCCTGCTGCTAGTGTGCTATCCGAAAAAGTCTTCAGTGCTGCTGGATCAATCCTGACAGAAAAAAGGACCCGTCTGTCGACCCAAAATGTTGATGATCTAACCTTCATTAAATTGAACCATGCATGGGTTTCAAAGGATTTTGTCCCACCTTCCCCTGCTGATACGTAGGTTGCCAGAAAAATGGCTCGCTTTTATCCTCCTCTTCCTCGGACTTCTCCAATTCCTCCATTTGCAGCTTCTGAATCTCCAACATCAACATATGCCATTTTTTCAACCTCCCTAACTGGGCTACCTCCCCCCCCAGGGCCGGGGTCACCACCTGGCACACGCACCTGTGCGATTGCCGTTGCTCTGGACAGGTGGGTGGACCCACTCTTGGGCGACGGCACTGGCCTGTGGCTTCTGTCTTTTGCACTCCAAAGTTACCTGACAGATCATGATAGGCAGTGAGGACAATGTCTACATCTCTCCCTGTGATCAAAATTTGATGGAGATGAGTAACAGTGATGGGATCCATGGTACTGCGATACAGCAAACCTTTCTTCACAAGAACTGTTTTTGCTATCTCCACAGACAAAGTAATTGAGGGTCAGCATCGCCTCAGAGAATTCTCCGGGGAGTTTTTCCCGTGATTAGTAATTCCAAAATTTCTTCAGTCACTCGACTTTCCGTCTGTACTTGTATCCATCTCGTTTCCTCTTGCGGAGAGTATGGACTGTCTTACTGAGACTGAAATATATATGAAGATTGAAAAATACCCCAACAGTGTATACTGGTGTGCGCTTTGAATACATTACCCTTTTTCTCCTTTTTTCATTCTTGCTTAATCCATACTGAGGCTGTGAGTGTCTTTGTCGGACTCCGTAAATATACACGGAAATTTTTAATGTTTAAACTATGCTATATATATCTGGTATCCAGTGATACTGTACCCTTTCTCAACTTTCTACAATCTTGCTGAATCCATACTGGGCCAGAGACCGTCTGAGTCTGCCTCATGATATATAGACATAGATTTGTAATGTGTAAACTATGCTATATAAACCTGTTATCCGGTGATACTGTACCGTTTCTCAATTTTCTACAATCTTGTCGAATCCATACTGGGCCTGAGACCATCTGAGTCTGCCTCCTGATATATAGACATAGATTTTTAATGTGTAAACTATGCTACATATATATCTGTTATCCGGTGATACTGTACCCTTTTTCAACTTTCTACAATCTTGTCGAATCCATACTGGGCCTGAGACTGTCTGAGTCTGCCTCCTGATTATAGATGAGCGGTGTTCGAGTCGACCTGTTTGCAAAGTTCAAATTCGAGCTGTTTTGGGCGGTGTTCGAGCCGTTCGTCGAACTCGAACATTTTGCTTAAAATTCGGCTGTTTGAGGTTCCGTTCGAGAACGGTTCGTTCACCAAAAGCATAACTTTATTTTCACATTAATAATGGTTTTCAATGTTAATAGACAGTTTCATGGCATAGTAGCGTTGTCTGGTAGCCAGCGGTGTAGTACACCTGTCAAGAAGCTACACCGTGTGTGTTTCTATTAATTTTTTACCGCATCTTGTCCAGAAAATCCTTTTGGGCCTTGTATCACTGTCTGCTACTCAGCAGAGGAGCCCACCCGTGAATCTAGCAATGCCGCAGTTTATGAAAGAACCAGTTTTTGACTGCATTTAGCCCAGTTAATACTTTGGGCCTAGTAACTGTGTCTGCTACTCAGCAGAGGAGCCCACCCGTGAACCAAGCTGTGCCGGCTGTTTATGCAAGAACCATTTTTTAACTCCATTTAGCCCAGTGAATACTTTGGGCCTAGTACCTGTGTCTACTGCTCAGCAGAGGAGCCCACCCGTGAACCTAGCTACTGTATGCTGCCTGTTTATGTAAGCACATCCACAGACTAACTGGCAAGTCGAACGGGTCAACCAAGTCTTGACCTCATACCTGCGGAACTTCTCTAATGCCCATCATGACAATTGGGTCGATCTTCTTCCATGGGCAGAGTTCTCCCATAACAATCACTCCAATGAATCCACCACCAAGTCTCCTTTTTTTGTGGTCTCCGGTCAGAATCCAGGTGTGCCTCTTCCAGTATCTTCATCCTCTGGTGTACCTGCCGCCAATGCCCTCTCTCAAGAGTTTTCCCAGGTCTGGAGAAAGACCAAAGAGGCTCTTATACAAGCCGCGGCCCGGATGAAAAAAACATGCAGACAAGAGGCGGAGGGATCTCCCACCATACCATCCAGGAGACAAAGTCTGGCTGTCGACCAAGCACATCCGCTTGAAAATCCCTTAGTATAAATTGGGCCCTTGGTGCATCGGACTCTTCGAGATTCTTGGACGCATCAACAATACGGCTTATAGAATGAGGGTGCCTGCTTCACTCCGGGTCCATAACGCCTTCCATGTCTCACTCCTGAAACCGGTCATCCTCAATCAGTTCTGTCCAGCGCTTCCTGTTGTTCCTCAGCCAGTAGAGGCCGATGACGTCTTTGAAGTGAGAGATATTTTGGCCATGAAAAAGGTTAGGGGGAAAATCTTTTTTCTCATCGATTGGAAAAGGTTCGGTCCTGAGGAGAGATCTTGGGAACCGCAAGAGAATGTGGATGCTCCGCACATCATGGACTGATTCTTGGCCAATCATAGAAGGAGGAGATGTAAAGGGGGGGTACTGTCACGCCGGCGCCGCCTGTCTTGCCGGGTCCCGCTCTGCCTGCTCCTGCTTCCTGGGTCTCCCCCGGCTCCCCGCTCACCACTCCAGCCGGCACGCGGCACCCCCGGTCTTCCCTCCTGCAGTTCAGCATAGGGCTTCCTCCTCTTCCTCTGCTCCTGTCCCGGGCATGCGCCTTAGGCCACGGGCACGGGCTCTTCCCCTCTCTTAACCCCTTCTGTACCTTCACTGTGGAGCACTTGCCAATCAAGCTCCAGCACAGGGTATATCAGGCGGCTCCTCCCTCATGGAGGCGCCTGATTATCATGTGCCTTCCTTACGGTACTCTGGCCCCGTCTGGTCACTCCTCTCTCCAGTCGCTCCTGACTCCTGTCGCTCCTGACTCCTGTCACTCCTGACTCCAGACTCCTGTCGCTCCTGACCCCTGTTGCTCCTGACTCCGGTCTCTCCTGACACCAGTCACACCTGACTCCGGTCACTCCTGACTCCGGTCACTCCTGACTCCAGTCTCTCCTGACTCCGGACTCCTGTCACTCCTGACCCCTGTTGCTCCTGTCTCCGGTCACTCCTGACTCCGGTCGCTCCTGACTCCGGTCTCTCCTGACTCCGGGCACACCTGACTCTGGTCACTCCTGACTCCAGTCACTCCTGACTCCAGTTGCTCCTGACCCTCTGCCTTGTCTGTCTCACCCGCACCTGAGCTGCCCTTCTTGGTATCAGCTGTCACAGTATTTGATTCCTTCGGCACCAATACGGCTTATAGATTGAGGGTGCCTGCTTCACTCTGGGTCCATAACGCCTTCCATGTCTCGCTCCTGAAACCGGTCATCCTCAATCAGTTCTGTCCAGCGCTTCCTGTTGTTCCTCAGCCAGTAGAGGCCGATGACGTCTTTGAAGTGAGAGATATTTTGGCCATGAAAAAGGTTAGGGGGAAAACCTTTTTTCTCATCGATTGGAAAGGGTTCGGTCCTGAGGAGAGATCTTGGGAACCACAAGAGAATGTGGATGCTCCGCACATCATGGACTGATTCTTGGCCAATCATAGAAGGAGGAGATGTAAAGGGGGGGTACTGTCACGCCGGCGCCGCCTGTCTTGCCGGGTCCCGCTCTGCCTGCTCCTGCTTCCTGGGTCTCCCCCGGCTCCCCGCTCACCACTCCAGCCGGCACGTGGCACCCCCGGTCTTCCCTCCTGCAGTTCAGCATAGGGCTTCCTCCTCTTCCTCTTCTCCTGTCCCGGGCATGCGCCTTAGGCCACGGGCACGGGCTCTTCCCCTCTCTTAACCCCTTCTGTACCTTCACTGTGGAGCACTTGCCAATCAAGCTCCAGCACAGGGTATATCAGGCGGCTCCTCCCTCATGGAGGCGCCTGATTATCATGTGCCTTCCTTACGGTACTCTGGCCCCCTCTGGTCACTCCTCTCTCCAGTCTCTCCTGACTCCTGTCGCTCCTGACTCCTGTCACTCCTGACTCCGGACTCGTGTTGCTCCTGACCCTGTTGCTCCTGACTCCGGTCTCTCCTGACTCCGGTCACACCTGACTCCGGTCACTCCTGACTCCGGTCACTCCTGACTCCAGTCGCTCCTGACCCTCTGCCTTGTCTGTCTCACCCGCACCTGAGCTGCCCCTCTTGGTATCAGCTGTCACAGTATTTGATTCCTTCGGCACCACCTGGCCAGCTCGACTGTGACCCAGAGGGTCCACTCTTGCTACTCATAACAGAGGTGCAACTAGACAAGGTTGAGGAGATCCAAAAATGGCTACAACCTGTCTCCAAAAAACAGGTCTGGGCATTTCTGGAAATTGTGGGATACTATCAGTGAGTCACCCCGAATTTTTCCATTATCTTCCAAAGGGCACAAAATCGTCAATGGCCAAATGTTTCTTTGAAGCTTAGATGACATTCCAGGAGTTGAAGCTCGCCCTGTGCAGACAGCTGGTCTTGGTTGCACCAAATTTCACTAAGGAGATTGTACTCCAGACGGACGCTTCCGACATCATAGTGGGAGCTGTGTTGTCCCAGGAGAGAGATGGGGATGAACATCCAGTTTTATACTTGAGTAGGAAATTCTTCTCCTGTGAAAAGAACTATGCCATTGTAAAAAAAGGTGCTTGGCCATCCAGTGGGAAATCGACACCCTGAGTTACTATCTGTAAGGCAGGAAGTTTAGGCAAGGCTCAGATAACGCGCCCCTGAGATGAATGAGGGAAGGGAAGGGGAAGAATGCTCTGGTGACTTGATGGTTTTTAGCGTTTCAGAACTTTAATTTTCATGTAGCGCACAGGCCAGGGGTGTTGCATGAGAATGTAGATGCCCTGTCCTGACTCTCTTGCTTAGGGAGTGAAAGTGCCAAAACCCACGGCTTTGGGCAGAAGGGGGGTATGTGGCAAAGTCACTGGTAAAATGCTGGAGGAGAGATATGTTTCACTGCGCATAATGGCATTAGTGATATAAACCAGAGATTTTCCTATATTTGTATAATGGGCTGAGTTTTATGTAGACGTAGAGTGGGTGTGAGGATGTCCGGGCCGCCATCAGGGCATTACTGCCTTTACTGCTGTATGGGGTCCAGTGAACAGCAGTACAGAAGGGGGCCCGCAGGTCAGGGGCCCCTCTCCTGTGCTTCTAGACATCGGGCACAGCGCACACATCAGCAGAGCTGCCACAGCGGCCTACATCAGAGAGCTACAGAAGTGGAAGTGCTGAAGGACCTGTGGTGACGTCATCATTATCACATTTATAATTATTTACCATTGATCAGCTCCGCCCCCTGATCACATGATGATGACGCCACCACAGATCCTTCAGCTCACACAGCAGCAGCTGCATCTTCACCGCAGGAGCGCGGCCAGGTGAGAAGAAAGTTGTTTTTCTTTTTATTTTATTTTATTATTGTAAGCCAGGGCAGAATGGAGACACACAGGGGCAGAATGGAGACTCGGGGGCAGGATGGGAGTGACGGGGAAGAATGGAGACACACAGGGGCAGAATAGAGACACAGAGGGGCAGAATGGAGACACACAGGGGCAGAATGGAGACTCAGGGGCAGAATGGAGACTCAAGGGCAGGATGGGAGAAACGGGGCAGAATGGAGACACACAGGGGCAGAATGGAGACACACGAGGCAGAATGGAGACACACAGGGGCAGCATGGAGACACACCGTGGCAGCATGGAGACACACAGGGGTAGAATGGAGACACACAGGGGCAGAATGGAGGAGACACAAGGGCAGAATGGAGACACGGGGCAGAGTGGAGACAAGGGCAGGATTGGAAACACAGGGGCAGAATGGAGACAAGGGCAGGATTGGAGACACGGGGGCAGGACTGGAGACACAGAGGGGCAGATTGGAGACACGGGGCAGGATTGGAAACACATGGGCAGAATGGAGACACGGGGCAGAATGGAGACGTTGGGGCAGAATGGAGGCACACAGGGGCAGAATGGAAACACGGGGGGGCAGAATGGACACATACAGGGGCAGAATGGAGACACACCGTGGCAGAATGGAGATACATCATGGCAGAATGGAGACACGGGGCAGAATGGAGACACGGGGCAGATTGGAGACACAGGGCAGAATGGAGACACGGGGGCAGAATGGAGACAAGGGTAGGATTGGAGACACAGGGCAGAATGGAGACAAGGGCAGGACTGGAGACACAGGGGAAGGGCTGGAGACACAGAGGGACAGATTGGAGACACGGGGCAGGATTGGAGACACACGGGCAGAATGGAGACATGGGGCAGAATGAAGACACCGGGGCAGAATGTAGGCACACAGGGGCAGAATGGAGACACGGTGGCAGAATGGAGACACGGGGCAGAATTGAGACATGGGGCAGAATTGAGACATATAGGGGTAGAAAGGAGACACACAGGGGCAGAATAGGAGACAAGGGGCAGATTGGAGACACGCAGGGGCAGAATGGAGACACACAGGGGCAGAATGGAGACACGGGGCAGGATGGGAGACAAGGGGCAGGATGAGAGACATGGGTCAGGATGGGAGACATGGGGCAGGATGCGAGACATGGAGGCAGGATGGGAGACACATGGTGCAGGATCATAGGGCAAGATGGAGACACATGATGCAGGATCATGGGGCAGGATGGATATGATGGAGACAGATGGGGCAGAATCATGGGACAGATGGGACAGGATGGGGAGATCATATGGGGCAGGATGGGACATCACATGGGAGCAGAATTGATAATCATGAGGGCAAGATGGGAGAACATATGGCTGGAGTCAGGAATGAGACACTCGGGGGTATTTACTTTTTTTTTTTTTCCGGATACTGTTTTAAATGGGGGAAGCAGTCCTGTTACTGTGCAGAGCCACACTATGTCGCCTTTTTTTCTTCATCTGGTGTAGTTTAGAATTTAGGAAAAAATTAAGTAATGTGTTCTGCAAGCTGTGCTCTAGATAACTGTGTTATTTCCTGCAGAGAAGAGCCCTGGCTGAAAGAAGTGATGGCGGTCAGTGCTGGATGAAAGATGAAAGGCAAAGATGAAGGACTTCACCTAGAGATGTCACTGGTGAGTCAGTGCATTATCTATACACTGACACTATACACTGTATACTTTATACAGTAGTCCTGTGTACAATGTCACCAGTGATCATTGTAATAAAATGTACACTGACACTATATACAGAGCTCCTGTGTATAATGTCACCAGTGATCACTGTATTACCCGTACACAGACACTGCATACTAAGTACAGATCTCCTGTGTATTATTGCACTTATGGTGATATTAGTATTGTGTTTTTTTTATTAATGATCAGTATTGTAGTATTCATTGATACTTGAACCCTGGGTCTTGCTAATCCTGGGCAGGCTGATCCCCGTTAATGCAAAGACAGTGACTAGAGCTACCATTTTGTTTTATTTTTCTGTTTTGCCCAGAGGGCCGTGTTTACTTTGTGTTTCACCTTGGTTTATGCAGCATCTAATAAACCAAAGACATTTTTAAATCAACAGTGTTCCCGTGTCTTCCTACGTGTACAGCCGAGTGAGCCGATCTACCACATGGGCTATAAGCCTACCATTTAAATGAGCAAACATGTGTTCTTCTGGTTGTAATCCTACAATTTTAAATGGGCAGGTAGGAACCAGCACTAATTAAAAGCACCCGTAAGCTGATGGGAGGAGTGCAGAGTCAAATAGGAGGTAGTCACAACCTCCAATTGCAAATAACAAAAAACCTGACTAGTACCTCCATATACAGTAGTGTCAACAGGTGCAAAGTGCACCGAGGTCATGGCAGTTCAGCCCATCAGGGAATGCAGCCTCAGTGACTGAAGGTAACCTCGATGACATCACTGCCGGTCACTGAGCCTGCGCTTCCACCTGACATGGATTACAGCTTGGGACAGAACAAAGGAGAGGTGAGGGATAGTGTTGTTTTTTATTTTTGGCTTATTACAGGAAATCGAGGGCTTAGTTGGAAATAGGCATTAGGTGAGTATAGCTGTGTTTGTTATTATTAAATAAAAAAGTAAAAGTGTGTTTGTTTTATTTCTAATATCTATCGTTTACCATATAACTATTGTCTTTAATTACCATATACAGTAACTATAGGATTAGTAATGGATAGGTGTCTTACAGACGCCTCTCCATTACTAAGCCGTGGGCTTGATATCACCTGAAAATACAAAGGTGACACCAACCTCACAAATATTAATCTCACTTGCCTCCACGACAGGGCAAGTGGGAAGAGCCGAGAAAAGTGCCAGAATTGAGGCATCTAATAGATGTGCCTTGTCTGGGCAGCTGTGGGCTGCTATTTTTAGGCTGGGGGGCAATATTCATGGCCCTTTACCAGCCTGAGAATACCAGCCCCAGCTGTTTGCTTTAACAAGGCTGGTTGTTAAAAATGGGGGGGGCTATGCCATTATTCAAATTATTTATATAAATAATTAAAAAAAACAGTGTGCGGACCACTCTATTCTTGATAATTAGCCTTGTTGAAGTTGACAGCTGAAGGTTGCAGCCCCAGCTCTGTGTTTTGCCTGGCTGGCTATCAAAAATTCAGGGGAACCCATGCCATTTTCTTTTTTTTACTTATTTATATATAGCGCAGGAGCCAGCTAATGAATACACCCATCAGCCACTCCTGCTCTCGCTGTTATTAGCAGCAGCAGGTATCATTTGATGGGAGCTGTACTCCCATCAGCTGACAACAGTGGCCAGAGGTAAACTTTATACCTCCAATCACAGCTGAGCACTCACCCTGTCATTTGACAGCGTGGGAACCGAGGCTCTTTGGCCGGCGGGGATGATTTCACCACCGATCAGAAGTGGTGTTTGTTGTGCTGCCATGCACATGACTGCGTGGCAAACACTGGATGTTCGGGCCTCCTATTCAAGTGAATGGGGTCTTGGTTTGGGTTCAGGTCCGGGTACTGATCTGGTACCCGAACTTTTTGTAACTGTTCGGCCGAACCTGCTGAACCTGATCATCCAGGTGTTCGCCCATTTCTAGATAGGTCCCAACAAAGAAAATTGCCTTATCGCAGCTGCAGGGTACACATGAATTGGACAATTTAAGTGCTAAGTATTCTCAATTTTTCTTATTTTCTAGAGCAGTAATGCAATTCAAATTTTATATTTTTCATGTTTGCCTGCTACAGTGTTCTACTTTATTTATTAGTTTACTGGAAAGATGATCAGGATGACGAGTGTGGAACTACAGGTGCCACAAACTTCACTGTGGCACATCTTATGAAAATGTCTGCATTGTATGCCATAGAGATTACATCTTCTTCAGGAGTTCAAACTAAACGACATGCCAAAATGCTATGACTTTTGCACTGACTTGCAGGACCGATTGGAAGAGGATAAAGTCACTGCCTGGACAAGAAGCTACTTTTTACTTTAGTGGGCAGTTCAGTTGTCACAACTAGTGTTGAGCGATACCATCCGATATTGAAAAATATCAGATCGGATTGGATCGGCTGATATCCAAAAGTATTGGGTATCGTCGATTCCGATCCCGGAAGTCCCATTCAAGTCAATGGGACAGAAATATCAGAATTAAAAAAAACCTTTCTTTCCTTGTAGGTTAATTCTACATGAAGAAAAACAACTAATAATAATGTAGAATGTATTGTGGGAGGTGTAGGAGACATTAAAGCCAAAGAGGTTTAGCCCAATCAAATGGAATAGCAGGAATTTTTTTTTTTTTTAAAGACGTTCGGAGTTACAAAGATATTGACTATGTTAACCTCTTTTATATTTTGTCAGATATGTATGTTTCACTACTTCCATGCTCTTCACCTACTTTTTTTACTTCTCCCACACTTTCTCCTCCATCATCCTCAGCAGCAGCATCTTTTTCATCATCTTCTTCTTCACCTTATTCATCTTCTTCTTCACCTTCTTCCTATTATTCTTTTTTTTTTACATTCTTCATATTCTTCTTATTCGACTATTATTCTTCATATTCTACTTCTCCTATTCTTCTTCTTCTTCATCATATTCTTATTTGTGACAGGCATTCCTGTAGTTGTTATCTATAAAAGTTTGAAGATTACACCTTCCGTTCTGCCTGTCACAAAAGATTTACAACAGGATTTGTCCGCGTTCAGTTTGGCCTGCAGCAGTAGGCATTTTCCAGGGGCACCACGAGGAGGAACGGACTCACCCCCATACACTGCTTAGTCTTCTTCTGCTTATAATTTAGATAATATCATTTGCTCTGATTTTTAGTCTTATGCTTAATGTTCTTCTGCTTTTGGTTTTTCTGCTTCTTGGTCTTCTGTCTCTTGTTGTTCTGCATCTTGGTGGTTGTCTTCATGTTCTTTGTCCTGTTGGTCATCTTCTTCAGGGTCATCTTTTTGGTCTTCTTCGGTGTGGTCTTCAGGGTCGTCGTCTTCAGGGTCGTCGTTCCAGAGTGAGAACCAAAAACCATTTACACAAGCTCGAACTTGGAAAAGTAGCAGAAGGTACAAGAAGGCTGAGGAACTGCTGACAACCAGCTGACGGTACTGGAACCCGGATGGTTAGCAGAAGGAACAAGAGCAAATGGAACGAGCGAGGACCAGCTGACGGTGCTGGAACCCGGAGGGGCAGCATAAGGAACAAGAGCCAATGGCACAACCGTGGACCAGCTGACGGTGCTGGAACACGGTTACTAAGCAGGAGGTACCTGTGCTACAAAGCACTACCAAGGACCAACAGACGTTGCTGGAGCTCGGATACCGAGAAGGAGGCACCTAGGCCAAAGGCACTGCCGAGAACCAGCTGACGGTGCTGGAACCCAGATGGGTAGCAGAAGGTACCCATGATAAAGACAAAGTTGCAAGGCCGTGAGCAGGCCGCAGTTACCGAAACCCACAGTCCTACAGGGGGTGCTTGTCCTATTGGCACTATGGAACCAGCCTTTATTACCAGAACCCGCAGTCCACATAGGAAGCACCTAAACTGCAGGCATCATAGACTCGGCTAACCCGACCGCAGCACGACCGGACAATGAGTTGGTGGCAAAGTGACGTTGACACTACCCGGAAACAGCAGGCGTGCTGGAACCAGGATGGGCATTAGGGAGTACCCATGCCAAAGACACTGCTGAGAACCAGCTGACAGTGCTGGAACCCGGATGGGTAGCAGAAGCTACAAGAGTCAACGGAACTACCGAGAACCAGCTGATGGTGCTGGAACCAAGAGTGGCAGCAGAAAGAACAAGAACCAATGGCACAACCATGGACCAGCTGACGGTGCTGGAACACGGTTACTAAGCAGGAGGTACCTGTGCTACAAAGCACTACCAAGGACCAGCAGACGTTGCTGGAACTCGGATACCAAGAAGGAGGCACCTCGGCCAAAGACACTGCCGAGAACCAGCTGACGGTGCTGGAACCCGGATGGGTAGCAGAAGGTACCCATGATAAAGACAAAGTTGCAAGGCCGCGAGCAGGCCGGAGTTACAGAAACCCGCAGTCCTACAGGGGGTGCTTGTCCTATTGGCACTATGGAACCAGTCTTTATTACCAGAACCCGCAGCCCACATAGGAAGCACCTAAACTGCAGGCATCATAGACTCGGCTAACCCGACCGCAGCACGACCGGACAACGAGTCGGTGGCAAAGTGACGTTGACACTACCCGGACACAGCAGGTGTGCTGGAACCAGGCTGGGCAGGAGGGAGTACCCATGCCAAAGACACTGCCGAGAACCAGCTGACGGTGCTGGAACCCGGATGGGTAGCAGAAGCTACAAGAGTCAATGGAACTACCGAGAACTAGCTGACGGTGCTGGAACCCAGAGTGGCAGCAGAAGGAACAAGAGCCAATGGCACAACCGTGGACCAGCTGACGGTGCTGGAACACGGTTACTAAGCAGGAGGTACCTGTGCTAAAAAGCACTACCAAGGACCAGCAGACGTTGCTGGAACTCGGATACCGAGAAGGAGGCACCTCGGCCAAAGGCACTGCCGAGAACCAGCTGATGGTACTGGAACCCGTATGGGTAGCAGAAGGTACCCATGAAAAAGACAAAGTTGCAAGGCCACGAGCTGGCCGCAATTACCGAAACCCACAGTCCTACAGGGGGTGCTTGTCCTATTGGCAGTATGGAACCTGTTATGAATGAGTCACCATAGGAGGCAAAAACAGAAATACTAGCTAAGTCCAGAAAACCAGAGAAGTTGGCAGCTATCGGATTGCAGACCCCTGAACCTATCAACAACAACTAGCAGTAGCCGTGGGGGGTTCCTACGGTGCCCTAGACCCCTCGATCACAGCCGGAGAACTACATAGCCTAAAGACAGAAAAGGAAATCTAAACTGCCCCAGAGCAGACCCCAAAGCAATAGGCAGCCCCCAACATATAATGACGGTGAAGCAAGATGAAAACACTCACACAGATAGAAAGATAGGCTGAGCAAATGATGGGGCCCAAGCTAACTAAATAGGACAGGATAGGAAAGCTGCTGTCTGCAATCCGCCAAAAACCCTATCAAAACAAGGGCCAACAGGCTCATAGGGAAAAAGACCCTGAAGACGCTAGGCTTCAAAAAGACTATATCAGCAGTCAGGTACTTTCTGAAGACAGAGCAAAAAGAATTCAACTCACCCCAGCAGGGAATGGCAGAAATTCAGAAAAACAAGGCAAAACAAAACAAAACACAAATGCAAAAAGCAGTGCAGAAAACTTAGCTTTTGAGGAGCAGGAATCAGACTGGTCTCCTAGAATCCCTCAGAGAGATCACCAGCAAGGCAGAAGGGCGTCGGCTGCCTTATATCCAGTCAACAATTCCCGTCACCCAGTCATCATCATCATACCCAGGTGCTTGGTAATCAGCCTCACTACCTTCCTTCACCAGAAGAGGGAGTTCATCAGACCTCAATGGTGAAGGGGAAAATGAACTCATAACAGGAACCAGCATTTATTACCAGAGCCCGCTGCCCACATAGGAAGCAGCTAAACTGCAGGCATCATAGACTCGGCTAACCCGACCGCAGCACGACCGGACAACGACAGTAGTATTTTGAATGTGGAGGCAGCTGGAGACTTTGCCATCCACACAGCAGGGGAGCAGCTGGCGTGACTGAACCCCACTAACACAGGAGCTAGTGTTTTTCTCTGTGCGGACAGCACTTCCGAGCGACAACTGGCTGTGTTGAAGCCCAGGATCAATCATGCAGCAGGCTGAGGCCTACTTGGAGCAAGTTGAAAATATGATCTAGCTTGAATGTGGAGGCAGCAGGAGATATTGCCGTCCACACAGCAGGGGAGTAGCTGACGTTACTGAACCCCACTAACACAGGAGCTAGTGTTTTTCTCTGTGTGGACAGAACTTCTGAGCGACAACTGGCTGTGTTGAAGCCCAGGATCAATCATGCAGCAGGTGGATGCCTACTTGGAGCAAGTTTTATATAGGTTGTAGACTACTACTGATTGTAACCGTGCTCCACTTAGGCCTCTGGCTCCACTGTCTCTAGTATTTCCCCTGGCCTCCAACCCCGCCAGTTGCTGCTCTGAAGTGGTGTCTGCACAATCCACACTTGTTCCTGTGTTACTGGGGCTCAGTCACGTCAGTTGATTCCCTGATGTGTGTCCGGCAATGTCTCCTGCTCTGTCCACATTCCCCCACCACTAGTAGAAGCAGATGGCATTTGTGACTCCTCATCCTCCACCTCTTCCAAAACCTCCTCCCTTAGTGCTTGCAGTGTTTTTTGAAGCAGGCAGATAAGGGGGACAATCATGCTGACTAGTGCATCATCTGCACTCGCCATCCGCGTGGAATCATCGAAGGCACGCAAACGAGGCAGATGTCCTTCATAGAGGCCCACTCAGTGGTGCTGAAGTGTGACCGGCGCACAATGTGACTTGTTTGCACCTGATGCAGCTGGTACTCCATTACTGCTGCCTGCTGCTCACACAACCGCTCCAACATATGTAACATTGAATATCACCTGGTGGGTAGGTCACATATGATGCGATGTTCCGGAAGGCGTAATCGGCGCTGCAGAGCTGCAAGGCGCGATCTTGCCATGCTGGAACGCCGCAAGTGAGCACACTCTATGTGGACCTTGTGCAGCAGTGCATCAAGATCTGGATAGTCCCTCAGAAAGCTCTGCACGACCAAGTTCAGCACATGTGCCAGACATGGGATGTGAGTGAGGTTGCCTAGGCCCAGAGCTGCCACCAGATTTCGGCCATTGTCACACACTACCAAGCCTGGCTGGAGATACACTGGCAGAAACTTCACGTCGCTCTCCTGCTTGATGGCATTCCAGAGCTCATGCGCTGTGTGGCTTCGATTCCCCAAAGAAATTATTTTCAGTACGGCCTGTTGACGTTTGGCTATGACTGTGCTCATATCGGTCTTAACAGGCTCCTGCAGCGCTGATTCTGAGGAACTTGAGTAGGAGGAGGAGTCAATGTGTACAGACTGGATTACTGCAATCCGTGGAGTTGGCAGAACACGTACAGCGCCACTCTCCAGATCTGTACCCGGCTCCACAACATTGACCCAATGGGCAGTGAGGGAAAGGTATCATCCCTGTCCATGGTTACTGGTCCACGCATCGGTGGTCAGGTGGACCTTGCTACTGACGGCGTTTAGTAGCGCATGTTTTATTTTTCCCTCCACATGCTTTTGCAGGGCAGGGACGGCTTGCCTGCTGAAATAAAAGCGGCTGGGCACGGTGTATTGTGGGACTGCCAATGCCATGAAGTTCCGGAAGGTGTCAGTCTCCACCAGCCTGAATGAGAGCATTTCAAGGGCCAGTAGTTTGGCAATGCCAGCATTCAGAGCCTGTGCTCGGGGATGGTTTGCCGAGTATGGCCGCCTTTTTTCCCATGCCTGTGCTATCGATGGCTGTAGAGTGGCCTGGGAGTGTGAGGATGACTGGGAACGTGGTGCTGTGGGTGGAATGTCACTGGGTCTCCGGACAACAGTGCAAGAGGTTCTTCCTTGGCGATCCTGTGAGGACTCTGAACCAGCTGTGTGTGAGCTGGAGGAAGAGGCCCCAACATGAGCTGAAGAGGTGGTAGGTGGTGCTGTACGTTGGCCTACGTCTTCAGTGTGTCTGTGTAACTCCAGCTCGTGCTTGGTTCGCACATGTTTCCACATATTTGTGGTATTGAGGTTGCTGACATTTTTCGCTCTTTTGACTTTCTGATGACACAGCTTGCATTTGACAAAGCAAATGTCATCTTCAACTGTGTCAAAAAAAAGAACCACGCACTGCAAGTCTTGGGAGCGCCCGTTTTGACTTTTGGAAGAGGAATATTCCTAACGGGTGCCGAAGTGGAGGCTACAGGCAACCAAGTCAGCCCCCTCCCTCTCCCTCTGGTTTTGGCCGTTCGGGGAATCTCTTCCTCAGAGCTGCTCCCACCACCTTCCTGTTCCTCACGCCTTGATGGGTCAAGGACCTCATCATCTACACTCCCCTCTTCAAACACCTGCTTCTCCTGGGTTGTCTCGCCAGCACCGTATGCACCAGAAAGTGGTAACTGAGTCTTGTCATCATCTGATGCATACTGAGGTGTGCTGACCATAGGCACTGGCCCACCCGCCTCTTCAGATTCAGAGGGACAAAGAAGTTGCGCATCACTGCATACTCCCTCTTCTTCACATTCTGGAATGCTGCTTGGCTGGCCCCCTCTTTCCAAACCAACAGATTCCGAGAACAGAAGTAGAGACTGTGATGGCTCCTGTCCAGGGGTCTCTGACTGCCTGGGCACTTTGGCAGGTGGTGAAGAGACAGATGGTTGCTCTTCGGTGTTCTGGCCCTGAGAGGATGTGGAAGTAATTGAAGTTGATGCCTTAGCTGCCATCCATCCGACAGCAGCTTCAATTTGTTCCTCCCGCAGCAGTGGGATACGGTGAGGTCCTACAAAGCTGCGCATAAAGGACTGTTGCCTGCTAAAACTGGGGGATGCTGACTCACTGGTGCCAACAGCAGGCACAGAATCCCCACGTCCTCTCCCTGCTGCAACTCCACGCCCACGGCCACGTGCCTTACTCCCTGTCTTCTTCATCTTGCTAGACTGAGAAAGATAGGCAGAAAAGTACAAAGGGGGGCCTTAGTGTGCTTATTCCCGAACAGCTGGTTACAGGTATAAGAAATACTAATTTTATGAAGTGTGTATGTCGACTACACTTTAACAGGAGATAATGTGGCCTACACAACTTTCATATGTAGTGTTTGGTGAACTTTGTTGTTTTTTTTTGGGGGGGGGGGAAAACTAAAAGGATGTGACCAAAGATTTGAAAGTCAGAGTATCACCAACTTTCTGGAGCTATTACAACCTACAATGCAAAAGATGAGGCTCCAAAAAAATTGGGTAATACTAATCTGGCTGCAGCTGAAGGGCACAAGCCAGAAAAAAGGCTCCTCTATCTACTCCTATATAGTGTTTGCAACCAACCAATGTAGATGGATATGGATGGATGCACACTAACAGGAGAAGAAAAAATGAGCTGCAATTAAAGAAATATATGTGTGAGGCAGTGACGCACGCTGAGCAGCCTACAACCAGACGTAGCTGCAGGACACACTACTCAGCGTGAGCTGCACTCACACACAGTCAGAGACCTCTCAGACAGCCGTGAGCAGTGCAGTTAAGTGGGCACTAGCACTGACAGGCTGCAGAAAGGCTCCGCTGTCTACTCCTAGAGTGTTTGCAACCACCGTATATGGATACGGATGGATGCACACTAATAGGAGAAAAAATGAGCTGCAATAAAAGAAAAATGTGTGAGGCAGTGACACGCTGAGCGGCCTACAACCAGACGCAGCTGTAGGACACACTACAGCGTGAGCTGCACTCACACACAGAGACCTCTCAGACAGCCGTGAACAGTGCAGATAAGTGGGCACTAGCACTGAAAGGCTGCAGAGAGGCTCCGCTGTCTACTCCTATAGTGTTTGCAACCAACGTATATGGATACGGATGGATGCACACTAATAGGAGAATAAAAAATGAGCTACAATAAAAGAAAAATATGTATGAGGCAGTGACACACGCTGAGCGGCCTACAACCAGGCGTAGCTGTAGGACACACTACAGCGTAAGCTGCACTCACACACAGAGACCTCTCAGACAGCAGTGAACAGTGCAGATAAGTGGGCACTAGCACTGAAAGACTGCAGAAAGGCTCCGCTGTCTACTCCTATAGTGTTTGCAACCAACGTATATAGATACGGATGGATGCACACTAATAGGAGAATAAAAAATGAGCTTCAATAAAAGAAAAATATGTGTGAGGCAGTGACGCACACTGAGCGGCCTACAACCAGACGTAGCTGCAGGACACACTACTCAGTGTGAGCTGCACTCACACACAGAGACCTCTCAGACAGCCGTGAACAGTGCAGCAAACTGGGCACTAGCACTGAAAGGCTGCAGAGAGGCTCCGCTGTCTACTCCTATAGTGTTTGCAACCAACGTATAAGGATACGGATGGATGCACACTAATAGGAGAATGAAAAATGAGCAGCAAAAAAAGAAAAATATGTATGAGGCAGTGACACACGCTGAGCAGCCTACAACCAGACGTGGCTGCAGGACACACTACTCAGCGTGAGCTGCTCTCACACAGACCTTGCAGACAGCTGTGAACACTGCTGCAAGGCAAAAGAAAGCTACAGTGGTGGATTATGTAGCCTGGGTAAAGCACACTATGATTGTGAAAATCGCTATCTCTAACTGTCCCTCACAGTCTTGAACAGCAGCCTGTCCCTAACTGAATTCACAGCAGAGTGAACCCGAAATGGCGGCGGCGGCTTTTATAGTGCATCATGACATCATTTCAGCAGCCAATCACAGCTATGCCATTAGTAAACATGCCTACATGCCTAACAGGATGTGCCCACACTTCTGAGGATTGTCATTGGTTGAATCAAATCAAACTGGCTCATAGCATTATGGGAACTTCCGATTCCTGTATTCGATATGCTAAAAGTATCGGAACTCAGTATCGGAATTCCAATACAGTGAATATCGGCCGATACCCGATACTTGCGGTATCGGAATGCTCAACACTAGTCACAACATTAGAGTTTGAGGTTTAGAAAAAACAAGTACCATAATCAAACACATGAGGGACTCATCCAAGGTAAACATGTTCTGTGCAGTAAGAAGTAGTAAAATCTACAGTCCCTTCTGTTTTGCTGTTGATAATGTACAGTAAATGGTAATTTCCTCTC